>NW_024412421.1:485146-519964 GCF_014898765.1 Herpailurus yagouaroundi
GCTGGGGCCACAGTCAGACTGGTGCGTGCCTTCTCTTCCCCTCTCCTAGGGGCGGGTTTCACTGTGGGGTGGGGTGGCCTGTCTGGGCTACTTGCACACTGCCAGGCTTGTGATGCTGGGGATCTGGCGTCTTAGCTGGGGTGGGTAGGCAAGGTGCACAGGGGCAGGAGGGGCAGGCTTAGCTTGCTTCTCCTTAGGTGATCCACTTCAGGAGGGGCCCTGTGGCAGCAGGAGGGAGTCAGATCCGCTGCCGGAGGTTTGGCTCCGCAGAAGCGCAGAGTTGGGTGTTTGCGGGGAGCGAGCAAGTTCCTGGCAGGAACTGGTTCTCTTTGGGATTTTGGCTGGGGGATGGGCGGGGAAGATGGCGATGGCGAGCGCCTTTGTTCCCCACCAAACTGAGCTCTGTCGTCCGGGGGCTCAGCAGCTTTCCTTCCCTTTGTCCTCCAGCCTTCCCGTTTTCTGAGCAGAGCTGTTAACTTATGACCTCCCAGCCGCTAAGTCACGCTTGCTGTCGGAACACAGTCCGTCAGGCCCCTCCGCTTTTTGCAAGCCAGACTCGGGGGCTCTGCTTGGCCGGCGAGCCGCCCCTCCGCCTCGGCTCCCTCCCGCCAGTCCGTGGAGCGCGCACCGCCTCGCCGCCCTTCCTACCCTCTTCCGTGGGCCTCTCGTCTGCGCTTGGCTCCGGCGACTCCGTTCTGCTAATCCTCTGGCGGTTTTCTGGGTTATTTAGGCAGGTGTAGGTGGAATCTAAGTGATCAGCAGGACGCGCGGTGAGCTCAGCGTCCTCCTACGCCGCCATCTTCCAAGAATCCATACCTGCTTTTCCAGAAAAGAACTTTCCAGCCTTTCCCACTCCCCAGATACCAGTGTGAGCGCCCTACTCTGCCTCAGGGGTGAGGTGAGCCACTTGGCAACTTCACTGAGACAATTTGGGAGGTTTGGGAGTTTCAGAATCACCAAGAATCTGGGGCCCTGCCATGGCAATGGTCTTCTAGGTTTGGAATGAAAGTAATCCTTCCTATTGAAAAATAATTGGAGAAGAATTTCCACAGTAGCAAAACACTGCTAAATATGTCAAGAAATGGTAGTCTCAGTCGCGGAAAGACAAAATTTTATTCCTACTCTCCCAACAGAAATTTGAACGGAAATGTAATTACATGGTGCATCACTGCCATCAAGTGACCAAATGAGGGAAATACCCAAAGCCTGAAACTGTTTCCAAGAGTGAAATTCTGGGCAAAAGTGCTTAGATGAAAATCATTCCTATCACCCCGATTCTCCTCTTTGTCCATATCTCAACTCCACATTTTTAGCTCTTCTCAGCTCACTCTCAGTTTCTTTCAAGAAGCTACACATAATTTCCTCTCTGGGCCTTTGCAGTTGCCTGACTTCTACTTGGAAGGAACTTTCCTCAGAACTTCATTATTATTATTATTATTATTATTATTTTAAAGAGGGAGAGCGTGCATGTAGGTAGAGGGAGAGAGGGAGGGAGAGAGAGGGAGAGAGAGACAGACAGACAGACACAATCTCAAGCAGGCTCCATGCTCAGCCTGGAGCCCGCCGCAGGGCTCAATCCCACCATCTTGGGATCATGACCTGAGCTGAAAGCAAGAGTCTACACTCAACCAACAGAGCCACCCAGGTGCCCCTCCACAGAACTTTAATAATGCATCACTTTTGCCATTCAGATATTGTCTGAAAGTCCACCTTCTCCAAAAATTCTCCTCTATTCATTCCATTTAAAGTAGCCACCCCACCCACAAGTCACTTTCTCATAAGACACAAGTTTAATTCTTATTCACAGCCTTTCTCACACTCTGAAATTACTTTATTTATTTACTTACTTCTTTTATGTACACCTTCATACCCCACACTTTCCCACACCTTCATACCCCAGAATGAAATTTCATGAGAATAAGATTTTGTTTGTCTTCATCATCCCACCATCTGGAACAGCGCCCAAATGAGAAGAATCTCCAATGTAACAAGTGCTGCCTGGATGGATGGATGAATGGATATATATATATATATATATATATATATATGGATGGATAGACAGATGGACAGATAGGTGGATGAGTGGATGGGTAGGTGAATGGGTTAGATGGGTCAGCAAAAGTGTGGGTGGATGGATGGGAGGATGGAAGAAAGGACATATAAATGAGAAATAAAAAGACCAGTATTTTACACCAAATTCCCAAATAATATTGCCTCCATTAACAATTCCATGGTCAACATTTGGGTTTCATTTTCTCAAGATTTGATGACTTTGAATGGCAAGGACAGTCTGTGTTACTCACTCATATTTAGAGAACACCTGCAATCAGTTAATTTGGATTTTTTAAAACACTCAAGTTTTCTGCCAAGGTGCAGAATTACCCCAGGTATTGTACACAAAGTATGCTTTCCTTTAAACTGCATCTATGCCCATAAAGTTGTTATTGACAACACGAAGTCTTTAAATGATTCTTTCCTGTGTAAATTGAGAACACTTGTAATAAAATATAGAAGATCTCCAGCAACTGAAAAAGAATGCACATTTGCTACTGAATATGGCAATTTTCTAGAATCAAAGGCCTTCCTCATGATAGTTTGCTGATATTTCATATCTGTGGATTTAAGTTGCAGATGTGAGCTCATCAATATAGCCTGTCAACAATGGGTATGCACTTAAATAAAATCAAAATCTACAGGCAAAGTAGCCAGAAGTGGTGTTTTGCAGGGACCTTTTCCTTCCAGGAGAACTAAAATGAAGCTACTGTTGATGTTGAATTATGTTCTCATTCACATATAAATAACTTTGGCAGGTCACAGTGGAGGTGACATTGCTAAGGAACTGTGCAGTGCCTCCTCAACTGTTACATCACTATCTTGACAGACAGGTAGTCTATAGCAACTGTGTGGGAATCTTCAAGCTTCTACTTAGATCTTCAGGCACAGCTCTGGATAAGTAGGTGGAAAATTTTGCCCTCTGCTGCAGATAGAGATGATGGATTTTTCCAAATGAATTACATGGCAAATCTATGTGAATTTCCCTCCCAAAGTAACTAAGAGAAAACTAACTTAGACTTGCTGCCAACCAGAGTTTTCAGGAAAGGTTTAGGAAAAATCATGCAAACTTGCAAAGATGATATTTAGCCCCAGGACAGGAGAAATACCTTTTTGTCTAGTGATAGCCATTCTGGCTTCACTGTAAGCACTCATGAAGTGCTTTTTAGCTTATATCCCAAACCATAACATCTGCCTATTCTCCCCCCACCTTCCCAAGTAAATATGAACTGTGAATACATCTTACCTTCAAGTCACAGTTCAGCTGTTCTTCACATTCATGTGTTCATTATTTCACTCAACAAACATTTGCTAAGCACCTACTAAGTGCCCACCTATCAATGTGCCAGGGAGAGAGGTTGATACTGAGATGATACCCCGCCCTCAAGGTCTAGAGGAGTTATAGCACAATGAAGACTATAACTGAAAAAGAAAATCTAAAGCACAGTTAAGAGTTCCACCAATTATCCACTACATATGTTTGGCAAGTAACTTCAACTCTGTAAGCCTCAGTTTCATCATCTATAAAATGGGGGGGGGGGCAGTATAGCAGAACCTACCACTCAGGAATGCTATAATCAGTGAAAACTCATCAGGATATGATACACTATAGGGAGTAGCCAATAAACTGAGAACTTCAAGGGTTCAGACTTAAGAAAGGGATCCCTGACCACACAGCTGGTAAGTAGGGTCAGAAATGCTTCATGGATGCTTGCCCATTTGATTAAGTCATTTCCTGGATCCAGGACTCAGTTTCCTCATATTTTATATAAGGAAGTTGGATTATGGTTGATCCCATCTGGCTCTTACTTTCAGCTATTTGATCTGTGTCATGAAAAAATGAGTAAGATTTGGACTTGTAGAGATAAAGGAGAGAAAGATATTTCCAGTGTAGACTAGAAGAGAATACTCCTTAACTTAAAATATCACCCTTATTGTCCACTATCCATAGAACATTTAATTCAGCAATTGTTTCTTGAGTAACTTTCGTGTACTTAGGAAAGATTTTTAAAATACTTACCATGAGGCATGAGCTCCTACTGACACACAGGAATGGATGATGCTAGCCAAGGGATTCAGGCATGGTCCAGAGGACTCTGCTCAGAAGAGGCAAAGTGGAAAATGGCCACAGTGAGGACCTTATCCCTTAACACTATAGAAGCCCCTCAGAACCGGACTCAATCCCTTGAAAGTGCAAAAATCCTGATTGACTGGAATTTCCATCACCTGCAAGAATGGGGACTCACAAAATAAAGTTTAATTGTTAAAAAAAAGACCAAATTGCATTTATAGCACATATGAAAAAAATTGACCTGCAGCCCAACCATGAAACAAGAGAAAAGGGTATCCCTGCTCATCTTTCCTATGAAGATCCAGTTAGTTTTTAGTGAAGACCTGGAGTACCTGCCCTAATTCTTCATTCACAAGTAACTGACCATGATGAGCTGAGCAGACTGCATCTGCACACAGGCAATCAACAGGGCATTTGAGCCACCTTTCTGAGCTCTTCCACAGGCATTGGCTGCCCACCCCCATCTAGTTCTCCTGGCCCACTCAACCAAGCCCAGAACAATGTCTTTACCCAGCTTAACACCATGGCCACCTTCCCACCCCTGGTCCAATGTGAGCTGTACACCACCTCTTTTGACTCCAGGTTACACCAGGGGCCACCAAGACCACCAACAGTGCAGTCCTTAACTTCTGAAGTCTCAGGATCCTGAGAAAGAATTGATGAGGCCCTAAGAATGCTGCCGTCTGATCTGGGCTTCCAGGGTGCCGGTATGGGTCCATCTGTTGACAAGGGGGTGGGGAGGAGAGATTCCTTCTGTCTAAACTTTACTTCTGAGACAATCTCCCCACTGCCTTGTCCCTGCCTGAATCCCAAGGTGGGCCCCCAGCTGCCTGTATCTTGCCTAGTTACAGATGCCAAGCATTGTCCACTTTTGTGGCATCATGTGTTGGAGAGACTAGTGGACTAGGAAGCCAGTGACCTCAGACCCGAATTCTCAGGGCTTCACCCCTTCTTCCTGGCCCCAGGTGGCTAAAGGGTATGAAGGGCATCTGAAGGCAGAGCTCGAGCCCAAGGTGGGTGGAGAGGGGAGTAGCAACAAGCTAGATCACTGTGTGGTCCCTTACCCTCCCACTGCCCCAATTCCAATTTGGAGACAGGTCCAGGGCTGTACCCCTCATAGAAGACATGAGATTGGGTTTTCTGATTAAACTTCATTTCTGTCTTTTCAATAACAACAAAGAGGGCATTAGAGGACATTCTCCGTGTATATCTACATGGAAGAGTTGTTTTTTTTTTTTAACTTTTTAAAAGTTGATTTATTTTTGAGACACACACACACACACACACACACACACACACAACGTGAGTGGGGGAGGGGCAGAGAGGGGGAGAAGAGAGACACAGAATCCAAAGCAGGCTCCAGCTCTGAGCTGTCAGCACAGAGCCTGACATGGGGCTCAAACCCATGAACTGTGATCATGACCTGAGCCAACGTAGGATGTTTAACTGAGCCACCAGGAAGGCTTGGAAGAGATTTTTTTTTTAAGTTTTTAATTCCAGTTAGTTAACATACAATGTTATATTAGTTTTAGTTGCACAATATAGTGATTCAACAATTGGATTCAACAATTCCATATCACTCTGTGCTCATCACGAAACACGCGCTCCTTAATCCCCATCACCAATTCTCCATACCCCCACTTCTGGTAACCATCAGTTTGTTCTCTATAGTTAAGTATGTTTCTTGATTTTTCTCTCTCTTGTTTTTTCCCTTTGCTTTTTGTTTTGTTTCTTAAATTTCACATGGGAGTGAAATCATATGATATTTATCTTTCTCTGACTGGCTTATTTCACTTAACACTATACTCTCTACCTCCTGGATGGGAACAGATTTTGATGAAGCACAGGTCAAGGGACATTCCTGCATCCACAATGAAAATTTGACCAGGTCTTCCCTTTCTCTTTACTTAAGTCCAGAGCTAACAACATGAGCTAGTCTCCAGAGATCTCCATTTTCACAAGGCAAGTGGTCAGCAAGTTTTTCATCTGGCCCTATCACTAACTGAAACAGGCTCTGATGGCTTCCAAAGGCTCTATCAGTAATGGGGTGTGATGGCTTTCCTGCATTTCCATGTAAAAAATGGAAGAGATACAGGAGGAAATGATGAATGACAAATGGCTTATAGTATTCATGGCCAAATTCTAGGTAATTGAGCCAAAGAGGAGGAAACATATTCTTAAAGATGCTATTAATATAGAAGACATTTTGGGTTTCCTAACTTCTGTTTCACCCATCCTTAATCTTAGAGACATGGAACAGGTTGTGGCAGATGCTGAAGATTGCTTCCCAACAGCCATTTTATCTTTATTTCTTTTTTACAGAATCCTGAAGTTGTTTAAGTGCTAAGCAACTACTCTGCTTAAGAAAGGGATAAAAGAACTTTACAGCTCCAGAGGATGATTGGTATCAGCCAGTCATAATTATTTCATTTACCTTTTCAGAGATTGGCTAGAACTAGGTTGCATGCCCACCCTTAAACAAATAAATGATGGAGGAGCACGTGACCCAGTTCGTATCAATACTATGTGAGAGGTCTGCTAGGTTGCTTCCAAGGATGTTTTTCTTTTCTGATACAAAGAAGTATATTTAAAAATCCCTCTTTTGGCAGCTGAAAAATATTGCGTCTATATGTGATGCATGAAACAATGGCAGCCATTGTTTTGTCCCTGATGGGAGAAATAGGCCACTATGCTCTGGATGGCATAACATAAAGATGAAAAAGCCTGTATTCTTGAAGTCATTTCTGATCCACTGTAACTGCCCCCCTTTTTTTACTTTATCATTAAGATAATAATTCCTGTATTATTTAAACTATTTTTAGTTGAGGTTTCAGTTTCACCTGTGATCAAATAAATTCAGAAAATAAAATTGAACAAGTTATGTCTACTGGTATTTCAGAACCTAAGTATTGAACACAAATGTACATCATGAATTTTCAAAAATAAAAATCCAGTAATCTTGTACATCTAGCCTGGGGTCATACTGGGTTACTGGGTTTTCTAGGCCAATGGCAGTTATTGTATTGATTCCCCAAGACATCTTAATTTCACAGTTATATATTTTTTTAAAAACTGGGATACCTTTGGTGGCTCAGTCGGTTAAGCCTCTGACTCTTGATCTCAGCTAATGTCATGATCTCACAGTTCATGAGATTGAGCCCTGCGTTAGCCTCCATGCTAATCCCAAGAAAGACTCTCTCTCTCCCTCTCTCTTTGCCTTTCCTCTGCTCGTGCTTTCTCTCTATCCAATAAACTTAAAAAAAAAAAGAATACTGAAGCAATATATAAAAAATAAAAATAAAACAGAAATTCTCAATTTTTACGGAAAGCTTTCTATAGTGAAAGCTATAACAAATTCACATATTTGTTATGTGAGTCATAACAAATTATAATTTCTTTAAAAAAACTTTGAAAGTTTAGTTTACTTTTTAAATTCATTATTTTGATATAAATAGCATTAAATCACTAAAAAATTTTGGTTTAAAATAACTGTCAAGGGGCACCTATGTGGCTTTCAGTGAAGCGTCTGACTCTTAGTTTCAGCTCAGGTCATCATCTCACGGTTTGTGGGATTGAGCCCCATATCGGGCTCCATGCTAGGATTCCTTCTCCTTCTCTCTCTCTGCCCTTCCCCTGCTTTCTCTCTCTCTCTCTCTCTCTCTCTCTCTCCCTGTCTCTCTCAATAAATAAATAAATAAATAAATAAATAAATAAAATAACTGTCAAGTCTGTGGCTAAACCAGTAATTTGAGGTACTCTTCCTGGCACATCCTCAGCCAAGAGCCAGGATCATTATGGTTGTTGTCATCAAAACCTTGAATCAATGGGGCACCTGGGTGGCGCAGTCGGTTAAGCGTCGGACTTCAGCCAGGTCACGATCTTGCGGTCCGTGAGTTCGAGCCCCGCGTCAGGCTCTGGGCTGATGGCTCAGAGCCTGGAGCCTGTTTCCGATTCTGTGTCTCCCTCTCTCTCTGCCCCTCCCCCGTTCATGCTCTGTCTCTCTCTGTCCCAAAAATAAATAAACGTTGAAAAAAAAATTTTTTAAAAAAACAAAACAAACAAACAAACAAAAACCCTTGAATCAAAGTTGCCACAGGAGAAGTCGAGCATAAAGCAGTGGGTGATGTTCAGGTCCCTGGTTTTAGCTCTGTCATTACTATCTGGGTGGCCTCAATTTCTCTGAGCCTAGATCCTCATTTTCAAAGTGAGGGTCTCATTAGTACAAAACCCTTACAGATGCAGAGAAGAGAATCTAAGAGAATGCATGGAAAGATGCAAAGTGCTTAGCATTGCATGGCACATAGTGAACATGCAACCATGGTAAGTATCATTGTTTTTTAACCATCTCCTCATCCCTCCTCTGTGGGGCTGCACTTTGTACCTATAGTAAGCTTCCATCCTCCCTTCCTTGAACTCACAGCACTTTTTGCAAACCACATACCCAATTACATCAAATGTGTTTCTGATATCTCTAATTTTTACTATTAAAGTTTCATCTCTAACAGAATTCCTCTCAAGACCCACCTGCACCATCCTCTAGCCCCTTAATGTCAGGTATACAACACCCACTTGAATCAATTCAGCCTGACCCCTTTCCAGGTTGATAGGGCATGGAGGTGGGGGGATGTCACGTGAAGACATTTATTTCTTCTGAATTCCAGTTACTAGGTCCATACAGACTCGACTTGAGATCGTTTCCAATGTACTCTTCAGAAGATTAAAGAATGAATAGTACTTTTTAAAAATACTTTCCTGCAATTCAACATCAAAGATGACATTCTATCCTATTCTCCTCATCACATCTCATAGTTCTAGCTATGTGGCTGCAGCTGCTGACAAAAGGTCCCCAAAGGCTTTCCTAAAGACCCTTGAGTCCTAAGTTCAAAGGTGAATTAAGAGCTAAATTGTCAATAAGTGCTTACATCAGTCTTCAACACTCAGGCTGCTGGAGTGACAGTTCATTTTCTCAGAGTTCTGAACTCGAGAAGGAAGTTATCTTACCTCTTGTGGTAGACATCCACTGGTTTTTGTCATCCAGTCAGGTTGTAGCACTTCAGTTTTCTTTTGGAGGGCCACTTCTCCCATGTGAATGGACTTTCTTCCCCTCACATGTCCAGAGAAGAACACGTGACCAAAACCAAGCCAAGTTGCACCAAGTGCAACTAGGTTCAGGGGCTTCTGTCCCAAGAAGCACTCCCTTTGCTGTAACTGGAGATTGCAGTGTTTACCATGTGGAGAGAAGCTGCCCATGAAGAAAGCACAGAAGAGGGAGAAAACCAAGAACAGCACTGGACCCCCCGTGTTTTCAACTACCTTTGCAATCAAATTCCCTTTCATGGTTTCTCTTAAATGTTTTTATAGTATTTTAAGACACTTTGAAAGGGCTTCCTGTCACCTTCAACTTAAAGAGTCTGAGTAACAAAACTTCCAAACAATTAGAATAGAAATTTTAGCTAGTAATAACTTATTGCAAAATCACACTTTCATTTTTAAAGTCATCTCCTATGTATCTTCATTTCATCCTGAAGCAGTAGGTCAGGAATTAGAGCCTTTATTTTATAGGTGAGGGACCTGCAACCCATAAAGTGTTGTGAGTTGTGCATGGTCCCTTGGTGTTGACTAAAAAGCCAGCCACACTGCAAGGCTGCGTGTGCCAGGTAATGCTCATCTATGTAACTT
Organism: Herpailurus yagouaroundi; assembly: GCF_014898765.1. Lineage (NCBI taxonomy): Eukaryota > Metazoa > Chordata > Mammalia > Carnivora > Felidae > Herpailurus > Herpailurus yagouaroundi. The sequence continues at coordinate 494,949 of NW_024412421.1, forward strand.
CTATAAAGCATCACCTTCAAGCTTTACAAGGTCAGGATGAATTTATTCCTTATCATTAACCTACTCAGAGCACCATTTTTGTATTATAGCAACTGTATTAAGATAAAGCACAGGTGAAATCTTCACAAGCCAGCTTCTTTCCCAATATGTTGCTCTCACAACCATGTGCTTTACAATGCTTAACTCACTGATTTCCTAATCTCAGAGAAAATAAGAGGATTAGTAAGAGATAGTTTAGGCATCTTGAATCTGTAGAAAAAAAAAGTCATTCTTTAAGCTCCTGAAGATTCCATACTGGGGAAGGAGAGAAATGTCAGGTATCTGGCCAATGTTTTGTTTCACTATTTTTCTTGGCTTCAAACTTGCAATAGAAAAGATTTTACAAATCTTGGGTGGGTGTTAAAAGTGTTTTAAACTGTATAGTTAAAAAAATCTTCAAGAAATTATTTTTTTCTAGGTTCCCAAAGCTCTATGTGCTTCAGCACCACTAGGAATGAAGAAGTTTCATGGATAATGTAGGTGATAATATTAGTTGTTATCACATACACTGTGCTAGTTAGGATGATCTAGGTTTTGTTGTAATAACAAACAATATTTCAGGGCTTAACACAATAAATCTTTATTTTTTATTATGCTCCAGGGCAGTTCGGCTCTGCCAAGGTCTCTGCTCATAATCATCACCCTTAAACCCAGACTGAGCAGGAGCTGGTTTTAAAATGTGCTTCCATAGTAACTGTGGCAAGGGAGAAGGAATGTGATGAATTGTGCACTGGCTCTTACATCTTCCACTTAGAAATGACACACATCACTTCCACAGATATATCATTGGTTAACAAATCACATAGCTGTGTCCAACTTCAAAAGAGTCAGGGAAGTTGACCTACCATGTGCCTGAAAAGAAAAAAGAGGAGCACAAACACAGCTTTAACATCTGGTCACCCCTGGCCAACAATTCTACAAGGTTGGAGAATCAGACAATTCTTTCCATTTTAGATGGAGACACCAATAGAAAGGCCATATGTAATAAGAAGAAGAAAGCTAATGTCTTGTCTCTAAACCCAGTTTTTATTTCAGTATGTAAAGAACCCTATATCATCAGAAATTGGGATTTCCCAATATCGTCACTTGTGGGCAAGCTAGCAAAGGGACATGGAAATGGATTTAAAATATATCATTTTAATTTACAGAATAGCAAAACTGCATGAGATAAAGGGAGCAGTGCTTAAAAAAGACTGAATCACTTCACCATGTATGTAATTAAAAAATAAATAAATAAAATAACAGAAAAATTGGAAATGCACAAAATGTAGAGTAAAATATGATAAATCCATCAAAAGTTATGACTATGGATAGTATAGAAAAACATGAGCGGAGGAGCCAAGATGGCAGAATAGCATGGAAGTTGTTTGTGAGTCTCACATCCATGAAATACAGCCAGACCAACACTAAACCATCATGCACACCTAGAAAAATGACTGGAGGATTAACACAACAATCTGCACAACCTGAACCACAGAATTTAGCAGGTACGTGGCACAGAGAGGTGAACTTGGGAAGCAAGAAGGTGCTGGAAGGGAGGTGCTTTTGTGGGTGGAGAGAGGACAGAGACTGGGGCAGGGGGGAGAATACGGGTAAGCACCCCTTCCCAAAAGCAGCTGGAAAGAAAGTGGAAAATTGGACACAGTCACAGGGTCTAAACCAAAAAGGGAGAAAGGAGAAAGGCGAGGGTTTAAATTCCATTAAGACTGTAACAAAGGGGAGCACAAAGTCTGCAACTCTGCAGCTTGATACCTGGTGGTACTCTGGTGGGAAGGGCAAATCCCCAGGAGCAGAGTGGGGTCTGAGAGGTTCTCAGGCCACAAGGGGAAAAGCAGTTCCACTGCTGGAAGGACAGTTGGTAAAAACGGTTGAAGCCATCTGGTCCCAGCAGACCCCAGAAAACGGCCACATTCGCTGGTGCTGGAACAAGGTCATTAAGGGTGAAGCCTGGTGCCAGATGTGTGTTGTGATTTTCCATAATCCCTGAAAAGCAGCTGCTACACTATCTCACCAACTTTGTCTGCGGCAGGCTGGCACCTGGCCACAGTCTCGGGGCACCGGCAGCAGCAGGGTCCAGCAAGTGTTCCTGGCTGCAGCTGACATTTGACCATTGCTTGCTGATATCCTCCTACAGAGAGGCAGAACAGGTCAAAGCCGCAGTCCCTCAGAAGTAAGGGGCCGGGGAAAACAGCCACAACTAAGACAAAACTTGGGAGAGAGGTACTCCCCTCTCCTGGGGCCTGGTCACGGACAGTGAAAAAGAGGGGAGTGGACAAAAGCTGAAGACAGAAGACGGGTGTGCAATTGCTGATTGGAGAGAACAGAGTTCTGATACTAGAGACTGGGTAGCTGGGTGATGCCATTTCCACCGCTCCCACACATGCGCATATGCACCTAAGTGTGCCACAACACTCCACTCCAGTAGACTAGCAGTGCTATTTAGTGGAGAAAAGAGGCGTTACACTGAGCTCCACCCAAATGGGCCAACCTTGCTCTTCAAGAACACAAGTCTTGCCGATTACTTAGTACATGGACTATAAAGTGCTACATAGTCCGAAGTCTAGGGAAAACGAAGTCATTTCAGTTCTATTTCAATCTGTTATCATGTCCATCTATTCCATTTTCTTTCCTTTTTTTTTTTTCTCCTTTACACTTCTCTTCTTTTTCTGGAAGACAGAAAAAAAAAATCATTTTATTTTCAATTTTTATTAAAAATATTTTTCTTTAATATTTTTACTATAGTTTCTACTTTTGCATAAAATTTCTCAAATTCTATCGTTTTATTCTTCCATCGTTTTATTTTAGTTTACTTCAGTGTATTCACCTTTTCAAATTTTCAAACAATTTTCTTTTTTCTTTTTCTTTTTTCCCTTTTTCATTTCTTTTCTTTTTCTTTAATGCAGAAAGAGAAAAACTTCATTTTTACTTTCAACCACTATTAAAATATTTTCTTTAACTTTTTACTATATTTTTTGCTTTAATGGAATTTTTTTAAATTCTATTTTACTTCCATCATTTTATTTTAGTATACTACAGTGTATTCACTTTTTAAAATTATCATAAGATTTCTTTTTTTTCTTATATCTTTTTTCTCTTTTTTGTTTCTTTTATTTTTCTTGAATACAGAAAGAGAACAAGGTTATTTTTATTTTAAATTTTTGTTAAAAATATTTTCCTTAAATTTTTTCTACTATATTCTTTACTTTTGTGTAAATATTTTCAAATTCTATTTTACTCCCATCATCTCAATTTAGTCTACTTCAGTGTATTCATTTTTTCAAATTCTCAAACAATATCCTTCCGCCCCACACACCTTTTTTAATCTAATCTGTCAAACCACTTTCAACACCCAGAACAAAACACACCTAGGCTCTAGCATCATTTATTTGATATTTGTGGGCGTGTTTTTAATTTTTTAATTTTAATTTTTTTAATTTTAATTTTTCTACCACATTAATTCCTATTCTCCCTTCAAAATGACAAAACAAAGGAATTCACACCAAAAAGAAGAGCATGAAGAAATGACAGCCAGGGATTTAACCAACACAGATACAAGCAAGATGTCTGAACCAGAATTTAGAATCATGATAAGAAGAATACTAGCTGGAGTTGAAAATAGATTAGAATCCCTTTCTGCAGAGATGAAAGAAGTAAAAACTAGTCACAGTGAAATAAAAAATGCTATAACTGAGCTGCATCATGGATGGATGCCATGGCGGCAAGGATGAATGAGGCAGAACACAGAATCAGCGATATAGAAGCAAATAGAGAATAATGAAGCAGAAAAAAAAGAGGGAGATTAAGGCAAAAGAGCATGATTTAAGAATTAGAGAAGTCAGTGACTCATTAAAAAGGAACAACATCAGAATCACAGGGGTCACAGAGGAGGAAGAGAGAGAAATAGGGGTAGAAGGGTTATGTGAGCAAATCATAGCAGAAAACTTTCCTGACCTGGGGAAAGACACAGACATCAAAATCCAGGAAGCATAGAGGACCCCCATTAGACTCAACAAAAACCAACCATCAACAAGGCATATCATAGTCAAATTCACAAAATACTCAGGCAGGAAAGAATCATGAAAGCAGCAAGGGAAAAAAAAAAGTCCTGAACCTACAAGGGAAAACAGATCAAGTTTGCAGCAGACCTATCCACAGAAACTTGGCAGGCCAGAAAGGACTGGCAGGATATATTAAATGTGCTGCATCAGAAAAATATGCAGCCAACAAATCTTTATCCAGCAAGCCTGTCATTCAAAATAGAAGGAGAGATAAACACTTTCCCAGACAAAAACTAAAGGAGTTGTGACCACTAACCCATCCCTGCAAGAAATTTTAAGGGGGACTCTGAGGGGAGAAAAGATGAATATGTATATCTATATATCTATCTCTCTCTCTCTCTCTCTCTCTCTATATATATATATATATATATACAGAGAGAGAGAGAGAGAGAGAGAGAGAGAGATACATAAATAACAAAAGCAACAAAGATTAGAAAGGACCAGAGAACATCACCAGAAAATCCAACTCTACAAGCATCATAATGGCAGTAAATTCAGATCTTTCAGTACTCACTCTAAACATCAATGGACTCAATACTCCAATCAAAAGACATAGGGTAAAACAAGATCCATCTATATGCTGTTTACAAGAGACCCACTTTAGACCTAAAGACACCTTCAGACTGAAAATAAGGGCATGGAGAACCATCTATCATGCTAATGGTCAACAAAAGAAAGCCAGAGTAGCCATACTTATATCAGACAATCTAGACTTTAAAAAAAAGACTGTACCAAGAGATGCAGAAGGGCATTATATCATATCAAGGGGTCTATCCACCAAGAAGACCTAACAATTATAAAATTTTATGGGATAAATGTGGGAACACCCAAATATATAAATCAATTAATTACAAACATAAGTAAACTCATCAATAGTAATACCATAATAGTAGGAGACTTTAACACCCCACTCACAGCAATGGACAGATCATCTAATCAAAAAAATCAACAAGGGAACAATGGCTTTGAATGACACACTGGACCAGATGGACTTAACAGATATATTCAGAACATTTCATCCTAAACCAGCAGAATATACATTCTTCTCCAGTGCACATGGAGCGTTCTCCAGAATAGACCATATACTGGGACACAAGTCAGCCCTAAGTAAGTACAAAAAGACTGAGATCATGCCGTGCATATTTTCAGACCACAATGCTAGAAAACTTGAATCAACCACAAGAAAAAATTTGGAAAGGTAACAAATACTTAGAAAGTGAAGAACATCCTACTGAAGAATAAATAGGCTAAACAAGAAGTTAAAGAGGAAATTAAAAAGTATATGGAAGCCAATGAAAATGATAACACCACAACCCAAAACCTCTTGGATGCAGCAAAGATGGTCATAAGAGGAAAGTATATAGCAATCCAGGCCTTCCTAAAGAAGGAAGAAAGATCTCAGATACACAACCTAAACTTACACCTTAAGGGGCTGGAAAAAGAATGGCAAATAAATCCTAAAAGCAGCAGAAGACAGGAAATAATAAAGATTAGAGCAGAAGTTAATGCTATCAAAACCAAAACAAACAAACAAACAAACAAACAAACAAACAAAAAAACCAGTAGAACAGATCAATGAAACCAGAAGCTGGTTCTTTGAAAGAAATAACAAAACTGATAAGCCACTAGCCAGTTTGATTAAAAAGAAAAAGGAAAGGACCCAAATAAATAAAATCCAGAAGAAAAGAAGAGAGATCATAATCAACACAACAGAAATGAAAACAATAATAAGAAAATATTATGAGCAATTATATGCCACTAAAATGGGCAATCTGGAAGAAATGGACAAATTCCTAGAAACATATACCCTACCCAAACTGAAACAGGTAGAAATAGAAAATTTTAACAAACCCATAACTAATAAGGAAATAGAATTAGTAATCAAAATCTGCCAAAAAACAAGAGTCCAGGGCCAGATGGCTTTCCAGGGGAATTCTAACAAACATTTAAGGAAGAGTTAACACCTATTCTATTGAAGCTGTTCCAAAACATAGAAATGGAAGGAAAACTTCCAAACTCTTTCTATAAAGCCAGCATTACCTTGATTCCAAAACCAGAGACCCCACTAAAAAACGGAGAACTATAGACCGATCTCCCTGACGAACATTGATGCAAAAATCCTCAACAAAATATTAGCCAACCAGATCCAACAATACATTAAAAAAATTATTCACCACAATCAAGTGGGATTATTACCTGGGATGCAGGGCTGGTTCAATATCCGCAAAACAATTAGCATGATTCATCACATCAATAAAAGAAAGGACAAGAACCATGTGATCCTCTCAATAGATGCAGAGAAAGCATTTGACAAAATGCAGCATCGTTTCTTGATAAAAACCCTCAAGAAAGTAAGGATAGAAGGAGAATACCTCAAGATCATAAAAGCCATATATGAATGACCCAATACTGATATCATCCTCAATGGGGAAGAACTGAGATCTTTCCCCCTAAGGTCAGGAACAAGACATGATGTCCACTCTCACCACTGTTATTCAACATAGTATTGGAAGTCTTAGCCTGTGCAATCAGACAACATAAAGAAACAAAAGGCTTCCAAATTGGCCGGGAGGAGGTCAAACTTCCACTCTTCATGATGACATTGTACTCTATGTGGAAAACCTAAAATATTCCACCAAAAAACTTCTAGAATTGATTCATCAATTCAGCAAAGGCCCAGGATATAAAATCAATGCAAATAAATTGGTTGCATTCCTATACACCAACAATGAAGCCACAGAAAGAGAAATCAAGGAATTGATCCCATTTACAGTTGCACAAAAAACCATAAAATACCTAGGAATAAATCTAACCAAAGAGGTGGAAAATGTATACACTGAAAACTATAGAAAGCTTATGAAAGAAATTGAAGAAGATACACAAAAAGGGAAAAAGATTCCATGCTCCTGGATAGGAAGAAAAAATGTTAAAATGTCAATACTACCCAAAGCAATCTACATATTAAATGCAACCCCTATAAAAATAACACCAGCATTCTTCGCAGAGCCAGAACAAATAATCCTAAAATTTGTATGGAACCAGAAAAGGCCCCAAATAGCAAAGCAAGCTTTAAAAAGAAAAATAAGGCAGGAGACATCACAATCCCAGACTTCAAGCTCTATTACAAAGCTGTAATCATCAAGACAGTATGTATGGCACAAGAACAGACACTCAGATCAATGGAACAGAATAGAGAACCCAGAAATGGACCCACAAACGTATGGCCAACTAATCTTTGACAAAGCAGGAAAGAATATCCAATGGAATAAAGGCAGTCACTTCAGCAAGTGGTGCTGGGAAAACTGGACAGCAATAGGCAGACGAATGAACCTGGACCACTTTCTTACACCACACACAAAAATAAACTCAAAATGGATGAAAGACCTCAATGTAAGACACAAAACCATGAAACTCCTCAAGGAGAAAGCAGCCAAAAACCTCTTTGATCCTGGCCACAGAAACTTCTGTCTCAACACGTCTCCAGAGGCAAGGGAAACAAAATCAAAAATGAACTACTGGGACCTCATTAAAATAAAACATTCTGCACAGAGAAGGGAACAATCAGCAAAACTAAAGGGTAACCGACAGAATGGGAGAAGATATTTACAAATGACATATCAGATAAAGGGTTAGTATCCAAAATCTATAAAGAACATATCAAACTCATCACCCAAAAAACAAATAATCCAGTGAAGAAATGGGCAAAATACATGAATAGACACTTCTCCAAGGAAGACATCCAGACGGCCAACCGCCACATGAAAAAATGCTCAACATCACTCATCATCAGTGAAATGCAAATCAAAACCACAATGAGATACCACCTTACACCTGTCAAAATGGCTAACATTAACAACTCAGGCAACAACAAATGTTGGCTAGGATGCGGAGAAAGAGGATCTCTTTTGCACTGTTGGTGGCAATGCAAGCTGGTGCAGCCACTCTGGAAAACAGTATGGAGGTTCCTCAAAAAACTAGAAATAGAACTACCCTACAGCCCAGCAATTGCACTACTAGACATTTATCCATGGGATACAGGTGTGTTGTTTCGAAGGGACACATGCACCTTCATTTATAGAAGCACTATCAACAATAGCCAAAGTATGGAAAGACCCCAAATTTCCATCGGTGGATGAATGGATAAAGAAGATGTGATATATATATATATATCACATTATATATATAATGGAGTATTACTCGGCAATAAAAAAGAATGAAATCTTGACATTTGCAACTACGTGGATGGAACTGGAGGGTATTATGCCAAGTGAAATTAATCATTCAGAGAAAGACAAAAATCATATGACTTCACTCATATGAGGACTTTAAGAGACAAAACAGATGAATATAAGGGGAGGGAAACAAAAATAATATAAAAACAGGGAGGGGAAAAAAAACAGAAGAGACTCATAAATATGGAGAACAAACTGAGGGTGTGGGAGGGGGATGGGCTACATTGGTAAGGGGCATTAAGGAATCTACTCCTGAAATCACTGTTTCACTATATGCTAATTAATTTGGATGTAAATTTTAAAAAATAAAAAATAAAATTAAAAAGACAGAAAAGAAACACATAAGCAAATGCTTAGGTGACAATGTTAGCTTAAGAAAGCAAGAGTCAAACTGATTACAATATAATAAGAAAGAATAATCGTTTATAAATGAAAATAATGAAAATTACTTTATTTTCCCCTTTCCCTATTTTGTACATTTTGTAGTATGCAAATATATTGCTTTTATAGTGAACAATAATTGGAATAAAAATTTCCCAGTAGCTCTGTCGTAAAAGTAACAGGCAGATATAAATTATATAATTGATGTGAAAGTGCTTTCTCCTCCTTAAAATGTGGTCTCAGTAAGAAATCATAATGATCAGTGTTAAATTATGTTTGGTACCAAACCATTCACTTTCAAGGAATTAAAAGCAAAAATGAACTATTGGGACCTCATCAAGATAAAAAGCTTCTGCACTACAAAGGAAACAACCAACAAAACTAAAATGCAACTGACAGAATGGTAAAAGATATTTGCAAATGACATCAGATAAAATGATATCAATGTCACTTATCACCAGGGAAATACAAATCAAAACCACAGTAAGATACCACCTCACACCAGTGAAAGTGGCTAAAATGAACAAATCAGGAAACTACAGATGCTGATGAGGATGTGGAGAAACAGGAACCCTCTTGCACTATTGGTGGGAAAGCAAACTGGTGCAGCCGCTCTGGAAAACAGTGTGGAGTTTCCTCAAAAAATTAAAAATAGAACTACCCTTTGACCCAGAAATAGCACTACTAGGAATTTAGCCAAGGGATACAGGAGTGCTGATGTATAAGGGCATGTGTACCCCAATGTTTATAGCAGTGCTTTCAACAATAGCCAAATTATGGAAAGAGCCTAAATGTCCATCAACTGATGAATGGATAAAGAAATTGTTGTTTATATATTCAATGGAATACTACTTGGCAATGAGAAATAATGAAATCATGCCATTTGCAGCTACATGGATGGAACTAGAAGGTATTTTGCTGAGTAAAATAAGTCAGTCAGAGGACAGATATCATGTTTTTCACTCATATGTGGATCTTGAGAAACTGAACAGAAGACCATGGGGGAAGGGAAGGGAAAAATTGTTACAAACAGAGAGAGAAAGAGAGGCAAACCACAAGAGACTCTTAAATACAGAGAACAAACTAAGGGCGGATGAGGGGTGGGGGAGAGGAAAAATGGGTTATCGGCATTAAGGAGGGCACTTGTGGGGATGAGCACTGAGTGTCGTATGTAAGCCAATTTGACAATAAATTATATTCATAAAAAAAAAACAACCCGTTCACTTTCAGAACATTACCACCTCATTTTTTATTTTCTGGAATTAAACTAACAGCAAAAGAAGGCAGATTCTCACCCCATTCCATATTTAATTAAGCTTTTAGGATACATTCTTTCTCTTGTAGGTTTGATTACCTGTAATTCACTTGAGCTTTATCCTTCTATAGAACACAATACAGGAGATGATTCTTCGTGGTTACAATTTGTGTGATTAAAATGATTTGTAAGTAACCTATGCATTTGTAGCACAAGGAGGTAGATCCTCCAAGCATTTCCCAGTCAGGGCCATCTTATAAATCGATGCTGGGCAGTCACTTCCTGAAGTTCAGAACAACTCAAAATACTCACAAAGGTCTCCATGTGAAGGCAAATAGAAGATTGGCAGATCAAGCTTTATAAATCCACTAGGTGCTGGCATAGGATTCTTCCTCTGTTGCTCAGAGATTCTCAATCCAGACATAGATGTACTTTGCATTTCCCCCATTACTCTCCAATCACTCTGTTTTTGCCTCCAAACATCTGAAAAACTATATTTGTGGACAGTTTCATTTTCCCTTAAATAATGTCTGTCAACTTTTCTAAAGAAGACATCCAGATGTCAAACAGACACATGAAAAGAGGCTCAACATCACTCCTCATCAGGGAAATACAAATCAAAACCACACTGAGATACCACTTCATGCTGGTCAGAGTGGCTAAAAGGAACAAATCAGGAGACTATAGATGCTGACGAGGATGTGGGGAAACAGGAACCCTCTTGCACTGTTGGTGGGAATGCAAAATGGTGCAGCTGCTCTGAAAAACAGTGTGGAGTTTCCTCAAAAAATTAAAAATAGATCTACCCTATGATCCAGAAATAGCACTGCTAGGAATTTACCCAAGGGTTATAGGAGTGCTGATGCATAGGGGCACTTGTACCCCAATGTTTATAGCAGCACTTTCAACAATAGCCAAATTATGGAAAGAGACTAAATGTCCATCAACTGATGAATGGATAAAGAAATTGTGGTTTATATATTCAATGGAATACTACTTGGCAATGAGAAAGAATGAAATCATGCCATTTGTAGTAACATGGATGGAACTGGAGGGTAGTATGCTAAGTGAAATGAGTCAGTTAGAGAAAGACAGACACCATATGTTTTCACTCATATGGATCTTAAGAAACTGAACAGTAGACCATGGGGGAAGGGAAGGGGAAAAAATAGTTACAAACAGAGAGGGAGGGAGGCAAAGCATAAGAGACTCTTGGATACTGAGAACAAACTGAGGGTCTTCAGGGGTTGGGAGAGAGGGAATAGTGGACGATGGGCACTAAGGAGGGCACTTGTTGGGATGAGCCCTGGGTGTTGTATGGAACCAATTTTACAATAAATTATGTTTTAAAAATAATAAATAAATACTACAAATATTTTTTAAAATGCCTGTCAAAAAAATCCAAATATTTAGGTTTTACCATAAAAGCAGGTAAGCCCAAGAATGAGGAAATGTATAAATTGTTGCCCATTGATGTTTTCATCCATGTACAGCTCACACAGTTTCACAAATTGATTTTTATACCAAACATAGTCTAAGAAATTGAAGCACTACTTCATATACACATAGATTTTTTAGAAAAATGGACAGATAGCATACTAACGAATAAGTTAGTTATTGAGTCAACAAGCATGCACAAAGCTACATGCCTAGCATTGTGCTAGGTGCTGTGTAGGTTACACAAGAAGGGAGATACATAGTCTTCACCTGCTAAGAGTTTGTAGTTGAGCAAAAACATAAAACATTTACTTATAAATAAAGGAAATGATATGACAGAGTTTTACCTGCACAATTTGATATCTGATGAAAAAATCAAAGTGTTACAAAAAATCAGAGTGAAGAAGAAACATTTGTGGTTGAAGGGATCATGGAGGGTTTCCTGGAAGAGGTGGAGGTGTAACTGGACATACATTGATGGAGTTTGGCTGAACATAGAGGATGGGGAAAGGTTGGAACATAAGTACCAGCCTGTTGGGGCGCCTGGGTGGCTTGGTCGGTTAAGCGTCCGACTTCTGCTCAGGTCATGATCTCATGGTCCGTGAGTTCGAGCCCCGCGTCGGGCTCTGTGCTGACAGCCCAGAGCCTGGAGCCTGTTTCAGATTCTGTGTCTCCCTCTCTCTGACCCTCCCCCGTTCATGCTCTGTCTCGCTCTGTCTCAAAAATAAATAAACGTTAAAAAAAAGTTAAAAAAAAAAAAAGTACCAGCCTGCAAGAATAAGGGTTTAATGTAAGCAAAGGAGATTGGGGATGCCACTAGAGGGGAACAGGAGAGTTAAACAAAGAAGTTCAAGAGACTGGACTAATATAAAACAGAAGTCAAATGCCCCTGGGAGTTTTTTCTTAAATGAAATACCCCATCTCAGCTTATGTTTGATATAGGGACAGATTAGTCATAGCAAAATGTAGTGGGAGGATGGAAGTGGTCCAGCCTTGAAAGCAAAGGGACAAGGAGCATCCAAGACAAAAAGAAACAGCATGATTACCAAAAAGCTGTCAGGTGCAGTAATGCTTCATCAAAGTTACTTCTAATTATTTTGAAACTACATCTTTCCTCCTGACCATCTTTCTGCATGCAAAAGAAATGTTAACTTTCTGTAGCTCACCCTTATCACCCTCCTCCCAGACAATTGTTTTCCTAAGAGGAAACCAAGCTCACCAAACTCAGCAGCACTAGGACAATTTCAGGGAAGTGGGGTCTCTAAACAGAAGAAACTCTCCTGAGAAATGTTTCCATGCAGGAGACTCTTGGGTGAGGTGCAACTGGCATCAAAGATAAGCTGAAGTTTGTTTTTTTTTTTTTTTTTTTTTTTGCATCTCACATCCATGAAATACAGCAGATCAACACTAAACCATCCTGCAAACTTAGAAAACTTATCGAGGACTAACACAACAATCTGCACAACCTGAACAACAGAACTCAGCAAGTATGCAGCACAAAGAGGTGAACTGGGGGAGAGAGAAACTGTGGAAGGAAGGGAGCTGTTTTTGCTTGCAGAGAGAGGATAGAGACAGTGGGAGAGTACAGGAAAAGTACCCCCCCAAGAGCAACTGGAAAGACAGGGAAAAGTGGAAATAGCCACAAGGACTAAACAAAAAAGGGAGAAAGGAGAAAGGAGAGGGTTTAAATTCTGTTAAGACTCTATAAACAGGGGGAGCACCGAGTCTGAAACTCCACAGCTCAATAACAGGTGGTGCTCTGTTGGGAAGGGAAAATCCCCAAGAGCGGAGAGTGAGGTCTAGGGATCCTCAGGCTACACAAGGAGAGGCAGTTCTCTTGCTGGGAGGACGTTTGGTAGAGGCTGTGTAGCCACCACGCAGCCTAACTTCCCAGCAGACCCCAGAGAATAACCACATTTTCTGGTGCTGGAACAAGGATGTTAAGGGGGAAGCCTGGTGCCAGATGTGTGTTGTGACTTACCATAATCCCTGAAGTGCTGCTGCTACATAATCGTGTGAACTCTTTTGAGGGGGGGCTGGCACCCATCTGCAGTCTCTGGGCATCAGCAGCAGCATGGTTCCGCAAATGTTCCTGAGTGCAGCAGGCACCCAGCCATTGCTTGGTGAGACCCTGGCCCAGAAGGTCTGAGTGGGTCAAAGCTCCAGTCTCTCAGAGTGAGGGTTTGTGAAACATGGTCCCATCTGAGATAAAACTCAGGAGGGAGGTGCCGCCTGACAACCAGATAGCTTGGTCACAGACAGTGTAAAAGTGTGAGTGGATGGACGCTGGATACAAAGGAGGCATACACAATTGTTGACTGGGGAGAACAGAGTTCCAATACTAGAGACTGGGTAGCTGTGTGACCCCTCCTGCACACGCACATACACACCCACAAGCGCCACAACATTCCACTCCAGTAAGCTAAGCAGCACCATTTAGTGGATAATGGAGACGCTACAATCAGCCCTGCACAACTGGGTCAATCTCATTCTTCAGGAACACCACAAATCTCTCCACCTGCTTAGGGTGGACTTTAGGGACTATAAAGTGCTTCATAGTTTGATGTCCAAGGGAAAATGATGTAATTTCAATCATATTTCACTCTATTCGCTGGTTCATCTATTCAATTTTTTCTTTTTCATTTATTTTCTTTTTCTTGAGTACAGAAAGGGAAAAAATTTATTTTTATTTTCATTTTTTGTTAAAAATATTTTTCATTAATTTTTCTACTACATTTTTTACCTTTTTGTGATTTTTTCAAATCCTACATCACTTCCATCATTTCATTTTATTCTAACATTGTATTCATTTTTTTTTCAAATTTTCAAGTTTTCCTTTTTTTTTCTTTTCTTATCTTTCCCTTTATTCTCTAATCTATCAAGCTCCTTTCAACAACCACACCAAAACACACCTAGAATCTAGCAACACTTATTAGGTTTTGTGTGTGTGTATGTGTTGTTTTTAATCTTTTAAATTAAATTGTTTTTGCCTTATTAATCCCTTTTCTTCTTTCAAAATGAAGAAATGAAGGAATTCACACAAAAACAAAGAGCAGAAAGAAATGAAAGCCAGGGACTTAATCAACACAGAGAAAGCAAGATGTCTGAACCAGAATTGAGAATCACAATAATAAGAATACTATCTGGAGTGGAAAATAGATTAGAATCCCTATATGCAGAGATAAAAGAAGTAAAAACTAATCAGGATGAAATAAAAATGCTATAACTGAGCTGCAATCTCAAATGATCGCCACGGTGGCAAGGATGGATGAGGCAGAGCAGTCAATCAGTTATAGAGAGGACAAACTTATGGAGAATAATGAAGCAGAAAAAAAGGGATACTAAGGCAAAAGAGCACAATTTAAGAATGAGAGAAATCAGTGACTCATTAAAAAGGAACATCAGAATCATAGGGGTCCCAGAAGATGAAGACAGAGAAAAGGGGGTAGAAGGGCTATGTGAGCAAATCATAGCAGAAAACATCCTTAACCTGGGGAAAGACACAGACATCAAAATCCAGGAAGCACAGAGAACTCCCATTAGATTCAACAAAAACCGACCATCAACAAGGCATATCATAGTCAAATTCACAAAATATCCAGGTAAGGAAAGAATAATGAAAGTAACAAGGGAAAAAAGTCCTTAACCTACAAGAGAAGACAGATCTGATTTGCAGTAGACTTATCCACAGAAACTTGGCAGGCCAGAAAGGAGTGGCAGGATACATTCAACATGCTGAATCAGAAAAATATGCAGCCAAGAATTCTTTATCCAGCAAGGATAAGAAATTCAAAATAGAAGGAGAGATAAAAAGTTTCCCAGACAAACATAAATTAAAGGAGTTGTGATCACTAAAACAGCCCTACAAGAAATTTTAAGGGGGACTCTCTGAGGGGAGAAAACACAAAAGAAAGAAAGAAAGAAAGAAAGAAAGAAAGAAAGAAAGACCAAAGCAATGAAGACTAGAAAGGGCCAGAGAACACCACTGGAAACTCCAACTCTACAACAAATATAATGGCAATACACTCATAACTTTTAGTGCTCACTCTAAACATCAATGAACTAAATGCTTCAATCAAAATACATAAGGTAACAGAATGGCTAAGAAAACAAGATCCACCTATATGCTGTTTACAAAAGACCCACTTTAGACCTAAAGGTACCTTCAGATTGAAAGTAAGGGGATGGAGAACAACCTATGATGCTAATGGTCACCAAAAGAAAGCCGGAGTAGTCATACTTATATCAGACAATCTAGACTTTGAAAAAAAAGACTGTAACAGGATATAAAGAAGGACATTATGTCATAATTAAGGAATCTATCAACTAAGAAGACCTAACAATTGTAAACATTTATGCTCCAAATGTGAGAGCACTCAAATATATAAATCAATTAATCACAAACATAAAGAAACTCATTCATAACAATAACATAATAGTAGGGGACTTCAACACCCCACCCACAGTAATGGACAGATCAACTAAACAGAAAATCAACAAGGAAACAAAGGCTTTGAATGACACACTAGACTTGATGGACTTAACAGATATATTCAGAACATTTCATCCTAAAATAGCGGAATACATATTCTTCCCCAGTGCACATAGAATGTTCTCCAGAATAGATCACATACTGAGACATAAATCAGCCCTCAACAAGTACAAAAAGATTGAGATCATACCATGCATATTTTCAGACCACAATGCTATGAAACGCGAAATAATCCACAAGGAAAACTTTGGAATAACAAATACTTGCAGACTAAAGAACATTCTACTAAAGAATGAATGGGCTAACTAAGATGTTAAAGAGGAAATTAAAAAAAAAATGCATGGAAACCAGTGAAAATGATAACACCACAGTCCAAAACCTTTGGGACACAGCAAAGGTGGTCATAAAAGGAAAGTATATAGCAATCCAGGCCTCCTAAAGAAAGAAGAAAGGTCTCAGGTACACAATCTAACCTTACATCTTAAAGGGCTGGAAAAAGAATGGCAAATAAAACCCAAAACAGTGGAAGACAGGAAATAAAGATTAGAGGAGAAATCAATGTTGTCAAAACCAAAACCAAAACCAAAACAAACAGTAGAACAGATCAATGAAGCCAGAAGATGGTTCTTTGAAAGAATTAACAAAATTGATAAACCACTAGCCAGTTTGATCAAAAAGAAAAAGGAAAGGACCCAAATAAATAAAATCAAGAATGAAAGAGGAGAGATCACAACCAACACAGCAGAAATAAAAACAATAATAAGAGAATATTATGAGCAATTATAGACCGATAAAATGGGCAATATGGAAGAAATGGACAAATTCCTAGAAACATATACACACCAAAACTGAACCAGGAAGAAATAGAAAATTTGAACAGACCCATAATCAGTAAGGAAATCGAATTAGTAATCAAAAATCTGCCAAAAAAACAAGAGTCCAGGGCCAGATGGCTTTAGGGGAATTCTACCAAACATTTAAGGAAGAGTTAACACCTATTCTCTTGAAGCTGTTCCAAAAAATAGAAATGGAAGGAAAACTTCCAAACTCTTTCTATGAAGCCAGCATTACCCTGATTCCAATACCAGGCAAAGACTCCAGTGAAAGAAGAACTATAGACCAATTTCCCTTATGAACATGGATGCAAAAATCCTCAACAAGGTATTAGCCAA
This sequence comes from Herpailurus yagouaroundi, assembly GCF_014898765.1. Lineage (NCBI taxonomy): Eukaryota > Metazoa > Chordata > Mammalia > Carnivora > Felidae > Herpailurus > Herpailurus yagouaroundi. The sequence continues at coordinate 512,015 of NW_024412421.1, forward strand.
CTGAATGTAACATTACACTAAAGGAATTATTCAACACTAGAAAATAGGATTTATCCGTGGGATGCAGGACTGGTTCAATACCCACAAAAAAAAATCAATGTGATTCATCACATCAATAAAGGAAAAGACAAGAAACATGTTCTTCTCAATACATGCAGAGAAAGCATTTGACAAAATACAGCATCATTTCTTGATAAAACCCCTCAAGAAAGGTAGAGATAGAAGGAACATACCTAAACATCATAAAACCCATATAAGAAACCTGACACTACTATCATCCTCAATGGGGAAAAGCTGAGAGCTTTCCCCTACAGGTCAGGGACAAGACAGGGGTGTCCACTTTCACCACTGTTATTCAACATAATATTGGAAGTTTTAGCCTCAGCAATCAGACAACACAAAGAAATAAAAGGCATCCAAATCAGACAGAAAGAGGTCAAGCTATGACTTTTCACAGATGACATGATATTCTATATGGAAAACCCAAAAGATTCCATCAAAAAACTGCTGAAACTGATCCATGAATTCAGCAAAGTGGAAGGATATAAAATCAATGCACGGAAATCAGTTGCATTCCTATACACCAACAATTAAGCAAGAGAAAGAGAAATCAAGGAATCGATCCCATTTACAATTGCACCAAAAACCATAGTAATAAATCTTACCAAAGAGGTGAAAAATCTATACAATGAAAACTATAGAAGACTTATGAAAGAAATTGAAGAAGACACAAAAAAAATGGGAAAAGATTCCATGGTCCTGGATAGGAAGAACAAATATTGTTAAAATGTCAATACTACCCAAAGCAATCTACATATTCAATGCAATACCTATTAAAATAACAACAGCATTCTTCACAGAGCTAGAATAAACATTCTTAAAATTTATATGGAACCAGAAAAGAGCCTGAATAGCCAAAGCAATCTTGAAAAAGAAGACCAAAGCAGTAGGCATCACAATCCCAGACTTCAAGCTCTATTACAAAGCTGTAATCATCAAGATGTATGGTACTGGCACTAAAACAGACACTTAGATCAATGGAACAGAATAGAGGACCCAGAAATGGACCCACAAACATATGGCCAATGGAATATCCAATGGAATAAAGACATTCTCTTCAGCAAGTGGTGCTGGGAAAACTGGACCGCGACATGCAGAAAAAATGAACCTGGACCACTTTCTTACAAAGTACACAAAAATAAACTCAAAATGGATGAAAGACCTCAATGTAAGACAGGAAGCCATCAAAATCCTCAAGGAGAAAGCAGGCAAAAACCTCTTTGATCTTGGCCGCAGCAACCTCTTACTCAACATGTCTCCAGAGGCAAGGGAAACCAAAGCAAAAATGAACTATTAGGAACTCATCAAAATAATAAGCTTCCACACAGCGAAGGAATCTATCAGCAAAACTAAAAGGCAACCAACGGAATGGGAGAAGATATTTTCAAATGACATATCAGATAAAGGGTTAGTATCCAAAATCTATAAAGAACTTTTTCAAACTCAACACCCAAAAAACAAATAATCCAGTGAAGAAATGAAAAAAAGACATAAATAGACACTTCTCCAAAGAAGACATCCAGATGGCCAACAGAATCATGAAAAAATGCTCATCACTCATCATGGGGAAATATAAATCAAAACCATCATGAGATACCACCTCACACCTGGCAGAATAGCTAACATTAACAACTCAGGCAATAACAGATGTTGGCGAGGTTGCAGAGAAAGCGTGTCTCTTTTGCACTGCTGGTGGGAATGAAAACTGGTGCAGCCACTCTGGAAAATGGTATGGAGGTTCCTCAAAAAAACTAAAAGTAGAAGTACTCTACGACCCAGCTTTGCAACACTAGGTATTTATCCAAGGGATACAGGTATGCTGTTTGAAAGGGGCACATGCACTTCAATGTTTAAGCAGCACTATCAACAATAGCCAACGTATGGAAAGATCCCAAATGTCCATTGATAGATGAATGGATAAAGAAGATGTAGTACACACACACACACACACACACACACACACACACACACAATGGAGTATTACTTAGCAATCAAAAACAATGAAATCTTGCAACTACATGATTGGAACCAGAGGGTATTATGGTAAGCAAAATTAGTCAGAGAAAGACAAATATCATATCACTTCACTCATATGAGGACTTTAAGATACAAAACAGATGAACATTAGGGAAGCGAAACAAAAATAAAAACATGGAGGGGAACAAAAACATAAGAGACTTTTAAATATGGAGAAGAAACAGAGGGTTGCTGGAGGGGTTGTGGGAGGGGAGTTGGGCTAAATGGGCAAGGGGAATTAAGGAATCTACTCCTGAAATCATTGTTGCACTATATGCTAAATAACTTGGATATAAATTAAAAAATAAATTATATAAAAATTAAAAAATAATAATAGTAAAATAAGTAAAAGAGGAGACTTTACAATAGAAACCACAGATATAAAAAAGTATCAGAAGAGAGTACCATATACAATTATACCTGAAACAAATAGGATAACCTAGAAGAAATTAATAAATTCATAAGAACATGCAAGTTACCAAGACTGAATCATGAAGAAATAGAAAATCTGGTCTCTCTCTCTCTCTCTCTCTCTCTCTCTCTCTCTCTTAAAATAAATAAATAAAGTTTAAAAAGTGGGGACACCTGGGTAGCTCAGTCAGTTGAGCATCTTACTCTTAATTTTGGCTCAGGTCATGATCTCACTGTTCATGGATTCAAGCCCCATGTCAGGCTCTAGGCTGACACCACAGAACTTGCTTAGGAGTCTCTCTCTCCTTCTCTCTCTGCCTCTTCCTCACTCCCTCTCTCTCTAACTCTCTAAATAAATAAGTAAATAAATAAATAAACAAACAAATAAAAAATAAATAGAAAATATGAACTAATATCAAGGAAGGAGATTGACTCAGTAATAAAAAAAATCTCCCAACAAGTAGAAGTCTAGGACTAGAGGGTTTCATAGGAGAATTCAAAGGTTGCTACTCATCACTTGCAACCAATATGGTATTAGAAGCTCTAGCCAGAACGATTAAGCAAGAAAAAGCTATCTATACCAGAAAGTATGAATTAAAATTGTCATTGTTGGGGCACCTAGGTGGCTCAGTTGGTTAAGTGTCTGACTTTGGCTCAGGTCATGATCTTGTGGTTTGCAAGTTTGAGCCCCATATCACGCTCTCTGCTGTCAGCACAGCGCCTGCTTCTGATCCTCTGTTCCCCTCTCTCTCTGTTCCTCCTCCGCTTGTACTGTCTCTCTGTCTCAAAAGTAAATAAACATTTAAATAAATAAACTGTCATTGTTTGCATATGATGTGATCTTATACATCAAAAAAAAAAAAACAGAGTACACACACACACACACACACAAATACATTTAGAACTAATCAATCAATTCACTGAAGTTGTAGGATACAAATAAACACACAAAAATCAATTGCATTTCCATACACTGACAAGAAATTACCTGAAAAAGAAACTAAGAAAACAATCTCTTACAATAGCATCAAAAGCAATAAAGTACTTTGGAATAAATTTAACCAAGGAGATAAAATATCATATACTGAAAACTATGACATTGATGAAATAAATTAAAGAAGACACAAATGCATGTAAGATACTCCATGTTCATAGATTGGGAAAATCAATATTATTAAAATGCCCATGCTGTCCAAAGTCACCTATGTATTCAATGCAATCTCCATTAAAATCCCAATCACATTTTTCAGAGAAAGAAAAAATAATTCTAAAATTTGCATGGAACCACAAAATAGCCAGAATAACCTTGAAAAACAAAAACAAACTGGAGTCATCACACTTCCTCATTTCAAACTATATTACTAAGCTATAGTAGTCAAAACAGTGTGGTACTTGCATAAAAACAAACACATAAACCAATGGAGCAGAACCTAGAGCCAAGAAATAAATCCAAACATATATAGTCAACTAATATTTGAAAAGTGTGTCAGGAATATCCAGAGGGAAGTGGATAGTCACTTCAGTAAATGGTGCGGGGCATCAAAAAACTAGTTACAGACAAGGTTCAGATCCTGGCTCCCCTACTTGTCCTCTGACCTAAGACAGGGTGCTTAACCTTTCTGGAGTTCAGTTTCTTCATATGGAAAATGGGGATATCTTCATAATAGCTTAATGGCTTGTCTAAACAAACCTCCACCCCTAGGGATTCTCCAGTCTACAGCCTGAGCAAGAAAAAGAAGCCCAGCACACTGATCCCATGACACCAACTCCACCAGTCATTAATGCGAGTCTTTATTTTGTTGTATATACAATTTAAGTTATTAAAATTTGTACAATATTTACAAATTAAAAAATCATCTGAAAAAATTAAAAAAATAAATGGCATGGGTAAAAACTGGATATCCACATGCAAAGATGAAAGAAAGAAAGAAAGAAAGAAAGAAGAAAAAGAAAAAAAGAATTAGACCCTTATACCATCACAAAAGAAAATAGGTTAAAAACTTGAATGTATGACCTGAAACCATAAAACTCCTGGAAAAAAACATAGCAAAAAACTCCTTGACATTGACCTTGGCAATAATCTTTTTTAGATATGACACCAAAAGCATTGGCAATAAAAAAAATATATCAAGAGGGACTAAATCAAACTAAAAAGCTCTATACAGCAAAGGAAACAGCCAACAAAATGAAAAGGAAATCTATAGAATGGGAGAAAAGATTTGCAAACCACATACCTGGTTAGAGGTTATTATCCAAAATATTTAAGGAACTCATACATTATAGCAAAAAAAGTCTGATTAAAAATAGGCAGAGAAACTGAATAGACATTTTTCCAAAGAAGACATCCAAAAGGAACGTACTCAGTGTCACTAATCACCAGAGAATTGTAAATCAAATCCACAATGAGATATCACCTCATGCCTGTTAGGATGGGTATTATCAAAAACACAAAAGATAACAAGTGTTTGTGAGAATGTGGAGAATGAGGATCCTTTTGCACTGTTGATGGAAACATAAATTGGTGCAGTCACTATGGATAGAAGTATGGAAGTTCCTCAAAACATTAAAAATAGAACTATGAGGGGTGCCCGAATGGCTCAGTTGGTTGAGTGTCCAACTTCAGCTCAGGTCATGATCTCACAGTTCCTGAATTCGAGCCCCACGTCAGGCTCTGTGCTGACTGCTCAGAGCCTGGAGCCTGCTTTGGATTCTGTTCCTCTGTCCCTCTCTGCCCCTCCCCTACTCATGATCTCTCTCTCTCTCTTCTCTCTCTCTCTCTCTCTCAAAAATAAGCATTAAAAAAAATAGAACTAATGATATGATCCAGCAATCCCACATCTGTATATGAAATCAATATCTTGAAGTGATATCTGCACTCCCATGTTCACTGCAGCATTATTCATAATCACCAAGAAATAGAAACAATTTGAGTACCTAGTAATAGATAAATGGATGCATAAAATGTGGGGTGTATATACAAGAGAATATTGTTCAGCCATAAAAAAGAAGGAAATTCTATCACTTGAGAAAACATGGATGCATCTGTAAGACATCATGCTAAGTGAAATAAACCAGACACAGAAAGACAAATGTTGCATGATCTCACTTATATGTTGAATCTAAAAAGAAAAAAAAGTCAAACTCATAGTAATAGAGATTACAACGGTAGGTAAGAGAGACTGGGGCAAGGGAGCAGGGGAGGATCTTGGTCTAAGGGTTCAAACTTTCAGTTACAAGGTGAATAATTTATAAGGCTCTATATACAAAATGGTGAATATAATTAATAATACTGTATTGTATACCTGAAATTTCCTAAGGGAGTAGATTTTTTTTCAATTTTTATTTATTATTTGAGAGAGAGAATTTGCAAGCATGAGGAGAGGGAGAGAGAGATGAGAGAGAGACTCCCAAGCAGGCTCCATGCTGCTCTTAAAATGGAGCCCAAAGCGGCGCCTGGGTGGCTCAGTCGGTTGAGCGGCCGACTTCGGCTCATGTCATGATCTCGCGGTCTGTGGGTTCGAGCCCCGCGTCGGGCTCTGTGCTGACAGCTCGGAGCCTGGAGCCTGTTTCAGATTCTGTGTCTCCTTCTCTCTCTGACCCTCCCCCATTCATGCTCTGTCTCTCTCTGTACCAAAAATAAATAAACTTAAAAAAAAATGGAGCCCAAAGCGGACCTCAATCTCACAAACTATGAGATCATGACCTGAGCTGAAGTCAAGAGTTGGACACTTAACCAACTAAGCCATGCAGGCATCCCACTAAGGAAACAGATCTTAGGTGATCTCAACACACACACAAAATCTTAACTTCTGAGGTGATGGATGTGTTAACTTGATTGTGTAATCATATTACCATGTATACATAAATCATATCATCACGTTGTACACCTTATATATGAAATTTTATTTGCCAAATACACTTCAATAAAGCTGAGGGAAAAATAAAATAAAAATTTTCCAGAAAGGGGTAAAATACAGAGATCATACAAAGATGAAGATTCAAAATAGAGTGGTGCCTGGGTGGTTCAGTTGGTTAAACATCTGATTCTTGGTCTTGGCTCAGTTCATGATCTCACAGTTCTCAAGCTCTGTGCTGACAGCTCAGAGTCTGCTTAGGATTCTCTCTCTCCTTCTCTACCTGCCCTTCACTCTCTTCCTTTCTCACTACCCCTCCCCCACTCTTGCACACTCTCCCTTAAAATAAATAAATAAAATAAATAAACTTAAAATAAAAAAAGATTCAGAAGAGTAAAGAAATTTCCAAAGCCATAAGAAGGCATTGGAGAAATGCCTTCAAAATTCTAAGTGTAAATTATTTCCAGCCTAAAATCCTATATCAGCTAAATTATTATTCAGGGGTAGAACAAATCTGTTTTGATACATTCAAGGTTTCAAAACATTACCTGATGGACCCAATTCTCAAGACATGCCCTGATTAAATGAAGAACTAAATTCTTTTAAAAGTAAACATACGTAAACAGAAGATGCAACACAAAAAAGAGAAAAGGGAACATTCTCAAGATGTTGGTTCTAGAGAAAGACAGCACTAGCAATAGAGGGAAACCAGTCCATATTAGAGCAGATCAAAAGCATTTCTTTAGAAAATGGAATACATAAATTTCTATTGTGCTTAAAAATACCAGTGGAGATTACACAACTAGGAGGAACCTTGAAGATATTTTGGTGATAACCACATAGAAAGCTTTAAAAAGCCAGGAAAAGCATTAATTCCAGAAAATACAAAAAGTTATATTAAAAAATTGCCACATAACTAAGTTGTGAATAGTGGTTAATAGTCATAATAATATTAACAGAAAATTCATAACAAAAATATTTTCACAGTGTCAGAATGGAAGATAATATGTGCAAACATATGATGATAGCAAGGGGGTATGTAAAAAAGAGTTAAATTCTCATCTTTGATCATGACAATTAACTGAGAATACCAAACCTGAAAAATCAATATAAACATGTCCTTTAGAGATATGGAGTTAAACACTGAAGAAATCCAAAATAGTTAACAGAAATGGTCTCTGGGAAGCAGGAATAAAAACGGAGGTCTAAGGCTGATTTTTTTCCCCCACAAGTCAACTATTTGGCTATTGACTGAATAATTATCATTCAGGCATATTTTGGATAAAAACTTCAAGTTAAAAAAAGTTTGAGGAAATAACTAGATAAACCCAAATTAAATTAAAATTAATTAATTTGGTTAATTAATTAACCCAAATTAAATTAAACCCAAATTAAACTTTTACAAAACAATGCTCCAGATTCTTCAAAAGTTTCAATAAAAGCAAAGAAAGTCTGAGGATCTGCTCCAGATTAAAGTAGGCTAAATAGACATGACAACTAAATGTAATAAATGACACTGGACTAGACAATGGAATATTTTTAAAAGGTGATTTAAAAGACATAATTGAGACAACTCAATATTAAATGCTCTGAATTTGATAATTGTATA
>NW_024412421.1:534964-606115 GCF_014898765.1 Herpailurus yagouaroundi
AATCTATAAAGAGCTCACCAAACTCCACACTCGAAAAACAAATAACCTTTAATTTTCTGAGGAACCTCCACACTGCTTTCCAGAGTGGCTGCACCAATTTGCATTCCCACCAACAGTGCAAGAGGGTTCCCGTTTCTCCACATCCTCTCCAGCATCTATAGTCTCCTGATTTGTTCATTTTGGCCACTCTGACTGGCGTGAGGTGATACCTGAGTGTGGTTTTGATTTGTATTTCCCTGATAAGGAGCGACGCTGAACATCTTTTCATGTGCCTCTTGGCCATCCGGATGTCTTCTTTAGAGAAGTGTCTATTCATGTTTTCTGCCCATTTCTTCACTGGGTTATTTGCTTTTCGGGTGTGGAGTTTGGTGAGCTCTTTATAGATTTTGGATACTAGCCCTTTGTCCGATATGTCATTTGCAACTATCTTTTCCCATTCCGTTGGTTGCCTTTTAGTTTTGTTGGTTGTTTCCTTTACTGATGAATGGATAAAGAAATTGTGGTTTATATACACTATGGAATACTACGTGGCAATGAGAAAAAATGAAATATGGCCTTTTGTAGCAACGTGGATGGAACTGGAGAGTGTGATGCTAAGTGAAATAAGCCATACAGAGAAAGACAGATATCATATGGTTTCACTCTTATGTGGATCCTGAGAAACTTGACACGAACCCATGGGGGAGGGGAGGGAAAAAAAAAAGAGGTTAGAGTGGGAGAGAGCCAAAGCATAAGAGACTGTTGAGAACTGAGAGCAAACTGAGGGTTGATGGGGGGTGGGAGGGAGGAGAGGGTGGGTGATGGGTATTGAGGAGGGCACCTTTTGGGATGAGCACTGGGTGTTGTATGGAAACCAATTTGACAATAAATTTCATATATAAATAAAAAAAATAAAAATAAAAAAATAAAGTGAATAAACTGGTAAAATTTGTCATTATCAACTTTATAACAGTGTCTGAAAACAAATTACAAATTTATAGCAACCAGGCAAACATTTTATCATTAAGAGAGTTTTGTGGCCTTGTAACTTATCCTATCCTCTTTCACTGCTTCCCAGGTCGGTGATAGCCTTGAAGAAGACAATTGCCTATATTCCATATATAAATTCCTAGTACCAGAGGAAGAAGATGGAATCTTATTTTCAAAGAACTGTGATTGTTTCTTGTGAGTTGTCTGGTGGTTCCCTAGAGGACTAGCTCAAATGGACTTGCCTTTATTGCATTTAACACAGATTCTACCAGGAATGAGACAGATACAAAGGGAGCATTAATCAAAAATATTTGAAAGCAAATGCATTAGCTACTGCTGCCAGGAGCTAGGGTTGACAGCTGGGGAAAACAACAGACAAATAAAAAGGCTGAGAAGAAAAGACTGCATAATGAGACACTTTTTGAATAAGGGCTTTGAAAAGCATCCACAAAATCCCGGGAATTGAGAAAGCCAAGGGTTGGGCATATGCTCAGAAAATACTTGAGAAGGCCCTAAATTCTCACCTATGGATGATTTTCAGGCTCTTGAAAGAAGTGAAGACTAAGGTAGAGCTGTAAGCTTCCTGGCTTAGTGTTGAAGCATCTCCCAACACAAAGAGAGAAGATATTAAATGACTAAGGAGTTATCTTTTTATGGTTCCAGGCATTTAAGGAAACTTCTGTCAAAATACTAGCTGAATACTAAGCTAATGAGACAGATGCTTCAATTGGTACACATGACAAAAATGTAGATTTCACAAATTATCTCAGAGAAGTAAGAAAACAAACAACAATACAAGCAGCAACAGCAAACCTTGGAGAGAGGGAAGAATCTCTTTTTCAGAATTGTCACTTTATATTTCAAACGTCCAGTTTTGACCAAAAAAAAAAATTATGTGGTATGGGAAGAAACAAGAGACTATTTCTCATATAATGGAAAAAAATGAAATTGGTAGAAACTATCCCTGAGGATGCTAAAATATTGCATTTGCTGGACTTATTTATTGACCTTATTTATGTTTTGCTTTACATTTTTCTTTTAACTTTAAAATGCATTTTAAAGTAATTTCAGGCTTATAAAATGTTGCAAAAATAAGAAAAAGAATGCCATGTTCCCCACACAAATATTTCCAAAATTTTAACATAAGAGCTACAGTACAAAATCAAGAAAATAACATTGATACAATATTATTATCTAATATATAGACTTCAATCAAATTTACAAATAATCCTGCTAATGTAATTAGTTTTTGGTTCAGGATCCAATCCAGAATCATTTATTACATTATTTTTGATGTATTTTTAATTTCCTTTAATCTGGAATAATTCAGTCTTCCTTTGTCTTTCAAGACCTTAATATTTTAAAGAGTATTAGACAGATATTTTTTCAAGTGTTCTTAATTTGGGTTTGGCTAATATTTTCTTATGATTAAATTCAGGTTATACATACTTCATAAAGTCACCACAAATGTGACTCACTTCTCAGTATGCCATTATCAGGAGGCACACGCTGTCAGTTTGTCCCACTGACTAGCATTGTTACCTGTGATCACTAAGGTAGTTCTGCCACGTTTCTACAGTAAAGTGATTATTTTTCATGAGTAAGCAATAACAATCTTATAGAAGATACTTTGAATTTAGATAAATATCCTGTGTTTCACCCACTTCTACTCACTAGTTTTATCATTCATTGATCATTGTTGTTTGAAACTTATGGAGGTTGCCAGTGGTGACTTTCTAATTCCATCATTCCTTCTATACTTGTTAGTTGACATTCCCCTATAAGCAGAACTTGCTCTTTTCTTGTCTCCTTTATTTGTTTATTCATTTATTCACACATTTTACTAGTAGAAACTCATGGATTTTTATTGTACTCTATGTTTTATAATCTGTTACTATATTTATTATGTTGTTCAAATTATCCCCAATTTGGCCCTTGGGATTTTCTTCAAGTTAGCTGCTGTGTCCTTCTGAAATGTTTCCATTAGGTTTTGAGCACTTTCTTACTTTCTGACAAAGCAAGAGATACCAGACTCATCTTACACTTTTTTTGTTTGCCCCAGCCTTGGAATCAGCCATGTCTTCAAGAAAATTTGGTTCCATTGAATTGAAAATTTTACTGAGAAGACTAGCTACACTCATTCTTACTGAATATTATTGCTTTTAGTCCTTATCAGTAGATAAAGCCAAGAAATTATACATATGGTGCATATATATATATATGCACCATATGTATGTATGTATATATATATATATATACACACACACACACATGTATCTCTGTATTTCTGTTTATATTTATAATCTCTCTGTATTTTTTTATATATATGTATATATATACATATGTATGTATATATACATATACATACATATAAAGAGAAATACATATATATATAAAGAGAAATACATATGTATATATATACAAAGAGAAATAGATATGTGCATATATAAAGAGAAATATATATGTATATATATTTAAAGAGAAATACATATGTATATATAGAGAGAAATGTATTTGTGTATATATGTATATAAAGAGAAATTACATGTGTATATATATAAAAAGAAATATATGTGTATATACATATAAAGAGAAATACAGAGAGATTATAAATATAAAGAGAAATACAGAGATATATATGTATATATATATATATATATGCACCATATGTATAATTTATTGGCTTTATCTGCTGATAGAGACTAAACGAAATAATATTCAGTAAGAATGAGTGTTGCTAGGCTTCTCAGTACAATTCTGAATACTATATACACATATATATGTATACATATATACTTTAGTATAAATTCTGTATATATGTATATATATAAAGAGAAATACAGAGAGAAAGAGGCTTATTAAACTTTTTTCTTCGAATTATCCACAATATATTGATCTATTTATTCGATCTTTGAGAACTCATAAAGCCATTTTGAAATCATTAACTCTTACACCTGTGAAAAACAAACCTAATTGATACAGCATCTTGTTACCATTAACCTTGTGAATATAGTAAAATACTGTTTTTCAAAGTAAATTAGTTCTTCTCTCACTCTCCTTTAAGGTGGTTTTTTCATTCATTTGCAATAGTTAGGTTCATTTGTTTGTGTTTCATATTGTACTCCCTTCATTGGCTTTAATTATTTATGTTTTTTTAAATTAATTAGTTAATTAATTTACATCCAGATTAGTTAGCATATAGTGCAACAGTGATTTCAGGAGTATATTCCTTAATGCTCCTTACCCATTTAAGCCATCTCACCACCCACAACCCCTCCAGCAATCCTCTGTTTGTTCTTTATTTTTATATTTTTTTTAATTTTTGATGCTTATTTATTTTTAGAGAGAGACAGATATAGCATGAGTGGGGAAGAGCAGAAAGAGAGGGAGACACAGAATCCAAAGCAGGCTCCAGGCTCTGAACCGTCAGCACAGAGCCTGATGCAGGGCTCAAACTCATGAGCTGTGAGATCACGACCTGAGCCAAAGTCAGATGCTCAACCAACTGAGCTACCCAGGCACCCTTGTTTGTTCTTTATATTTAAGTGTCTCTTATGCTTTGTCCCCCTCCCTGTTTTCATATTATTTTTGCTTCCCTTCCCTTATGTTCATCTGTTTTATATCTTAAATTCCTCACATGAGTGAAGCCATATGATATTTGTCTTTTTCTGACTAATTTCGTTTAGCATAATACCCTCCAATTCCATCCATGTAGTTGCAAATGGCAAGGTTTCATTCTTATTGTCTGCTGAGTAATACTCCACTGTGTGTGTGTGTGTGTGTGTGTGTGTGTGTGTGTATACATATACACCACATCTTCCTTATCCATTCAACTGTCGATGGACATTTTGGCTCTTTCCATACTTTGACTATTGTTGATAGTGCTGCTATAAATATTGGGGTGCATAGGCCCTTTTGAAACACTATACCTGTATCCCTTGGATAAATATCTAGTAGTGAAAATCTGGGCCATAGAGTACTTCTACTTTTAATTTTTGGAAGAGCCTCCATACTGTTTTCCAGAGTGGCTGCACCAGCTTGCATTCCCACCAGCAGTGCAAAAGATCCTCTTTCTCTGCATCCTCACCAACATCTGTTATTGCCTGAGTTGTTAATGTTAGCCATTCTGCCAGGTGTGAGGTGGTATCTCATTGTGGTTTTGATTTGTATTTCCCTGATGATGAGTTATGTGGAGCATTTTTTCATGTGTCTGTTAGCTATCTGGATGTCTTCTTTGGAGAAGTGTCTATTCATGTCTTTTGCCCATTTCTTCACTGGATTGTTTTTTGGGTGTTGAGATTGATGGGTTTGATAAGTTCTTTATAGATTTTGGATACTAACACTTTATCTGATCTGTCATTTGCAAATATCCTCTCCCATTCTGTTAGTAGAATTTTAGTTTTGTTGATTGTTTCCTTCGGTGTGCAGAAGCTTTTTATTTTGATGAGGTCCCAATAGTTCAATTTTGCTTTGGTTTCCCTTGCCTCTAGAGACATGTCTAGTAAGAAGTTGTTGCAGCCAAAATCAAAGTGGTTTCTGCCTGTACTTCTCTTGCAGGATTTTGATGGCTTCCTGTCTCACATTTGGGTCTTTCATCCATTTTGAATTTATTCTTGTGTTTGGTATAATAAAGTGGTCCAGGTTCAAAGTGATCCAGGTTTTCCAACACCATTTGCTGAAGAGACTCTTTTTTTTTTTTCCATTGGATATTCTTTCCTTCTTTGTTGAAGATTAGTTGGCCATACATTTGTCGGCCCATTTCTGGGTTGTCTATTCTGTTCCATTGATCTACGTGTCTGCTTTTGTGTCAGGACCATACTGCCTTTAATATAGCTTTATAATACAGTTTGAAGTTCATAATTGTGCTGCTTCTATCTTTGGTTTTGTTTTTCAACATTGCTTTGCCTATCCAGGGTCTTTACTGGCTCCATACAAATTTTAGAATTCTTTGTTCCAGCTCTTTGAAGAATGCTGATGGTATTTAGATAGAGATTGCACTGAATGTGTAGATTGTTTTGAGTAGTATACACATTTTAACACTACAGGTTCAGGGGCGCCTGGGTGGCGCAGTCGGTTAAGCGTCCAACTTCAGCCAGGTCACGATCTCGCGGTCCGTGAGTTCGAGCCCCGCATCGGGCTCTGGGCTGATGGCTCGGAGCCTGGAGCCTGTTTCCGATTCTGTGTCTGCCCCTCCCCTGTTCATGCTCTGTCTCTCTCTGTCCCAAAAATAAATAAATAAATGTTGAAAAAAAATTAAAAAAAAAAAAAAACACTACAGGTTCTTCTGGTCCATGATCATAGAATGTCCTTCCATTTTTTGGTGTTATCTTCAATTTCTTTCATCACTGTCCTATAGTTTGCAGAGTACAGATCTTTCACATCTTTGTTTAGGTTTATTCATAGGTGTCTTGTTTTTGGTGCAATTGTAAATAAGATTGATTTATTAATTTATCTTTCTGCTGCTTCATTATTGGTGTATAGAAATGCGATTTCTGGCATTGATTTTGTATCCTGTGACTTTACAGAATTTGTTTATCAGTTCTAGCATTTTTTTGGTGGGACCTTTGCGGTTTTCTATATATAGTATCATTTAATTCAGAGATAGGAAAAAGTTTTACTTCTTCCTTACCAATTTGGATGCATTTTATTTCCTTTTGTCCTCTGATCACTGTAGCTAAAACTTCCAGTACTATGTTAAATAACAGTAGTGACAGTGGACATCTGTCTTCTTCCTGACCATAGAGGAAAAGCTCTCAGTTTTTCCCAATTGATAATGATATTTGCTATGGGTTTTCCATAGGTGGCCTTTATTATGTTAAGATATGTTCACTCTAAACCTACTTTGTTGAGGTTTTCTTTTTATAATAAATGGATGTTGTATTTTGTCAAATGCATTTCAAATGTAGCCATTGAAATGATCATATATTTATTATCCTTTCTTTTATTAATATGGTGTCTTACATTGATTGATTTACAAATATTCAGTCATCCTGGCAAGTCAAGATGATCCCATTTGATTGTGTGAATGATTTTTTTAATGTATTATTGGATTCAGTTTGCTAGTATTTTATTGAGAATTATTGCATCTATGTCCATCAGGGATATTAGTCTGTAGTTCTTTCTTAGGGGTGTTTTTATCTGGTTTCAGTATCAAGGTAATGCTGGCTTCATAGAACGAATTTGGATGTTTTCCTTCCTTTTCAAATTTGAAATAGTTTGAGAGGAATAGGTATTAAAGAATGAAACTGGACCACTTTCTTATACCTTACACAAAAATAAATTCAAAATGGGTCAATGTCCTAAATGTGTGACCTGAAACCATAAAAATCCTAGAGGAAAACACAAGCAGTAATCTCTTTGACATCAAAAAATAGCAACTTCTTTCTAGATACATCTTCTGAGGCAAAAGAAACATAAGCAAAAATAAACTAATGATATTTCATCAAAATAAACAGCTTCTGTATGGTGAAGGAAATGATCAATAAAACTAAAAGGCAATCTGTGGAGTGGGATAAGATAATTTCAAATGACATTTCTGATAAAGGTAGTATTCAAAATATATAAAGAACTCACCAAAATCCACACCCAAAAAACAAATAATCCAATGAAGAAATGGGCAGAAGACAATAGACACTTTTCTAAAGAAGACATCCAGATGGCCAACAGGCACATGAAAACATGCTCAACGTCACACCTCATCAGGGAAATACAAATCAAAACCACACTCAGATATCACCTCACGCCAGTCAGAGTGGGCAAAATGAACAAATCAGGAGACTATAGATGCTGGAGAGGATGTGGAGAAACAGGAACCCTCTTGCAATGTTGGTGGGAATGCAAACTGGTGCAGCCACTCTGGAAAACAGTGTGGAGGTTCCTCAAAAAATTAAAAATGGATCTACTACCCTATGACCCAGCAATAGCACTGCTAGGAATTTACCCAAGGGATACGGGAGTGCTGATGCATAGGGGCACTTGTACCCCAATGTTTATAGCAGCACTCTCAATAATAGCCAAATTCCGGAAAGAGCCTAAATGTCCATCAACTGATGAATGGATAAAGAAATTGTGGTTTACATACACAATGGAATACTATGTGGCAATGAGAAAGAATGAAATATGGCCTTTTGTAGCCATGTGGGTAGAACTGGAGAGTGTTATGCTAAGTGAAATAAGTCATATAGAGAAAGACAGATACCATATGGTTTCACTCTTATGTGGATCCCGAGAAACTTAACAGAAGATCATGGGGAAGGGGAAGGAAGAAAAAAAAAGAGGTTAGAGAGGGAGGGAGCCAAAACATAAGAGACTCTTAAAAACTGAGATCAAACTGAGGGCTGATGGGGGTGGGAAGGAGGGGAGGGTGGGTGATGGGCAATGAGGAGGCCACATTTTGGGATGAGCACTGGGTGTTGTATGGAAACCAATTTGACAATAAATTTCATATTTAAAAAAATATATGCTTAACAGAATCCTATGGGGGAGGGGAAGGAAAAAAAAGGTTAAAGTGGAAGAGAGACAAAGCATAAGAGACTCTTAAAAACTGAGAACAAACTGAGGGTTGATGGGGGGTGGGAGGGAGGGGAGGGTGGGTGATGGGTATTGAGGAGGGCACCTTTTGGGATGAGCACTGGGTGTTGTATGGAAACCAATTTGACAATAAACTTCATATATGGAAAAAAAAGAATATATATATATATATATATATATATATATATATATATACACTCAACATCACTGATCACCAGGGAAGTATAATCAAAACTACAGTGAGATATCACCTCACACCTGTCACACTGCACAAAATAAGACTCAAGAAACATTAGGTGTTGGTGAGGATGTGGAGAAAAAGAAACCCTCTTGTACTGTTGGTGGAAGTGGAAACTAGTGTAGCCACTGTGGAAAACAATATGAATTTTCCTCAAAAATTTAAAAGTAGAACTTCCCTAAGATCCAGCAATTACACTACTAGGTACTTACACAAAGAATTCAAAAATACTAATTCAAAAGGACACACGCACTTCAATGTCTATAGCAGCATTATCAACAGTAGTCAAAGAAGACCATGGGGGAGGGAAAGGAAGAAAAAAGAGTGATTCATCTCTCCTTACCCAAAGAAGACAATTTTTTTTTAAATTTTTTTCTGAGAAATCCAGAAGAAGTCTATATAATTGGCACCAAATCATTTTCACCTTTTCTTTTTTTTTTTTCAACGTTTATTTATTTTTGGGACAGAGAGAGACAGAGCATGAACGGGGGAGGGGCAGAGAGAGAGGGAGACACAGAATCGGAAACAGGCTCCAGGCTCTGAGCCATCAGCCCAGAGCCTGACGCGGGGCTCGAACTCACGGACCGCGAGATCGTGACCTGGCTGAAGTCGGACGCTTAACCGACTGCGCCACCCAGGCGCCCCCATTTTCACCTTTTCTAATGAAACTAGAGGTTAGGTGTCCACAGTGTCAACAGGAGCCCAAGTAAGTGCCTCACCACCCCCTCCTTTTCACATAAATATTTCTTGACTTTTTTATTGTTTGAATAAATTACTACAAGGCAAGAGCTCCTGAGAGGTTGCTGATTAAAGTCACTTTTATTGTAAAAAACATAATTAAATAATGCTTGGATTTATCTTCTCTTTGGGGAGACATAGCAAAAAAGATATTAGAATCTCAAATGACACAGAAAGTCATCCAGGTAATAATACATTTTTAATTATCACAGCTAGCTCCATTGCAATCATGTCTGCAAGGTTTAGCCGTATTTACAGAAATTAAACTGCAAATCAAGTTGTGAAGCTCTCCCCTCTTATGAGTTGTCCAAAGACTATTAAACAAAATAGAATTTAAAAACAGCATGGAGTTATAAATAGCCTGCTGTTTGGTATGGCTTGTCAATCTGTTACCACTTACATATTTTCTCTAACATCTCTCTAATTAGCACTCACTTTTGATACTACTGCTCCTAAAATGTTTACATTGGAAGTTACAAATTACTGTCTAATTATACTGGCTACTTTGTTTTATATGAAGTATAAATAAAATCCCATTCATGCTATAAAAAAAACATGTGCTGTCATCACTTTTTCTATAGGATGACTAATAAAGTGTAACAGTTTTTCACTGGGTATCAGCAATGAGCAACTTTAATTAAATTTAGTAGTATAAGAATTCATGACTTTACTTCCTTTAGTAGTGAATTGCTTGCAAGTATGAAAATTTTGCATAAATGAGGCAAATAATATGATCCCAGTAGAGTAGCACACTCAGCATTTGACTTGCGAGTTTCAGGAAAAAGTTGTTTTTAAAAGTCTTCAGCTCCCTATCTGTGACTATGCACTAAGGAAAACAGAATATTTGTGCTTCCACAAAACCCATTCTGGGTAAATTCTGGAAATCAGTGCTGGGAGGAGTCAGAGCAGGGAGTTACCACTATTCTGGAAAAAAAAAACAGGGAATCCCTCTTATAAAACTCACTTCTTGGAAGATCTATTTCAGTTCCTCACATTCCATGAAGTCTCCCTGTGAAATAAGTCAAACCATTCATCAAACCAATCTTTCTGTCATTGAGAATTCTTCATCCAAATTCCTGCTGCTTACTTTAATGTAAACTGTATTATTTTTTCAAAATATTCACTTTCCTACTACCAGACAGAGGGATTAAAGGAGGATGAGACATCTCACTCCACTGACACCTGGGGGCATTGTGATTTACTTTGACTACTGATATGACAGTGGCCACTTCTGAACAGAGTTTTGAGTGTCATTACATGGCCTGCAATAGATCATGAAGCCAGCATGCATCAGGTAATAGCTGCTCTTTCTGCCTTGGTCCTGGAATGAAGATGATGCAGGATAGCCAAAGTCAGCCCATGATGGACATGAACTTAAAATGAATTGAAATTTTAGGGGTCATTTTTTTTTAACTTAGCCTATGCTGACTAATGCGTACAGTTAATCATCATGTGTTATTTTAATATTTAGTAAAAATCTAATATTGAATGAATTAACAAATTAATAGATGGGTGGAATAAAAACTGTAATCATTATTATTAAGATTATATCTGCATATTCAAATGAAGGTTGTCCATGTTAACAGGAAATTGTTCTACATTATATTGAGACCAGCTGTATCTTCTGGGCACACACATCTACATTTTACTCAGAAAGGCAAAGTTGATCAACACTCCCACATATCCCCTAATTACCAGAAATTGTAGACCATGTCATAGGCCAGCTTTCTTTCATAACCTAATCAGTAGTGGTAATCCTTCCCCATCACCCTGCCCATGCCTTTGCTATCTACAACATAGCAACATTGTGCCATCTCTTTAATGTGTTTCATAAACTCTTTTATGACATAGACAAGGCTAAGTGTCAGATCCAGTGCATCTACACATTGAGGGTTATTTGTATTTGGAAAATAATCAAGGCACAACACAGGGTGACCTGCCTCACACATAAGTAATCTGGTTCAGCCTCAACACACACAATTTTGGATCTGCTTGTATGTTAATTATCAGCTGTTCTTATAAGTACATAAAATATTAACACTCCATATAAAATCCCAATTGCACTGTCCCTAGCAATCTTCATTAAGTGTCACATATTGTGGAAATTGTTTATTCTGGTTTATAAATGCTGGCCACCATGACTTGCTGGTAGAGTTTTATTGGAAGATTAACTTTAACTTCAGATTAACTTCAGAACTGGTACTATTTCACATACTCCAAGTCCTCCACATAAGCCACAACTTAGACCAACTTCTCATGAAATAAAAAATCCTGAAGAAAGGAAAGTATTTGTTGAAACTGCACTTCTGGTCAGATATCTCATTTGGCATTCTCTGCCTCAGTGGGCCTGGAATGTTGTAGAAATGAAAAGTCCCTTCTTGGTGGTGGAAAATGGTCAGAGACTACCACTCTCTGTCATTCCCCTCAAACAACGTTCAGTATTTCACAGGAAAGGGGAGGCACTTTTTTCTATCCAGAATATTCTGTCTTATTTCCAATACTACCTTACCCAAAGACTATAGCTCCCCTGTAGTTGAAGTTGAGGGGAGAAAGTCACAGAGAGACCTAGCCAACTAAAACTTGAAGGCTCAGGTCTCTATCAGTACAGGACAAGTTGAGTTTGAGGTGTCCATAAAATACTTAAACAACCAATTACCCCTTGGGAAGAAACTAAACTTTACCCATTCAACAGCTATTCAGTGAGCTCCTTCTATGTTCCTGGCCTGTGCTAGGTGCTGAGGGAAGAACAAGGAGCAGAGTAGAGAGTCCCTGACATCACAGACCTTCAAGCTGAAAGAGTAAAAAATAAGCAAAGAAATCTTCATACTAAAACCAGTGCTATAATAGAGAAATTACAGGGTGCTATGGAAGTAAGAAGAGCAGCTCTTAACCTGGTCTATAGGGCTGGGTCAGAAAAGGAAGATTTCGTTGAGGAGTGATAATTAAGGTAAAACACAAAAGATGTCAATTAGGTAACCATGTAAAGGGTAAAGATAAAGGAAGCTTCTGGCAGGTGACACAGCAAGTGCAAAAGCATGGAGGTGAGAAGGAACATGGGGCCAGGAGAAACTGAAAAGGATTCCCTGGGGGAATACAAAGTCCAAAGAGAGAAATGGTAGTAGATTAGGTTGGAAAGTCAATCAAAAAGGATCTTTGAGCAAATGTTGGGAACATTGGGTTTTATAATGAGGCAATGGAAAGTCATTGAAAAGGGCTAAGTAATAATCAGACTTATGTGTTAGTAAATCTGCAAATTTTGGCTGCAGTGTGAAGGACAGCAAGAGTGGGTGTGGGAAGTCCAATTAGGATGCTGTATTTGGTTATCTATTGCTATATAACAAATTACTCCAGATATCATACCTGCTGAATGTCTAGTTGTAGATAAAAGAACCAGGTGCCAGTAATATGTAAATAATAGTATGGTATTAATTATTATGAATTATTAGTTGCTTTATAATTAACATAATTAGATCAGTAATTATTAATAAATATTAAATATTTATTGATTACTTACTATATGCCAGGCATGGATCTAAGCAGCTTACATTTAACCTTTCAATAACCTCATGAAGTGGGCCACAACATCTTTTGAGGAAGCAGATGCACCAAGGGATAAAACAACTTTCCCAAGGTCACTCAACAGGGAAATGGAGAATATATTGTTGCATATGGAGTCTCTGACTCCAGAGCACTGTATTGTGGCCTTTATGTTCATTATAAAACTCAAGCCATCCAATAGTATTATAAGGCAGGCACTAGACATGCCATTTTATAAATATGAAACTAATATTCTGAGAAAATAAATAATTTGCCTTAAAGTCACACCACCCATAAATGCTGTGATGTAACTCAAACTCAGGTTCTGAGTGATTCACATCCCTATGCTCTCAATTGCTATGCTATACTGCATGAAGGCCAAGATATATATTTTTCCAATGTAAGAGTATAAACTCTGTGTAAGGTAGTGGCACCTGGGTGACTCAGTCAGTTGAGAATTCAACTCTTAATTTCAGCTCAGGCCATGATCTCAGTTTCATGAGTTCAAGCCCCACGTTGGGTTCTGTGCTGTCAGTGCAGAACCTGCTTGAGATTCTCCCTCTCTCTCTGCCCCTCCCCTGCTCGTGCACTCTCTCTCTCTCAATAAATAAACAAACAAAAGAATGAATGAATAATACAAATAACCTTTATTATTTTTTAATTTTTTAAAATGTTGATTCATCTTTGAGAGAGAGAGAGGGAGTGTGTGTGTGAGAGGGTAAAGGGCAGAGAAAGAGAGGGAGACACAGAATCCGGAGCAGCCTCCAGGCTCTGAGCTGTTGGCACAGAGTCCAATGTGGGGCTTGAACCCATGAACTGTGAAATCATGACCTGAGCTGAAGTTGGACGCTTAACTGACAGAGCCACCCAGTCACTCCATAAAAATAACTTTTAAATTATGTATAAAGGGGATTCAATTTATTCCACATAACTCAACAGCACAGAATTAGTGAGTTATAGGAAAACAAGTGACTCCACATGAAGAATTCCATTACCATCAAAGCCCTCTAAGGATGGAAAGACATACCCTTTCACTGAATCAGTGAATGCCCCTTCACTGATACAGTCAGGCCAAGGATGACTGATGAAAAGGGGATTCCTACATCAAGAAAAACTTCAACCAAGGACCTCTGAGATTCTCTCTAACTTTAGGACTCTATGATTTACATGGCTAAAACCCCTGTTCCTTTAATTCCTAGGAGCTTTGTTCTTTGTACCCTGCACTTTTTACCATAAAATCAAGAAACAATGCAGAAGGGAACATAAAACTAATTTTAATTTTTTTCTATTTTTATATCTAACAGAATTACAGTTCAAATTAGGTGATGTGAAAAATATAAGGAACTAACCTTCAGTGTTTGACTTTCAAAGGGGTAAAACCAGTCTTAATATTAGTAGGAGTCACTTTTGAATTCATCAGAAATATTTTATTTCTCACCTGCCAATGAGGTGATCCATGTGACAGACAGATGGATAGAGCTGTAAGCAGCATGGGTGGATCAGTCCAGTGAAGACTGCATATACCTGGCTTGGGTATTAGGTTTTGTACTTGTTATAGATGAGTTCCTTTACACATTTTTGCAAATCTGACTCAAGGGGACTCACGCAGTAAGAATTCTTTTGCCAGGACCTTGGATGTTAGACACCTGGCTCACTGTTTCTGACAAACAGTGTAAACATCCTTTATTTTTTTACATTTTATTTATTTTTGAGAGAGAGAGAGAGCACAAGTGGTGGAGAGGCAGAGAGAGGAGAGACACAGAATCTGAGACAAGCTCCAGGCTCTTAGCTGTCAGCACAGAGCCCAATGTGGGGCTTGAACTCACAAACTGTGAGATCATGACCTGAGCTGAAGTCAGACACTTAACCGACTGAGTCACCCAGGCGCCCCAACAATGTAAACATTCTAAGTGCTGTCAGCCTATTTAGTCCTATGACATGAGCATACCATGCTTTGATCATATTTTTTCTTTCTTTCTTTTTTTATTTATATATGAAATTTATTGTCAAATTGGTTTCCATACAACACCCAGTGCTCATCCCAAAAGGTGCCCTCCTCAATACCCATCACCCACCCTCTCCTCCCTCCCACCCCCCATCAACCCTCAGTTTGCTCTCAGTTCTCAACAGTCTCTTATGCTTTGGCTCTCTCCCACTCTAACCTCTCCAAGGGACACAGGAGTACTGATGCATAGGGGCACTTGTACCCCAATGTTCATAGCAGCACTCTCAACAATAGCCAAATTATGGAAAGAGCCTAAATGTCCATCAACTGATGAATGGATAAAGAAATTGTGGTTTATATACACTATGGAATACTACATGGCAATGAGAAAAAATGAACTATGGCCTTTTGTAGCAACGTGGATGGAACTGGAGAGTGTGATGCTAAGTGAAATAAGCCATACAGAGAAAGACAGATACCATATGGTTTCACTCTTATGTGGATCCTGAGAAACTTAACAGGAACCCATGGGGGAGGGGAAGGAAAAAAAAAAGAGGTCTTTCTTTTTTTTAATAACAAGCCGCCAAACTCATGAGGAGGATTATTTCCAGCAGAGAATAAGAGTAGTTGACAATTTGCATGTGTTTGTCTTGGTGTCTCTTTCTCTTACCTTATGCAAGTTGAACTAAATCCTTTCAGACATCTGGGCCCAGGAGAAATAACCCTTGATTTTAGAGAAATATGTCATTCTCAGGAAAAAAAATAGAAGCCATTAGATGGAAATTCTCTCATCTCCCATCTACCAAATCTATAAGCCTTACTGCATCAGTGCCTCTCTTTCTGTTCTCTTTCAACTGAGGAAGAAGTCCTTCCTCATAAATATGAAAGGCCTACTCCTGAGCTTGTGCTATGAACCTCAACTCTTTCACTGTCTAAAGGACCCCACTGACTCCACTGTTCTCCACCCCTCCTGTATCTTCATCATCCCCTTCTTTGTATACATCCTATAAACATTAAAAAATGCTTTAGTCTCTCTCATATTAAAACAAACAAACAAACAAACAAACAAACAAACTATACACCTTCCCCTTTGGCACTTGTCCTATTCTTCTCCTCCCCTTCACAATCTATCTTCAAAAGGATTTGAGGTGTCTACATACACTACTCGCATCTCCTGTCACCCCTATTCTCTCCTTGATCTACTAAAAACTGTCCTTATTATCACAACTCTACCAAAAGAACCTGTACCAAAGGCACTACGGGCTTCCTTCCATGTTTCTAAGTCCAGTGGCTACATTTTAGTCCCCATTCGCATGGCCTTTTGGAAACTTTTGCCATTTTCCCCTAGCTTCTGTGACTGTGGCTGGCTTTTCTATGATTTCTCAGTCTCTTTCTCTTAGGTGCACAATCTTCTCCACCCAGATTTACATATCAAAGTTCCTCAGGATTTAGCCCTGGCTCTTTGTCTTTCAAAGATCTTCCTAGACATTTCTGTCACTCTTTAAGGTATCAAAAACAACCCATATGCAAAATCACAGAGGTCTTGTTTACCATAATTCCTCAGCGCTTAGGACAGTGCCTCACACACATAATTTCTCCATTATCTGTGCTTAATTAATTGACTTGAAGCCAGATGTTCCAGGTTCACCATGGAGAAAGGTACAGCAAGTGACAAGAGTAAAACACAAGGGTTAGAAGTGTAATCTTTGGAGTCTCAGCTTGGTTTATAGCCCAGCTCTTCTTCTTACAAGCTTTGTGATTTGGGACAAATTACTTGTTTTTTCCCTTATTTCTAAAAAAAATGCTAATATGATATCTATGTTAATATTTTTCTAAGAATTAAATTTACACTAGAATTGAGATGTCATAAGGGCAGAGATTTTCATGTTTTATTCAGTAAAGAATCCATACCATCTAGAGTTTAGGTGTGGCCAGTAGCTATACTTGCACACCAAATCCAACCCACTGCCTGTTGTTTTCTATGACTCAATAACTAAGAATTGTTTTTACATTTTTAAGTAGCTGGGAGAAAAGAAGAAGAAGAATATGTGGTGGAGATAATGTATAGCTTCAAAGCCTAAAATATTTACTATCTATCTCTTCACAGAAGAGATGGCCCTAGAATAATGCCTGACAAAGATTAAGTGTCCAAAATGAACTTTCATTAAATGTATAAATTAGTGAGTGAAAGTATGTGTGCATATGAGGCATAGAGAATTTAACATTCATTGAGGGCTATGTCAAATATTGTGCTACCATCTTCATCACTATCTTTTATGTGAAATCTCTCTAAAGGAAGTCAACTCCATGGCTATCAACACCTGTCAAAACAATCTGCTGAAAAATGAAACATTAAAAATATCTCTCAGTTTTCCTAATATCAAAAAGTTCATTTGGTGCTACTTAAAAATGGCTTACTAAATTTTTAACAATTTTATATCTATTATGAATAACTTAATGCTTTGCTAGTGATTCAAGTGCTATGATTCCCTCACTTTTAAGGACAGTTGTTTCTAAGTACTTGCAATCTTCTGAGCACTTTTTCTAGGCAGAAGACTCATATATAGTGGCAGGATATATATTGGTTTTGATACACAACATCCATATAACACCCATTCTCTCTTCTTGGAATAATTCTGCCAAAAAATTTCCTCTAGGAAACAACCTCTTCCCACTCTCAGTCCGTGAACGATAGGTGGAATTGACTTGGCTGCAGGAGGAAGCATGGGAAACAGGACTGACCAGCCAGTACATCACATTCCCCCAGGCCATGGCAATTGATTAAAAGACAGACACCTGATTTAGTCAGGGCCAGAGAAAGACGATGGTACTTTAGTGTGTCTTTTAGGAAGAAAGACATCCTCTTTTTTCCACTAGGCTTGAACCTTAAACAATAAGGGATTTGGTAGCCATATTGCCATTTGTAGAGTTTGATCATGTAGCCAAGTTGAAAATAATGGCCAAGAAATGGAGAGAAACTGAGTTCAGTGACATTTTTTGAGCCTCTGGATCAAGAGTTCAACTGACTCTAGTGTTTTTGGTCATCATGTATCTCCATAAATTCCTTCTTCCACCAAAACCAGGTTAAGTTAGAGCTGTTTGGTTTAAAAAGAATGGAGAATATAAGTGAAGGGCCTATCTAGCTTATTCCTCTATATTCTGTGCTTTAAACTAGCCACCTATGTAAGTGAAACAAGTGACTTTTGATGGAGCATCATCAGGAAGCAGTCATTCACTTCAGAAACGTGGCATTGGACTATTTTCAGAGATTCCAATTCTGTAAGAAGCCAGCTGTAGGATCTTTAGAGACAGAATTGCAGAATTTTAAAAGACAGTTGTGACTTTAGACAAGACCATATATTTAGAGGTTCACAAATCCAAAAACATGCAAAGCCAGGAAGGTAACATGAATTAGTGAAGGGGTCAGGAGTGAGGAGAGAAGCAGCACAAGTACAATGAAAAATAAACAATGACTCCCAACTTCAGGGAGCAGGCACAGTGGGAGTGGTGGGTACCAGGCTGCAATGGAGGCCCTGCCTATGTGAGAAGCTTCCACCTACTGTCAGCTGAACACTGCATGCAGGAATGGCGATTCAAGATGAAACCAGTCTTTAATGTTGCCAAATAATTTGCTTTTTAAAAAACTGTGATTCAAGCATAATATATATACTCAAGTCACACTCAGACCATATATTGCCAGGACATTCATTATGCAGATGGGAGAAGGGTGGTGGTAAGGGAGTAAATTAAATCCCCAAATGGACGCTGTCTTACCCCAGTACTAGGCAACTACTAGCAAGAGGCAAACACTAGACTCAAATTCTAGTCTCCTGACTTGATCCTCCCACACTGAACAGACTGAAGTTCACACTGTAATAAAAATAAACCTTCATACCTGAAGAATATTGCTGGTTTGTATAGCATTCTCACATAAAGTGAAATATAATCCTTACAAAATGTAGGTACTTTTCTATTTTTTAAATATATGAAGTTTATTGTCAAATTGGTTTCCATACAACACCCAGTGCTCATCCCGAAAGATGCCCTCTTCAATACTCATCACCCACCCTCCCCTCCCTCCCACCCCCCATCAAACCTCAGTTTGTTCTCAGTTTTTAAGAGTCTCTTATGCTTTGGCTCTCCCACTCTAACCACTCTCTCTCTTTTTTTTTTCGTTCCTCTCCCCCATGGGTTTCTGTTAAGTTTCTCAGGGTCCACATAAGAGTGAAAACCAGTATCTGTCTTTCTCTGTATGGCTTATTTCACTTAGCATCACACTCTCCAGTTCCATCCACGTTGCTACAAAGGGCCATATTTCATTCTTTCTCATTGCCACGTAGTACTCCATTGTATATATATACCACAATTTCTTTATCCATTCATCAGTTGATGGACATTTAGGCTCTTTCCATAATTTGGCTATTGTGGAGAGTGCTGCTATAAACATTGGGGTACAAGTGCCCCTATCCATCAGTACTCCTGTATCCCTTTGGTAAATTCCTAGCAGTGCTATTGCTGGGTCATAGGGTAGGTCTATTTTTAATTTTTTGAGGAACCTCCACACTGTTCTCCAGAGCAGCTGAACCAGTTTGCATTCCCACCAACAGTGCAAGAGGGTTCCTGTTTCTCCACATCCTCTCCAGCATCTATAGTCTCCTGATTTGTTCATTTTGGCCACTCTGACTGGCGTGAGGTGATATCTGAGTGTGGTTTTGATTTGTATTTCCCTGATGTGGAGCGACGTTGAGCATCTTTTCATGTGTCTGTTGGCCATCCGGATGTCTTCTTTTGAGAAGTGTCTATTCATGTTTTCTGCCCATGTCTTCACTGGGTTATTTGTTTTTCGAGTGTGGAGTTTGGTGAGCTCTTTATAGATTTTGGATACTAGCCCTTTGTCCGATATTTCATTTGCAAATATCTTTTCCCATTCCGTTGGTTGCCGTTTACTTTTGTTGGTTGTTTCCTTTGCAGTGCAGAAGATTTTTATCTTCATAAGGTCCCAGTAGTTCATTTTTGCTTTTAATTCCCTTTCCTTTGGGGATGTGTCAAGTAAGAAATTGCTACAGCTGAGGTCAGAGAGGTCTTTTTCTGCTTTCTCCTCTAGGGTTTTGATGGTTTCCTGTCTCACATTCAGGTCCTTTATCCATTTTGAGTTTATTTTGGTGAATGGTGTGAGAAAGTGGTCTAGTTTCATTCTTCTGCACGTTGCTGTCCAGTTCTCCCAGCACCATTTGTTAAAGAGACTGTCTTTTTTCCATTGGATGTTCTTTCCTGCTTTGTCAAAGATTAGTTGGCCATACGTTTGTGGGTCTAGTTCTGGGGTTTCTATTCTATTCCATTGGTCTATGTGTCTGTTTTTGTGCCAATACCATGCTGTCTTGATGATGACAGCTTTGTAGTAGAGGCTAAAGTCTGGGATTGTGATGCCTCCTGCTTTGGTCTTCTTCTTCAAAATTATTTTGGCTATTCGGGGCCTTTCGTGGTTCCATATGAATTTTGTGATTGCTTGTTCTAGTTTCGAGAAGAAATCTGGTGCAATTTTGATTGGGATTGCATTGAATGTGTAGATAGCTTTGGGTAGTATTGACATTTTGACAATATTTATTCTTCCAACCCATGAGCACGGAATTTTTTTCCATTTCTTTATATCTTCTTCAATTTCCTTCATAAGCTTTCTATAGCTTTCAGCATACAGATCTTTTACATCTTTGGTTAGGTTTATTCCTAGGTATTTTATGCTTCTTGGTACATTTGTGAATGGGATCAGTTTCTTTATTTGTCTTTCTGTTGCTTCACTATTAGTGTATAAGAGTGCAACTGATTTCTGTACGTTGATTTTGTATCCTGCAACTTTGCTAAATTCATGTATCAGTTCTAGCAGACTTTTGGTGGAGTCTATCGGATTTTCCATGTATAATATCTTGTCATCTGCAAAAAGTGAAAGTTTAACTTTATCTTTGCCAATTTTGATGCCTTTGATTTCCTTTTGTTGTCTGATTGCTGATGCTAGAACTTCCAACACTATGTTAAACAACAGCGGTGAGAGTGGACATCCCTGTCATGTTCCTGATCTCAGGGAAAAAGCTCTCAGTTTTTCCCCATTGGGGATGATGTTAGCTGTGGGCTTTTCATAAATGGCCTTTATGATCTTAAGTATGTTCCTTCTATCCCGACTTTCTTGAGGGTTTTTATTAAGAAAGGATGCTGAATTTTGTCAACTGCTTTTTCTGCATCGATTGACAGGATCATATGGTTCTTGTCTTTTATTAATGTGATGTATCACGTTGATTGATTTGCAAATATTGAACCAGCCCTGCATCCCAGAAATGAATCCCACTTGATCATGGTGAATAATTCTTTTTATATGCCGTTGAATTCGATTTGCTAGTATCTTATTGAGAATTTTTGCATCCATATTCATCAGGGATATTGGCCTGTAGTTCTCTTTTTTTCCTGGATCTCTGTCTGGTTTAGGAATCAAAGTAATACTGGCTTCATAGAATGAGTCTGGGAGTTTTCCTTCCCTTTCTTTAGTTTGGAATACCTTGAGAAGAATAGGTATTATCTCTGCTTTAAATGTCTGGTAGAACTCCTCTGGGAAGCCATCTGGTCCTGGACTCTTATTTCTTGGGAGGTTTTTGATGACTGATTCAATTTATTTGCTGGTTATGGGTCTGTTCAAGCTTTCTCTTTCCTCCTGATTGAGTTTTGGAAGTGTGTGGGTGTTTAGGAATTTGTCCACTTTTTCCAGGTTGTCCAGTTTGTTGGCATATAGTTTTTCACAGTAATCCCTGATAATTGCTTGTATCTCTGAGCGATTGGTTGTAATAATTCCATTTTCATTCATGATATTATCTATTTGGGTCATCTCCCTTTTCTTTTTGAGAAGCCTGGCTAGAGGTTTGTCAATTTTGTTTATTTTTTCAAAAAACCAACTCTTGGTTTCGTTGATCTGCTCTACAGTTTTTTGTTTTTGTTTTTGTTTTTTTTAGATTCTATATTGTTTATTTCTGCCCTAATTGTTATTATTTCTCTTCTTCTTCTGGGTTTAGGCTGTCTTTGCTGTTCTGTTTCTATTTCCTTTAGGTGTGCTGTTAGATTTTGTATTTGGGATTTTTCTTGTTTCTTAAGATAGGCCTGGATTGCAATATATTTTCCTCTCAGGACTGTCTTCAATACATCCCAAAGTGTTTGGATTCTTGTATTTTCATTTTCGTTAGTTTCCATGTATTTTTAAATTTCTTCTCTAATTGTCTGGTTGACCACTTCATTATTTTAGTAGGGTGTTCTTTAACCTCCATGCTTTTGGAGGGTTTCCCGACTCTTTCCTGTGGTTGATTTCAAGCTTCATAGCATTGTGGTCTGAAAGTATGCATGGTATGATTTCAATTCTTGTATACTTATGAACGGCTGTTTTGTGACCCCGTATGTGATCGATCTTGGAGAATGTTCCATGTGCACTCAAGAAGAAAGTATATTCTGTTGCTTTGGGATGCAGAGTTCTAAATATAACTGTCAAGTCCATCTGATCCAATGTATCATTCAGGACCCTTGTTTCTTTATTGACCGTCTGCTAGATGATCTGTCCATTGTTGTAAGTGGGGTGTTAAAGTCCCCTGCAATTACCACTGTCTTGTCTATAAGGTTACTTATGTTTGTGAGTAATTGTTTTATATATTTGGGCGCTCTGGTATTCAGCGCATAGACATTTATAATTGTTAGCTCTTCCTGATGGATAGACCCTGTAATTATTATATAATGCCCTTCTTCCTATCTTGTTACAGCCTTTAATTGAAAGTCTAGTTTGTCTGATATAAGTATGGCTACTCCAGGTCTCTTTTGACTTCCAGTAGCATGATACATAGCTCTCCATCCCCTCACTTTCAATCTGAAAGTGTCCACAGATCTAAAATGAGTCTCTTATAGACACCAAATAGATGGGTCTTTTTTTTTTTTACCCATTCTGATACCCTATGTCTTTTCGTTGGAGCATTTAGTCCATTTACATTCAGTGTTATTATAGAAAGATATGGGTTTAGAGTCCTTGTGATGTCTGTAGGTTTCATGCTTGTAGTGATGTCTCTGGTACTTTGTGTCACAGGATCCCACTTAGGATCTCTTGTAGGGCTGGTTTAGTGGTGACGAATTCCTTCAGTTTTTGTTTGTTTGGGAAGACCTTTATCTCTCCTTCTATTCTGAATGACAGACTTGCTGGATAAAGGATTCTCGGCTGCATATTTTTTCTGTTCATCACATTGAAGATCTCCTGCCATTCCTTTCTGGCCTGCCAAGTTTCAGCAGAGAGATCGGTCACGAGTCTTACAGGTCTCCCTTTATATGTTAGAGCACGTTTATCTCTAGCTGCTGTCAGAATTTTCTCTTTATCCTTGTGTTTTGCCAGTTTCACTACGATATGTCATGCAGAAGATCGATTCAAGTTACGTCTGAAGGGAGTTCTCTGTGCCTCTTGGATTTCAATGCCTTTTTCCTTCCCCAGATCAGGGAAGGTCTCAGCTATTATTTCTTCAAGTACACCTTCAGCACCTTTCCCTCTCTCTTCCTCCTCTGTAATACCAATTATGCGTATATTATTTCTCTTTAGTGTATCACTTAGTTCTCTAATTTTCCCCTCATACTCCTGGATTTTTTTATCTCTCTTTTTCTCAGCTTCTTCTTTTTCCTTAATTTTACCTTCTAGTTCACCTATTCTCTCCTTTGCCTCTTCAATCCGAACTGTGGTCATCTCTATTTTATTTTGCAGCTCGTTAATGGCATTTTTTAGCTCCTCCTGGCTGTTCCTTAGTCCCTTGGTCTCTGTAGCAATAGATTCTCTGCTGTTCTCTGTACTGTTTTCAAGCCCAACAATTAATTTTATGACTATTATTCTAAATTCACTCTCTGTTATATTGTTTAAATCATTTTTGACCAGTTTGTTAGGTGTTGCTATTTCCTGGAGATTCTTTTGAGGGGGATTCTTCCGTTTCATCATTTTGGATAGTCCCTGGAGTGGTGTGGAACTGCGGGGCACTTCCCCTGTGGTGTCTTGAATAACTTGCGTTGGTGGGCAGGGCACAGTCAGTCCTGATGTCTGCCCTCAGCCCACCACTGGGGTCACAGTCAGACTGGTGTGTACCTTCTCTTCCCCTCTCCTAGGAGAGGGATTCACTGTGGGGTGGCATGGCCCATCTGGGCTACTTGCACACTGCCAGACTTGTGGTGCTGGGGATCTGGCGTATTAGCTGGGGTGGATCGGCAAGGTGCAGGGGAGTGGGGGTGGGGGAGGCTCAGCTCGCTTTTCCTTTGGTGATCTGCTTTGGGAGGGGATCTGTGGCACTGGGCGGGAGTCAGACCTGCTGCTGGAGTGATGGATCCGCAGAAGCACAGTGTTGGGTGTTTGCGCGGTGCAAGCAAGTTCCCTAGCAGGAACTGGTTCCCTTCGGGATTTTGGCTGGGGGATGGGCGAGGGAGATGGCGCTGGCAAGCACCTTTGTTCCCCACCAAGCTGAGCTCTGTCATCCGGGGCTCAACAACTCTCCCTCCCATTGTCTTCCAGCCCTCCTGGTTTCCAAGCAGAGCTGTTAGCTTACAACCTTCCAGATGTTACGTCCCATTTGCTGTCCTAACACACTCCTTCTCACCCCTCCGCTTTTGCAAGCCAGACTCGGGGGCTCTGCTTGGAAGGTGGAGGCTGCCCCTCCACCCCAGCTCCCTTCCGCCAGTCCGTGTAATGTGCACCGCCTCTCCGCCCTTCCTACCCTCTTCCGTGGGCTTCTCGTCTATGCTTGGCTCTGGAGAATCTGTTCTGCTAGTCTTCTGGTGGTTTTCTGGGTTATTTAGGCAGGTGTGGGTGGAATCTAAGTGATCAGCAGGACGCGGTGAGCCCAGCGTCCTCCTACACCGCCATCTTCCTAGAGTCTCAGGTTCTTTTCTAATCTTATTTCTACTTTATAGAAAATCTGGAAAATAAAGTTCCTGGTGGTTGAGTGACTTTCCTGAAGCTTAGTAAGAAAGCCAGACTCATGTACTCCCAGGACTTAACACATCACCTTTTCTTCTAAAGATAACTTGCTTCCTGTCTCCCATATCTCTTTGGAAAGGTACCACCCACCCACCTCCCTACCCTTAAGCCACACACATATACACACCAGCTATCTGATTCTGCTTTCTAAACTTCCCTTTGATCTCTCTTTTATCTCCTTTCCCATTGTCATCAGTTCACACCTGCATCAGCACGTCAGGCAGCCTAGCCTCTTCTTTTCCTTATGCAGTCTATTCTGTATACCACGGCCTAAGGGAGTCAGAGAAGGAAAAGGTAGGAAAGAAATAAGTCTCACAAACTTTTAGAGGAAGTGAGTTTAGAGACCTCCTAGTTTCACCATCATATATCCAGATGAAGAAACAAAGCCTAAAGATGAAAGTGCTCTTTTAAAATTCATATAGGCTACAAATAGGGGAGTCAGTCAAACTTAGGTCTTCTCAAGCCTATTCCATGTACTATTTTTAAAAAATCATACAGCTGAATGTAGGATGCAGCTTGTCAAAAACTAGTCATAATTTCTTGCTACTTTCAAATAAAAACATTGCAAATAACGAGCATTTGATGCTAATCTCAAAGTCCTCAGTACCACCTGAGCAAGATGATAAGTTAGCTTTAAGAAAAACTTGGACACACAGTAAACACTTGCTGAATTTAAAACAAGCAATACAACATTTAGACAACTAAGCTGTTGTCTGTTCATAGACAAACAGGCATGAATGACCTTGGTTCTCTTCAAGCTGCCCTTCCCATGGGTTGAAATCTCTAATTAACTCTTAGCTGATCATTTTTTATCCAGGAAAAAATCCATTAAGTATCTCCTTTATGTCCATTAAGATATCCAGTTTGGGGTAACATCCAAACCAAATTTTTGTTCTCTTGAAATGTCCATGTCCAGAGATGGATTTATTTTTACTATGAAACATGACATTCCACTTGGCCTTAATTCTCTGGCACTATACTTCTTTGGATACATTGTTACCGAATATTTTGTTGGTTATATAATAACAACATTGGAACCCAGTTCATAATCAGTCATGAAAAATTGTGTTCAGCTCATGAAATAAAAATCAGCAATCCTTGGAATTGTGGCCAAATACTTCTATTAGCTTTCTAGGCATTTGGGGGTTGGGGATGTGCTCTAAGAGTTCATGGAAAGACATAGAGGCAAAAATGATGATTTCTTATCCCCTGGAAGTACTCTGGCTCCTCTCCACCTTTGTAATATGTGCACAGCCACTATTTTTAAAATACAATAATTGGAATGCAAAGATGGCAGGTTAGGTTTGCATTTAGTTGAAAGAAGGTTTCCCTTGGGGTGTATCTACATTGTTATTTAATTCTCTCTGACCACAGTTGTCTGCTCTTTTCACTCTACATATTGCCAAGAGAAGACAAGTATATATGTGGATAAAACAAAGTAGGCAACTAAGCATCGGTTTCCAACATAGAACCCTAGATTCAAGTCTTGGCTCTGCCCCATACTGGCAAGTTATTCAATCTCATGGAGTTTTAAAAGATTCAATAAATTGCATATGTAAAGCTTTTATTAAAATAAACCTAACCAGAACAGATTTCCACTAAATGCATCTCTCCTTAGAATCTGTATCATTGTTGTCATTTTATGGGTTTTCCTGAGTTAATATTTAATTAATTTTTTTTTCTATAGCAGATATTTTCAGGGCCCCACCTATATCCCTCTCATTCTATGATTTTAGGGAATTCAGCCAACTTCTGTATCTCAGGTTCTGAGAGCTTTTCTTGGAAACTGAAGGCTACTATGCAGCAGGCTGAAGTGCCAAGGAATTAACAGCCTCTTCCAGAAGCTCTCAACCAATGATCCTCTAAAATTGGTATATAAATACCCTAGCTCCCTTTCCCTTGGGAGGAATAATCCTGAGATGTGTGTTTTACATATTTTCTCAGTCTCTTATAGGTTTAAGCTTCAGTTCACTGTGTTGTTTAGTATGGCATCTGGCTTAATAGAACACCCTTTGCTGATTGTCTTCCCTTCCCTATATCTCCTGTCTACTCCTCAGTTTCCTGAACCTCCAAAATAAACTATTGGCACTGGAATCCTTGTCTCAGTATTTGCTTCTGAGGCATCCCACACTAAGATAGCCTCTTTCTTAAGACAGTAAGTCTATGATGTGTCTGGTAATAGATGCTTAGTCAATAAGTGAGGAAACAAGGAAGAAAGCATTTATTGTTATTAATTATTATTATTATTATTATTATTATCATTTTTGCCAGTGTTGTTATTCAGCGTAAAATAAAAAGCCCACCCTTCACTGAGCAGACTCAGCAATACATCCGATTCTTGAACAAAATCACGTTCTGGGGCCTTTGTATTTCAGATAAGGAAAATGAGAAAAAACTTGGGAATCAGGTTCTTTGGGGAAAGGCTGCCAGATGAGAGGTAATGTCTGCCCTTTTTTTCTGTCTGAGTCAGGACTCCAAAGGCTGAGATGATTCGCTGTTTAGTGTGAAATCCTCCAAGGTTGTCAGTTCTGTGACAGACATTTAACAAGACTTCAGAAAGCAGAGACCTTGGCCAGCACACAGTCTCAAGAAGGTAACTCAGAATTAAAGTCAAATCAACAAGCCACTCCTATAATTGAGGCTGAAAGTGGGAGAAGCTGTAGATATAGTTTGTGGCATAAAGGACAGGCATGTCACCTCAGGAAAAAGTAAAGTCAAGTCAGGATGTCACCTCCCACTGCTGGATATGCAGAGATTTTAATGAAACATTCTTGGGATTAATCTGCACCAAAGGCCTACCTACCCAGCTCCTGACAGGGGGCAATTTATAGCGTAAAGAGATGTCACCTACTTTAATAGGCTTCAAATCTCACCTTAAAATCACTGACTCCTTACAGGGTTCAGTTTTCAGTACATCACCTACTTGCCTGCCCATTTCACCTCATTCAGGAATAGGATCG
The DNA here is from genome assembly GCF_014898765.1 of Herpailurus yagouaroundi. Lineage (NCBI taxonomy): Eukaryota > Metazoa > Chordata > Mammalia > Carnivora > Felidae > Herpailurus > Herpailurus yagouaroundi. The sequence goes on from NW_024412421.1 coordinate 562,900, forward strand.
GAGAGCAAAAGAATAAAAAATCCCTTAAGCTTAAAGGCTGAAAAGGACCTTATTAGGCAAGGAACCACAAAATCAAATGTCTATACAATCCAGCAGGGAGGATAAATGGAAGAAGTGGCTGGTCAGGCTCTGTCAGGATATGGAGAATACCTGCTGGGTTCAAAGGAGCAACCACTTTTCAACCACAAGAAATTGTTGCCAGGCAGAAGTTCAGAACCAGTGTGTCCAGATATTTTTTTTTCCAAGACAAGCTGTATATCCAGGTTTATAAATTAAATGTTTCCCCTGTACTTAAGTATTGGTAACTAATTTAATATTTTAACTATAATAAAAACAAATGATAATAATAAAGAATAACAAAATTACTATACAAGTAAGGCTGGTAGTCATCTGGCACTCACCAGCTCTGCTGTAGGGGTTGTTAAAATAGTGACATCCTTACATTTGAATTGGTAAGTAGTCATTATCCCAGGTCCTCCAAATGACTCCCACCATCACCCTGGGATCCCTGGTCTGCCCCACAAACCTCAGTGTGTTCCATCATCTGGTAACTAAAGGATTAATCAACAAATCCTAACCAACAAATCACCTCAAGAATCTTATTTCAGCATCACAGCCAGCATCTTCTTGATGACCCTCATTTGCATTATACGTGTGAAGTATTTTTAATATTGCCTCTGTACAGCTCAAAGGGAACACATATGCCAGGAATATTAATCCTGTAGGAAACCTGTTTGGGATCACTGATTTATTCCAATTACCCTTATTTGATAGTTGGGGAAACAAATTTTGACACAGAAAATGCTATGTAATTAAAGTTTTGAAGCAGGGTGCCTGGGTGACTCAGATGACTAAGTGTCATACTCTTGATAACAGCTCAGGTCCTGATCCACCGTTAGTGAGATTGAGGCCCCTCATCAGGCTCTGCACTGACAGCATGGATCCTGCTTGAGATTCTCTCTCTCTCTCTCTCTCTCTCTCTCTCTCTCTCTCTCTGTTTCTGAATAAATAAATAAATAAGCAAGCAAACAAATAACAAACCTTAAAAAAATAAAGTTATGAAGCAAATCACGGATACCCTGTTAGGAATCCAGGACTCCAAGCTCATAAGCCAAGGTTCTGTCCTCTTCATAAGTAGCTACCAAACATATGGAGGGTATGGATTGTTAAAAGCACAGATTTCTCTTAACTCTTAACAGACTGATGGCTACCAGAGGGGAAGTGGATGGGGGGATGGGTGAAATAGGTGATGAGGATTAAAGACTACACTTTTCATGATGAACACTGAGTAATGTACAGAATTTTTGAATTGCTATATTGTACACCTTAAATTAATATAACACTGTATGTTAACTATATTGGAATCTAAAAGCTTAATTGAAAAGTGGAAAAAAATAAAAACACAGATTTCTTCTCTGTACACCATCCGTGCCAAAACTCTGGAGTTGACCCAGGCATGAGTATTTTTCAAAAATGCCTCAGATAATTCTGATCAACTGAAAAACATTGCTGCAAACTGTACCATTGGAATACCAATAAACTTTAACCACCTAACTTCCTCTGTGGGACAGATTTGGAAAGAAAGGGGAAATCTATTTGGAAATATTATTTAAATAGCTCTAATCACAATCTCACATAGAAGACATGCATATATATTTTGTGAGGGAATGGTTTCTTCCCAAGCCACTTAGATCTGTCTTATTGTAATCATACTGAAGGGAAGAAAATTGAAAGAGGAAAATTTCCGATATTGATAATAATTGAGCACCAGAGGAATGGAGATAACATGAGCACCAGTACAGAACAAACAAATTTCAGCACTGTCACTTACTAGTTATACATCTTCAGATACCTCACTTAAGGTTTTTGAGTCTCAAATTCTCCATCTGTCAAATGGAGACAGCAATACCTACTAGGCAAAATAATAACAGGTTCCAGAAATAAATCAGTCAATTCTGGATTGCCCTGGCTGTAGATTCCTCAGTGACAATGAGAGCCTATCCAGGGACCCAAGTGAATGTGCAGCTTCTGCTCTGCCCACAGGATTAACAGTACAGTCCAATGCACAATGCACAAGTCCAATCACAATTTGAAGGACAGCCAATGCCTTTGTGGTACCTTCACACCTCCAATGCTCACACTGATAAGACCAGCTCGCTCACACCTCTGATGCTCACGCTGATAAGTCTAGCTCAGGTGTCAACAATTGACCCTACGGTTTTTTTTTAATATGAAATTTATTGTCAAATTGGTTTCCATACAACACCCAGTGCTCATCCCAAAATGTGGCCTCCTCAATACCCATCACCCACCCTCCGCTCCTTCCCACCCCCCATCAACCCTCAGTTTGTTCTCAGTTTTTAACAGTCTCTTATGCTTTGGCTCTCTCCCACTCTAACCTCTTTTTTTTTTTCCTTCCCCTCCCCCATGGGTTTCTGTTAAGTTTCTCAGGATCCACATAAGAGTGAAACCATATGGTATCTGTCTTTCTCTGTATGGCTTATTTCACTTAGCATCACACTCTCCAGTTCCATCCACATTGCTACAAAAGGACATATTTCATTTTTTCTCATTGCCACATAGTATTCCATTGTGTATATAAACCACAATTTCTTTATCCATTCATCAGTTGATGGACATTTAGGCTCCTTCCATAATTTGGCTATTGTGGAGAGTGCTGCTATAAACATTGGGGTACAAGTGCCCCTATGCATCAGTACTCCTGTATCCCTTTGGTAAATTCCTAGCAGTGCAATTGCTGGGTCATAGGGTAGGTCTATTTTTAATTTTCTGAGGAACCTCCACACTGCTTTCCAGAGCGGCTGCACCAATTTGCAATCCCACCAACAGTGCAAGACGGTTCCCGTTTCTCCACATCCTCTCCAGCATCTATAGTCTCCTGATTTGTTCATTTTGGCCACTCTGACTGGCGTGAGGTGATATCTCGGTGTGGTTTTGATTTCTATTTCCCTGATGTGGAGCGACGCTGAACATCTTTTCATGTGCCTGTTGGCCATCCGGATGTCTTCTTTACAGAAGTGTCTATTCATGTTTCCTGCCCATTTCTTCACTGGGTTTTTGTTTTTCGGGTGTGGAATTTGGCGAGCTCTTTATAGATTTTGGATACTAGCCCTTTGTCCGATATGTCATTTGCAAATATCTTTTCCCATTCCGTTGGTTGCCTTTTAGTTTTGTTGGTTGTTTCCTTTGCTGTGCAGAAGCTTTTTATCTTCATAAGGTCCCAGTAATTCACTTGTGCTTTTAATTCCCTTGCCTTTGGGGATGTGTCGAGTAAGAGATTGCTACGGCTGAGGTCAGAGAGGACTTTTCCTGCTTTCTCCTCTAGGGTTTTGATGGTTTCCTGTCTCACATTCAGGTCCTTTATCCATTTTGAGTTTATTTTTGTGAATGGTGTGAGAAAGTGGTCTAGTTTCAACCTTCTGCATGTTGCTGTCCAGTTCTCCCAGCACCATTTGTTAAAGAGACTGTCTCTTTTCCATTGGATGTTCTTTCCTGCTTTGTCAAAGATGAGTTGGCCATACGTTTGTGGGTCTAGTTCTGGGGTTTCTATTCTATTCCATTGGTCTATGTGTCTGTTTTTGTGCCAATACCATGCTGTCTTGATGATGACAGCTTTGTAATAGAGGCTAAAGTCTGGGATTGTGATGCCTCCCGCTTTGGTCTTCTTCTTCAAAATTACTTCGGTTATTCGGGGCCTTTCGTGGCTCCATATGAATTTTGTGATTGCTTGTTCTAGTTTCGAGAAGAATGCTGGTGCAATTTTGATTGGGATTGCATTGAATGTGTAGATAGCGTTGGGTAGTATTGACATTTTGACATTTATTCTTCCAATCCATGAGCAGGGAATGTCTTTCCATTTCTTTAAATCTTCTTCAAGTACCTTCATAAGATTTCTATAGTTTTCAGCATACAGATCTTTTACATCTTTGGTTAGATTGATTCCTAGGTATTTTATGCTTCTTGGTGCAATTGTGAATGGGATCAGTTTCTTTATTTGTCTTTCTGTTGCTTCATTGTTAGGGTATAAGAATGCAACGGATTTATGTACATTGATTTTGTATCCTGCAACTTTGCGGAATTCATGTATCAGTTCTAGCAGACTTTTGGTGGAGTCTATCGGATTTTCCATGTATAATATCATGTCATCTGCAAAAAGCGAAAGCTTGACTTCATCTTTGCCAATTTTGATGCCTTTGATTTCCTTTTGTTGTCTGATTGCTGATGCTAGAACTTCCAGCACTATGTTAAACAACAGCGGTGAGAGTGGACATCCCTGTCATGTTCCTGATCTCAGGGAAAAAGCTCTCAGTTTTTCCCCATTGAGGATGATGTTAGCTGTGGGCTTTTCATAAATGGCTTTTATGACCTTTAAGTATGTTCCTTCTATTCCGATTTTCTCAAGGGTTTTTATTAAGGAAGGGTGCTGGATTTTGTCAAAGGCCTTTTCTGCATTGATTGACAGGATCATATGGTTCTTCTCTTTTTTTTTTTTTTTTTTGTTAATGTGATGTATCACGTTGATTGATTTGTGACTGTTGAACCAGCCCTGCATCCCAGGAATGAATCCCACTTGATCATGGTGAATAATTCTTTTTATATGCTGTTGAATTCGCTTTGCTAGTATCTTATTGAGAATTTTTGCATCCATATTCATCAGGGATATTGGCCTGTAGTTCTCTTTATTTCCTGGGTCTCTATCTGGTTTAGGAATCAAAGTAATACTGGCTTCATAGAATGAGTCTGGAAGTTTTCCTTCACTTTCTACTTCTTGAGATAGCTTGAGAAGGATAGGTATTATCTCTGCTTTAAACGTCTGGTAGAACTCCCCTGGGAAGCCATCTGGCCCTGGAACTTATTTGTTGGGAGATTTTTGATAACCGATTCAATTTCTTCGCTGGTTATGGGTCTGTTCAAGCTTTCTATTTCCTCCTGATTGAGATTTGGAAGAGTGTGGGTGTTCAGGAATTTGTCCATTTCTTCCAGGTTGTCCAATTTGTTGGCATATAATTTTTCATAGTATTCCCTGATAATTGTTTGTATCTCTGAGGAATTGATTGTAATAATTCCATTTTCATTCATGATTTTATCTATTTGGGTCATCTCCCGTTTCTTTTTGAGAAGCCTGGCTAGAGGTTTGTCAATTTTGTTTATTTTTTCAAAAAACCAACTCTTGGTTTCGTTGATCTGCTCTACAGTTTTTTTAGATTCTATATTGTTTATTTCTGCTCTGATCTTTATTATTTCTCTTCTTCTACTGGGTTTAGGCTGTCTTTGCTGTTCTGCTTCTATTTCCTTTAGGTGTGCTGTTAGATTTTGTATTTGGGATTTTTCTTGTTTCTTGAGATAGGCCTGGATTGCAATGTATTTTCCTCTCAGGACTGCCTTCGCTGCGTCCCAAAGCGTTTGGATTGTTGTATTTTCATTTTCGTTTGTTTCCATATATTTTTTAATTTCTTCTCGAATTGCCTGGTTGACCCACACATTCGTTAGTAGGGTGTTCTTTAACCTCCTTGCTTTTGGAGGTTTTCCCAACTTTTTCCTGTGGTTGATTTCAAGCTTCATAGCATTGTGGTCTGAAAGTATGCATGGTATGATTTCAATTCTTGTAAACTTATGAAGGGCTGTTTTGTGACCCAGTATATGATCTATCTTGGAGAATGTTCCATGTGCACTCGAGAAGAAAGTATATTCTGTTGCTTTGGGATGCAGAGTTCTAAATATATCTGTCAAGTCCATCTGATCCAATGTCTCATTCAGGGCCATTGTTTCTTTATTGACCGTGTGTCTAGATGATCTATCCATTTCTGTAAGTGGGGTGTTAAAGTCCCCTGCAATTACCACATTCTTATCAATAAGGTTGCTTGTTTTTATGAGTAATTGTTTTATATATTTGGGGGCTCCCGTATTCGGCGCATAGACATTTATAATTGTTAGCTCTTCCTGAAGGATAGACCCTGTAATTATTATATAATGCCCTTCTTCATCTCTTGTTACAGCCTTTAATTTAAGGTCTGGTTTGTCTGATATAAGTATGTCTACTCCAGCTCTTTTGGCTTCCAGTAGCATGATAACTAGTTCTCCATCCCCTCACTCTCAATCTAAAGGTGTCCTCGGGTCTAAAATGAGTCTCTTGTAGACAGCAAATAGATGAGTCTTGTTTTTTTATCCATTCTGATACCCTGTGTGTTATGGTTGGCGCATTTAATCCATTTACATTCAGTGTTATTATAGAAAGATACGGGTTTAGAGTCTTTGTGATGTATGTATGTTTTATGCTTGTAGTGATGTCTCTGGTACTTTGTCTCACAGGGTCCCCCTTAGGATCTCTTGTAGGGCTGGTTTAGTGGTGACAAATTCCTTCAGTTTTTGTTTGTTTGGGAAGACCTTTATCTCTCCTTCTATTCTAAATGACAGACTTGCTGGATAAAGGATTCTTGGCTGTATATTTTTTCTGTTCATCACATTGAAGATCTCCTGCCATTCCTTTCTGGCCTGCCAAGTTTCAGTAGAGAGATCGGTCACGAGTCTTACAGGTCTCCCTTTATATGTTAGAGCACGTTTATCTCTAGCTGCTGTCAGAATTTTCTTTTTATCCTTGTATTTTTCCAGTTTCACTATGATGTGTCATGCAGAAGATCAAGTTACGAGATTCAAGTTACGTCTGAAGGGAGTTCTCTGTGCCTCTTGGATTTCAATGCTTTTTGCTTCCCCAGATCAGGGAAGGTCTCAGCTATTATTTCTTCAAGTACACCTTCAGCACCTTTCCCTCTCTTCCTCCTCTAATACCAATTATGTGTAGATTATTTCTCTTTAGTGCATCACTTAGTTCTCTAATTTTCCCCTCATACTCCTGGATTTTTTTATCTCTCTTTTTCTCAGCTTCTTCTTTTTCCATAATTTTATCTTCTAGTTCACCTATTCTCTCCTCTGCCTCTTCAATCTGAGCTGTAGTCATCTCCATTTTATTTTGCAGCTCGTTGATAGCATTTTTTAGCTCCTCCTGGCTGTTCCTTAGTCCCTTGATCTCTGTAGCAAGAGATTCTCTGCTGTCCTTTATAATGTTTTCAAGCCCAGCGATTAATTTTATGACTATTATTCTAAGTTCACTTTCTGTTATATTATTTAAATCCTTTTTGATCAGTTCATTAGCTGTTGTTATTTCCTGGAGATTCTTCTGAGGGGAATTCTTCTGCTTGGTCATTTTGGATAGTCCCTGGAGTGGTGAGGACCTGCAGGGCACTTCCCCTGTGCTATGGTGTATAACGGGAGTTGGTGGGCGGGGCCGCAGTCAGACCTGATGTCTGCCCCCAGCCCACCGCTGTGTCCACAGTCAGACTGGTGTGTGCCTTCTCTTCCCCTCTCCTAGGGCCGGGATTCACTGTGGGGTGGGGTGGCCTGTCTGGGCTACTTGCACATTGCCAGGCTTGTGATGCTGGGGATCTGGCATATTAGCTGGGGTGGATAGGCAAGGTGTACAGGGGCAGGAGGGGCAGGCTTAGCTCGCTTCTCCTTAGGTGATCCACTTCAGGAGGGGCCCTGTGGCAGCGGGAGGGAGTCAGATCCGCTGCTGGAGGTTTGGCTCCGCAGAAGCACAGCGTTGGGTGTTTGTGCGGAGCGAGCAAGTTCCCTGGCAGGAACTGGTTCCCTTTGGGATTTTGGCTGGGGGATGAGTGAGGGAGATGGCGCTGGTGAGCGCCTTTGTTCCCCACCAAACTGAGCTCTGTCGTCCGGGGGCTCAGCAGCTCTCCCTCCCTTTGTCCTCCAGCCTTCCTGCTTTCTGAGCAGAGCTGTTAACTTATGACCTCCCAGACGCTAAGTCGCACTTGCTGTGGGAACACAGTCCATCAGGCCCCTCCGCTTTTGCCAGCCAGACTCGGGGTCTCTGCTTGGCCGGCGAGCAGCCCCTCTGCCCCGGCTCCCTCCCGCCAGTCCGTGGAGCGCGCACCGCCTCCCCGCCCTTCCTACCCTCTTCCGTGGGCCTCTCGTCTGCACTTGTCTCTGGAGACTCCGTTCTGCTAATCCTCTGGCGGTTTTCTGGGTTATTTAGGCAGGTGTAGGTGGAATCTAAGTGATCAGCAGGATGCGCGGTGAGCCTAGCGTCCTCGTACGCCGCCATCTTCCCTCTCTCTCGACCCTAGAGTTTTGTTAGCAGTGATGTGGACTTACCTATGAAAGTCTGCTGGCATACCCCACATATAACTTTAGAGCTTCCTTTAGTCATAAGGCACTTTGCACAGTACCTGACATATAGGGGCAATCATGATGGCTATGATTATGATAGTAAGATATTGCCCAGTGATTTAGAATCCCACTCTAAAGCCAGATAGTCCAAGGTGCAGCTGTGTGATTTTGGATATTATTTCCAAATATCTCTAAGTATCAAATCATCACCACTGAAATGAAAGCAATGATGGTATCTCCTATATTGCATTATTACAAGAATTAAATGAGCTAATATAGTAAAGGATTTAGCTTGGTGCCTGGCATACAATAGATGTTCACTAAATATTCCTTTTTATGATAACACTGTTAGTATTAATTTCAGCATTCAACCTCAAGTTTGAGAGACCCTTGACAATAGCATGTAAGATTTGGTGCTAAAACTAGCAGCCTGTATCAGGCTCCCATGGCCTGATGAGAGGCCTGCACAGAGCAGTGTCCCATCTGGCCCTGTGCAAAGCACACAGGTACTGAGAAATTTAAGAGCCTCCTTCAAGTCTCTGAGTTCAGCACATGGCTGTTTGTAATACAGCCTCAGCCCATAGTTATCAACAGACCTCTCTCAGTCTCAAACCCTTCTGCCAGAGAGGCTGCTAGAAACCCATCCAAGCACAGGGAGCCCTGATCTTGCAGCTTGATAGAATGAGTCCAAGGAGAAATGGCGAGAGATCTCAAGCTTCTGGTAGCCCAGGAGACTCAAGGAAATACCATCTACAGATCCAAGGTCTCCACCCATCTCTTCTGGAAAGATCCCCACAATAGGTTATTTAGGCAAGCAAACACCTAACTCAGGATTCCAAGACAGACAGCCTTCATGTTATTTGATCTAAATTTCTAATCTTCCCTGAGAGCTCCAAGATGCAGCACGAGGCCCAGTAACAAGGAGACAAGCTGACAAAGAAAGAACACTTAGAGTCAGAGTCCAGCTCTAGTATATCCTCAATGTGTCATTATAAGAACCAAAGAGATGTGACTGCTATAGAGTATAAATCAGAATAGTCATTATTAACATTTATTATCATTACACATGCTATGAATTTTCCATCACAAAGCTCAGTGTGCAAAAATTTAACTTTCTATAACTGAACTCAGTTTTGGGGTTAAATTCCCATTTTTCCTGGTGCATAAACTTAACCTAGCTACTTCTAGACACACTAATTCTCTCCCAGCTAAATTCAGACATTTCAGGGTGAAGAGTCAGTGTTTTCTCCTGCCCACTCTCTTTTTCTGGATTGGAGATCTCAGATCTCAGATATCCCAGGGTAAAGGTGAAGGACAGGGCAATTGTTCTCATTAAATCTTGGAATGGCAGAGGCAGTGGATCCACAGGGACTCCGACATCCACATGTCTCCTTCAGACCCAAAAGCTCTCTCCTGGCTATTTCCATACTCAGATTCAGAAGTTCTTTTCCTTGCCACTTATTGAGGGCTGTCTAAGACACTTTGGTAACTAGAAACAGAGCACCACCTATTTGTTCCTACAGCCAAGTGTTCCTGCACCAAATTGGGGTAGAAATGCTTTTGGTATCCTCCAGACACATCTGGGAAATGAGCTTAGCTGCCCTCTGTAGCATATCCCTTCAAACCCACTAGAGGTGTCTACAGTCACCAGCCATCTACAGATATCTTCCAGGTCATAAAGTCATAAACCAAATAGATTTTGTCTCTGTCCTTATGGAGCTAGTGACATAAGACAAAGAGTAAAGCCAACACATAAATGAATATAGGATTACAAATTGAGAAAATGCTATAAAGGTAACAAATAGAAGGCAGTGGTGGAAGAAAACAGGGGTGGGAGAGCCTACTTATATAAAGTGATCAGAATCAAGTAAGGCTGTCTGAGGAGCTGATAGATAAGCTGAATGAGACCTGAAGGAAGGGAAGGAGCCCACAGGTGAAAATTAGGGCTAGGGAGAGGTGATGGGGCAGACACTCAGGCATAGAAACAGATATGGTGAAAAGCTACTAAAAAGAATCAAAGCTTGATGTGGTCTTGAAATACAAGGTCAAAGTGGTTGAAACACAAGCAGAGTCTGAAAGTCATGGTGAAGAGTTGAAATTTAACCCAAGTAAAATGTGAAGTCATAGAAACATTCACTTTTAGTTTTTTTTTTATCATTACATTATTTTAACATGGAAAAAAATGGATTTTTCTCAACAGAGACAGTATGGCCATCCCCAGAAGACATTTGGAAACATGTAGGGATATTTTTGGTTGTCACAATGATTTGAGCATACTACTGGGATTTAGGGAGGTTCAGGGATGCTAAACACCCTGCAATGTACAAGACAAGTCTACTCAATGAAGAATTTCTCAGTCAAGTCCTGGTGCTTCTAATGAGATTCAGTGGGGATCTGGCAGCTGTGTGGAGGCAAGAGTGGGGGAAAGACAATGATGGTAGCAGAGACATAATTAGGATTGCAGTGACACTGTCCAAATGAGAAAAGATGATGACAAGAGTAGGACTGGGGTCCCATAGATCAAGAACAGTGAAAAGGTGGGCAAATATGAGCAGACATCTTAAATTGGGCACACTGTGTTTCTTGTTAAATAAGGCACAGTCCCAGAGTCTTTCTCAACATCACTCCTGGCAGCCATCAGCAATTGTTTTCAGTTAACAACTGAAGCAAACCTATTTGGAAAATACCTGATTTGGATAGTTATTCAGAGATGGAGCAAAGATACAAAGGAAAGAAATAAGGAGTGAGTCTGGAAAAGGATGTTTTTGAATGATGTAATATTCATGCAAACCCATATGCCTAGATGAGATTATTAAATAAAAAGGACAATAGGGGCGCCTGGGTGGCGCAGTCGGTTAAGTGTCCGACTTCAGCCAGGTCACGATCTCGCAATCCGTGAGTTCGAGCCCCGCGTCAGGCTCTGGGCTGATGGCTCAGAGCCTGGAGCCTGTTTCGGATTCTGTGTCTCCCTCTCTCTCTGCCCCTCCCCCGTTCATGCTCTGTCTCTCTCTGTCCCAAAAATAAATAAACGTTGAAAAAAAAAAAAAAAAATTTTAAAAAAAAAAGGACAATAGATTTTCCCTCTTTTAGAGGATTCCTCTTGGAAGTCCACCAGATTGTTATCTCTCTCTCTTTCACTTTTATCCCTACCAAAGCTTCACAGCTGCAATTTGAGTGTTCTCCACAATTTAAAAAAAAAAAAGCCCCTAAAGGCTTGCCTATCACTCAGAAAATTAGATGCCATGCATAATTAGGTTAATTTGGCATAACATTCATCTGAAATGTGAACATGCTATTAATAATGAAAGCAAACATATGGAGCAAGTGTCCTTACTCTGCTGAGAGAGTGTTGCTAAGTTATGAACTCCACACACAAAATATCACTCTGCTTTTCCTATAAAAAAAAAAGGTGGCATGATTAAAAATATTTTACAGAGTACTGGAAACTCAGAAGATTCCCCACTCAGGTACTTTATTGCTCTGTGGAAAAAGTTAGCATTCACCCCAATTGATGACCCTAATCTTGGGCAAATTCAGAAGCAATACCATTCTGAATCAGTAACACGTACTCTGTCTCCTCTCTACTTCTTGATCAACGTTATCCTGCATCCTTTTGTGGGAAAAGATTACAGATAAGACCCTAGAATGAGGACAACTTTAGTTTTCCATTCATAGAGCTGAAAGGAATATATTAGGTAGGAAACAGGAGATGTGCAGTTTCCTTGTTAAGAATGCCAGATTCATTAGGATCTCTACCAACTGCAGCTTTGTCACACCACAAAGGTTCCTGCACATCATGACACATCTTGGAGGCTTGCTGCCCTCTTCCCTAGGCAATGTGGCACTGTGATGCACATTCACAGGTATAAGTACTCATGTGAAAATTTAGATAAGGAAAGTATTTAAAACAAGCTTACCTGAATCCAAGATATGGAAAATAGATCACACAGGTATGATACAATGGGAAAACAAACTGTGTTCTCTCTCTAGTCCCGCTGATTAATCCACTATGGCAATTGGGTCTATCTTTCATACTAAATGACCTGAGAAGGTTTGTTCACTACAAACCAGACTTTCTTTAAAGTTCTCTAAAGGATGCTGTCATCAAGAAAGCTTCCTTAATTATGTTCAATCATAAAAGAAAATGGAATGGAGAATCTATGCATTAAAAGGCAGTCTTTCAATGAGTCTTGACTAGTAGGTATTAAAGACATGATGCTGGACATGTTTCTGAACCAAAGCTAAGAGCAGGACCCCTGGCACTAGAGATGGGCCCAAGGTCCTGCTGGTCACAGATTGGTATCTAACCAAGCATTCCTTTGATTACTGAAGAAAAAAAAAAAAAAAGAAAGAAAGAAAGAAAGAAAGAAAGAAAGAAAAGAAAAAGGTTTAAGTGGGCAAGCTGCTCAAGTCCCACATATTTCTGGCTGGTAACATCATATATCTACCTAGTACAAGATCTGAAATTGACCTTCAATCTGAATTATTCCTGCCATTATCCAAAGCTAGCTTGTGGAAGTTTACATAAGTTATTTTGCTATTCCAAATATATTTGGAAACTTAATTCTTTCTAGAATCACTTATAAAGTTATAGCAGATACTGTTGATGGCTTCAATTCCCTCAGTTCACTTGAGGTCACCTGAAGCTGTGACAGATGGCTCCAAAATGGTGACAGCTTCTTGCCTCAAAAATTTGCACCTCTTAGTGTCTTCCTGAGGACTTTCTCCAGCAACACCAGAGCTAACTCCACTAAATGCGAGTGTAAACTGGAACTGGCAGAGCACAAGGGATAATCCTCAACCAATAGAGATGGAAGGGAATAAATGCTTCAATTTCCCTGCCTTCTGGTGGACAACTTCAGATGTATTCCATACAGTTTCTTTCAGGGCTCTTGGTCAGATGGATCTCCAGTAAGCCATTCATTTACATACCTTTTATGGGTTTTTTTCCCTCCTCTGTCTCACTTTTCCCAGTCACTCATTTGTGCTTCCTGGATAGTCCTTAAATTGGAGTTTGCTTCTGCAGGAAACCAAACTAAGACAAAAACAGGTAGTTTTAATCATTCCCTAAATTATATGGTTTATAAAATAGTACTTCCTTACATATTTTCTGAAATATATGTATGTTTTTATATGCAGGTATGCACATCAAAGTTTTTAGCGAATAAGATCAAATTATGTGATAAACACAAAAATACACCACACAGGTCCTCTGTAAAGAGGGAGCCTTTTTCCCCAGATACTGGAAGTCAGTATCTGTCAGTATCCTCCAGCGGTCAGTCCACTCAAAGAATGCTCACATGTAGTGTGCACCTAGCCCCTGAGTGAGTTCAACACCCATATTGGGGCCTTGGTATTTGGGATAGGAGAGATCATAGAGAAGAAAACCAATGGAAAGCCATTGAAACTGTCCCCCATCCCTAGCCAAAAGATTAACTCTAAAACAATAGCATATTTCAAGGGTAGTTGGGAAGGTGATATTGGCCTAAAAGATCCTAACAATGCAGGGAAGAACAGAAAGAAAAAAATGAGGAAAAAATGAAGAAGTTCAGAAACACATAGCACAACATCATACATACCAACATAAACATAAGAGAAGTCACAGGAGAAGAAAGAAAGACAGCAAGAATATTTGAAAACATAATAATCAAAAACTTCCCAAATTGTATGAAAACCTTTTCTCTATACATCTGTGGAACTCAATAAACTCTTACAGGATAAAACCAAAGAAGTCCACACCTATACACATTATAGTCAAATATAGAAAAAAAAAGAGTATATAAATAGTCTCAAGTGGGCCTGGTGATTTAATATATAATAGAGATGACATTTCAATTCACTGAGGAAATCTGGATTGTTCAGTTAACACCATTGGGCCATCAGATTAGTGATCTAGAAAAAATAAATAAATTGTATCCCTAATTCATTCATTTTTTCCAAAATAAATTCTTGATGAAATATTTACAAAAAAATGAAACCATAAAAACACTAGGAAGAGGTTCTGGTCCAACATGGTAACATAGAGGGCTTCTGAGCTTCCCTCCTCTCATGGACACAACAAATCTACAAATACACATGGAGAAATTCCCTTTGAAAGAAATCTAGAAACTAACTGAGCAATTGCTATGGATTAGATGAACTACTCCCCACGCAGCAATATATAATCAGGAGGGAACCCACAACTCCCAACTACTCCTTGAAGAGCAAAGGTTTGGACCCAATATCTAGCACCCTAACTTTTAAAACTTACATCTGAAGGACAGGTCCCCAGAATACCTAGCTCTGAAAACAAATGAGGCTTGCACCCATGATACTCATAAGACTGTAACAAAGGAACCATTTTTAAGAAGATCACGAAGACTAGCTTTGGCTATACCCTCCCCTCCCCCCCAATCCAGGGCTCAGCCCACAAGGAGCAGACAGACATACCCATTTCCCAATCTTTCCCTGAAAGAGGCCTATTTTGACATAGCTTTATTTGCATACTTCAAAAGCTACTTCAGGGTCAGACTTCTTATTTAGCACGCATCATCTAAGAGCTGACTGCAATTCTCCTGAGAGATTGAGGAGGCCAGTGGATGCCATCTCCACATTCCCCCACTGGCCCACTTCAGGTCACTGATGTCTCCCTGGAAAGAGTTTGTGCACATGTCTGGTGCCCCAAAATTAAAAGACAACCTTTGTAATGGGAGAAAATATTTGCAAATTATATATCTGATAGAGGGTTAATATCCAAATAGATAAAGAACTCATGCAATTGAACAGCCAAAAAAAAAAAAAAGCCCAATTAAAAAATGGGCAGAGAAACTGAATAGACATTTTTCCAAAGAAGACATACAGATGGCCAACAAGTATATGAAAAGGTTCTCAACATCACTAATAATCGTCAGGGAAATTCAAATAAAAACCACAATGAGATATCACTCCTTATCTGTTAGGATAGCTATTATCAAAAAGATAAGAAATAATAAAGATGGGATGTGGAGAAAAGGGAGCCTTCATGCACTGTTGGTGGGAATTTAAATTTGTGCAACTACTGTGAAAACTTCATGGAAGTTCTTTAAAAATTTAAAAATAGAACTACCATATGATCCAAGATTCCACTACTGGCATCCACTTAAAGATAATGAACACCCTAGTTTGAAAAGATAAGTGCATCCCTATGTTTATTGCAGCATGATTTACAGTAGAAAGTATTTACAGTAGAAAAGATATGGAAGCAACCAAAGTATCCATCAATAGATAAATGGATAAAGAAGATGTGGTGTATGTATACAGTGGAATATTACTCAACCATAAAAAGGAGAGCTTTCCATTTACAACAACATGGATGGACCTACAGGGTATTATGCTAAGTGAAATTACACAATCAGAGAAAGACAAATGCCATATGACTTCACTTATATGTGGAATTAAAATAAATAAATAAATAAATAAATAAATAAATAAACAAGCAAACAAAACAGACTCATGAATACAGAAAACAAACTGATGGTTGCCAAAGGGGAAGGATGAGTAAAATAGGTGAAGGGGATTAAGAGATGCAATATTCCAGTTATAAAATAAGTAAGTCATGGAGATGAAAAGTACAGCATAGGAATATAGTCAATAATATTGTAATAACATTGTATGGTGACTATACTTGTCATGGTGAGCATTGAATAATATATGGAACTGTCAAGTCAGTATGTTGTACACCTGAAATTAATATATTATTGTAACATTATAACATTGTCTACTATACCTCAAAAATACAAAGAAAAGATAAAACATCAAATTTTAAAATTATACTTGTAAGGTGAAATAATTTTTGTAAATTCCAAAAATACTTAATAATTATTAAATCAAAATAAGTGTATATGTAGTAGAAGTATAAAAGTTTGAACAAAAGGAATAGTGATTTTCTCTTAGGAGGAAAAGAGAGGAATCTGATAGGATGAGTGATTTAAATTGTATATGAAATGATTTACTACCAAAAAAAGAAAAAAGAAAAAATGTCCATTGTTAAATATTGAAGTTAAATATAGTGTTAATCATACAATAAAAAAAAAAACACATTGAGATACCACCCCACCCATTTTAGAATGGCTATTACCAAAAACACAAGAAATAAGTGTTGGAGAGAATGTAGAGAAAAGGGAAAACTTGTGTTGTGTTTGTGGGAATGTAAATTGGTGCAGCCACTATGGAAAACAATGTGGAGCTTCTTCAAAACATTAAAAATAGAACTACCATATATCCAGTAATCCCACTTCCAAGTAAATATCCAAAGGAAATGAAAAAAGGATATCCAAAAGATCTGCTCTCCCATGTTTATTGCAGTGTTATTCACAGTAGCCAAGATATGGAAACAATATATTCCCACTATATTTATATATATAATATATTTAAATAGCTTATAGATATAGATATACACACTATATGATGGAATATTATTTAGCCATGAGAAAGAAGAAAATTCTGCTATTTGGGACAACATGGATGGATCTTTGAAGGCATTATGCTAAAAGTGAAATAAGCTATACAAAGAAAGACAAATATAACAAGCCATCTTATATGTGAAATCCTAAAAATGCTGAACTCAGAAACAGAGAGTAGAAAACCAGTTGCCACAGGCTGGAGGACAAGAGAACAGAACAAGGTTGGTAAAAATGTACAAACTTTCAGCTAGAAGCTGAATGATGTCTAAGGATCTAATGTAAAATATGTTGACTATAATTGATAACAATTATAAATTAAATTTGCTAAAAGAGTAGAACTTAAATATTCTCACCAAAAAAAAGGAAGAAGAAGAAAAGAAAAAAGACTAATGTGAGGTGATGGATGTGTTAATTAAGTAGATGAGAGAAATTCTTTCAAAATATATAGGTATATCAGATCACCATCATGTACACTTTAAATATCTTACAACTTTATATATCAATTATACCACAATAAAGCTGAAATTTTTAGAAAACAATAGAAAAAAACACAAGTGAAAATATTTATTGTCTTAGAAAAAATCAGTTTTGCCAAAAAAACAAAATGTTATGAAAGGAAATACTGTCCATGCTGATTACATTAAATTTTTCAATTTCAGAGTAGCAGAAAGCAAAACCAAAATCAGAAGGAAAAACAAAATATAACTGTAAAATATTTGCAACACATTAAACACACAGAAGGCTTAATAGATAAATGTGTTAACAAATCAAAAAGAAAGGCATTCACAAAGAAAAGAAGAAATAAAATAGCTAACAAATAACAACCATGGTGACTATCACTCATATTTAAAGACAAAGTTAAAATGCAATCAACACAGGGTGCCTGGGTGACTCGGTTAAGCATCTGACTTGGGCTCAGGTCATGATCTCACAGTTTGTGGGATCTCACATCTGGCTCTGTGCTGGCAGCTTGGAGCCTGGAGCCTGCTTCAGATTCTGTGTCTCTCTCTCAATCTGCCCCTCCGCTGTTCTCATTCTCTCTCTCCTCTCTCTCTCTCTCTCTCTCAAATAAATAAACATTAAAAATTTTTTAAATAAAATTTAAAAATGCAATCAAAGCCATTTTCACATATCAGATTTTGTTTTATCTTCCTTAAATTTATGTCAGAGTAAACAAGGATGTAACTAATTTTTGCGGTCATTGTTTCACAATATATACATATATCAATCATCACATTGTATACCTTAAACTTACACAATGCTATATGTCAATTATCTCAATAAAGTTGGAGGGGGAAACATTAAAAGATGTAGTAATTAAGACTTACACTGGATGGCAGTTTGCAATATCCATTAGCATTTTTGCAGTTTATACCCTTTCTCCTAGAATTCCCACATGCAGCTATTTTACCCTGTAGAAACACTTATACAAAGTGCAAAAGAAATACATCCAATAAGATATTTATTACAATAAAGTAATAGTGAAAAAAACCAAATACTTAAATTCCCATTAAAGAGTTCAATCAAATTATGGGGTGCCTGGGTAGCTCAGTCAGCTGAGCATCCCACTTCGGCTCAGGTCATGATCTCGCGGTTTGTGAGTTTGAGCCCTGCATGGGGCTCTGTGCTGACAGCTCAGAGCCTGGAACCTGCTTTGGATTCTGTGTCTCCCTCTCTCTCTGCCCCTCCCCTGCTCATGTTCTGTCTCTCCCTCTCTCTCAAAAATAAACATTAAAAAAAGAGTTCAATCAAATTATCCATTGTTGATGATGGTATTTAACATTATGTTACCGGCAAAGAAAAATTATGTTACCTACATTTAAAACTATATAAACCTGGGGCACCTGGGTGGCTTAGTCGGCTGAGCATCTGACTTCAGCTCAGGTCATAATCTCGCAGTTCATGACATTAAGCCCTGCTTTGGGCTTTGTGCTGACAGCTCAGAGCCTGGAGCCTGCTTTGGATTCCGTGTCTCCCTCTCTCTCTGCTCCTTCCCTGCTTACACTCTCTCTCTCAAAAATAAGTAAACATTTTAAAAAACTATATAAACTTTAAATGCTAATCACAGTATTTGTGTCATAGACTACAAATATGAAAACATTTCTTTTTTGTTAAGTTTTATTAAATCCAAGCTAGTTAACATATAGTGTAGTAATGGTATTAGGAGTAGAATTTAGTGGTTCATCACTTACATATAACACCTAGTGCTCATCCCAACAAGTGCCCTCCTTAATGCCCATCACCCATTTAGCCTATCCCCCCAGCCAACATCCCACCAACAACCTTTAGTTTGTTCTCTGCATTTAAGAGTTTCTTATGGTTTGGCCCCCTCTCTGTTTTTCTCTTATTTTCCCTTGCTTCCCCCAGGTTTGCCTGTTATGTTTTTTAAATTCCATACATGGGTGAAATCATATGATATTTGTCTTTCTCTGACTTACTTCATTCAGCATAATACACTCTAGTTCCACCCACATTGTTGCAAATGGTTTAATTCTTTTTGATCGCCGAGTAATATTCCATTGGGTATATATACCATTCGTCAGTTGATGGACATTTGGGATCTTTCTATAATTTGACTATTGTTGATAATGCTGCTATAAATATTGGGTCCATGTGTCCCTTTGAATCAGCATTTTTTTATTCTTTGGATAAATATCTAGAAGTGCAATTTCTGTGTCATAGGGTAGTTCTATTTTTTAAAAATTAAAAATAGAAAACATTTCTGTATTAACTTTATACCAAGACTTCATCTCTGAAAGACAGAATGCGCAAAATGTTGCTTAGAAATACTGGGAAACAAGAGTTAGAGAATATCAGAATTGGAAGGGCAATGAGAGCTTATCTAGTCCTCTATTTTTTTAATTTTTCATATGGAAAATTATTACCCAGAAAAAAGAAGTAACTTGCCCACAGTCACACAGAGATAGAGAAGGTATAAGACCTTGGGTCTACCAGTTTAGTTTTTGCTTATCAGAAAATCATAAGTCTTTTGGGGGCAGGTCCTCTGTCTCCTTTCCCTCTCATCCTCCATGATCTACACCATGCAATGCACATAGTAGAGCTTTAATGCAAAAATTACAGAAGGAATAACAAATAGTTAATTTTAAACATTTGACTGATCATCACCCAATCTGCTTGGGCTGCCAAGACATATAATTTCCCATTATGATCTGTCTGCCCAGTTATTTTAAAGATCAGACCAGAAGAATTTCAAGGCATGATGCATCCTTTTCAGCACACTGACTAGAGTCAAATAGTTAAGCTCCTTCAGGCCAAATATCTCCCCACATCTTAATGTAATTTCATAATGCATATTAGGAAGATGTTACCTATAATTTACTGAACCTTAAGCCCAACATTTGAATTATTTTCTATGAAGCTCAATATAAATAATTAACCCGTAGCTCAGAAATTTTGCCCCCAATCCTGTGCCTTTTTACTGTAGCAAGACCCAGACTAGATATTCTGTTCCTCTTGATGAAATTTTTTTCTGTCTGGTTCTCCCGGAAACAAATGCTGAGACAAGGATTCAAGAGTAAGAAATTTATTTAGAAGGTAATCCCAGGAAACATAGGGAAGAGAGTAGGAAAGTAAGATAGAGCAGGAAGTAACAAATAAAAGGTGAGTTGAGCTAATTACCACTACAGACAACTAAGGCTTGATCTTTCTGGGGAACTCCAAGAGCCAGTGCAGGACACCATCTTCAGAGTTATCTACCAGAGGGAAAAAGGGACTGGGGCATTTACACACCAACTCAATCCATCCTTCATTGTCACCTATTCCTGGAGGGCATTATCTTGCTATTCTGGTCTTCCAAAATGTAAGAAGAATAAATTCTGGCCTCCAGAGAAAATGCTCAGGCAGTTGTAAGCCTGTATTAAGATGTTAAGACTCAAGGGAGTATGAGTGAGCCACAGACACTATCTCCTACATATATTTTGTCAGCAAAGAAACAGTTAAATTTCAACTAATAGGGAGGACTGAGTGAGAAGGAATTTAAATCTTGGGACCGGGCTTTAAAGAACTTTAGGTCAAGTCCCCACTCCTAAGATTGTATCTGTTGCCCAAAACGGTTGACCTATACATTCACTGACTTCTTCACATCTCTCAATGCAAAGAGAGACTTAAAAACTGTTTCAGGTTAATCAGAAGTAAAATATTTTGCCATAATAAAATCGCTGTAGATGGAAATTGGAGCTACTCCATGAAAGAGAGTGTGTGCCTGAGCTCAGAGCTGCCAATGTGCACTTTATTGGTGCTGGGAAGAGGTAATTGAAGCAAAGCAGTTCCTCCCTAGTGGTGGGTAAATGAGCTTTAGCAGCTACTGCAGGAAGCTAATTATCACCAAGAGACTTTCTGAGCATGCTCCATGGAAGAGACCATCTGTGGTCGTTTCTGAGGATGTGCACCCAGCACTGGGCAGGCTCCACAAAGAGGGTCATGGCACCACTTCTGAGTTCCCCCATCCTTCCCTGACCTCTGTCCATCCCTTGCACTGTGCAAAAAGGCTCTCTCCCTTGTCACCACTCAACCATGGGGCAGTCAGGGACAATACCATTTCTCAAGGTGGGCACTTCACCTCCAGGGGCTCCAAGTCTTAGTCTGGGAGAGCTGTCATAGAAAAATGGAGCCCTGGAGGAAGGGGAGGAGTACCTGACAGTTCCAAACAGAGAGCAAGGAGGAAATAAAAAATTCATGAACCAAACCAGTGGTTTATAACTCGCCTTATGATGCCAGCTTTGGTCCAAGTGAAGGAGATGAAGGGAAAGGAATGTTAATGGAGCAGCTCTTATTGTTCTTAATGGGTAGGTGGGCGATTCTAGCCACAGGGCTGCTTGGGGTGACAGTCCTTGGCTGATTGATTAGCCATAGTTTTCCATTAAATTGAAAGGCTCCCTTTTGAACCACTGGTCATGCACTTCATTTGAAAGAAAATATTCTTGGTAGAGAGGAGGAGACAGACATGGTGATTTATCGACTGCTCAGGAAGCAGTATATCTGTGCTTCAAACTCCCTGCACATTTTTGCCTGCTGTCTGTGCCTGGTGCACCTCATAAAACAGGAGTCAGGAGTCAGGAAGCAGGAAGAGGCATGGTAGGCAGATTCTGACATTTGATGGAAATTCTGAACCCTCCCATTCTCCACCAATGATATTTTCACAATATGCAGAGGTAATTAGGAGATGGTTGAAGGGGAAAAAAAACAATAAAAGCATAAAACTTTGCTCTTTAAGAGTAGAAGCACCACCAGTCCCATGTGCCAGGGCACATACAACCACCGCTCCCACAGACAGAGAGAGGGTTTTGCCCAAACCCTTTCCAAAGGTAAAATAACATGTTTCTTCATGCGGCTCTGCTTTTATAAAGTCCAAGAGGCCTGCAGGATGTAACTCCCCCAAAATTGCCATCTGCCACTCTACAAATCTGCCTGCAGATCCCTCCTTTTCCTGCCCTTCCAAGGATGGTATTGGAGGCCTTCTATAAGTGAATCTCAGCATTCTATATTCACAATGGTCCCTGATGCTCTGACCACCAAAGCTGTAGTCAAAATGAATTACTTTTGGTCCTTTGAAATAGCCCTACATGTTCTTGTTGTCTCCTCTAACTGGAGTTGTTGATCTCTCAGATCTCCACCTGTGCCAGTGAAGCTCCTCAAGACTCAGCTCAATTGATGCCTCCCCACAAAGCCATTCCAGACCCTCCCCCTGTACCCTCATTGTGCTTCCGTGTCCCTCTTGTGCAGTGGCCAGCAGCCTCTTCTTTGTGTTGTACCTACTGATACACACACAGGTCTCCTCTACTGGGATCCACAGATTCCAGATGCAGGGATCACACCGTTGAACCATGTGGGTGTATGTGTGTAATGTATATGTGTATGCATGTGCACACACACACACATACATACACAATAGGCATTCAATAAGTTATTATACAAACAGATAAATGAATAAACATTTTTCTGAGCTTTCTGGGACATAGCATTCTTTATCTTCACTAAAATTCAATGTACACAGTGGAAACCAGAGGTGGGGACACGAGGATGTGTGGGCAGTCCTAGTAGCCTGAACCCTGGCCCACTTGCCAATGTGCTCTGCCAAATAACCAT
Source organism: Herpailurus yagouaroundi (assembly GCF_014898765.1). Classification (NCBI taxonomy): domain Eukaryota; kingdom Metazoa; phylum Chordata; class Mammalia; order Carnivora; family Felidae; genus Herpailurus; species Herpailurus yagouaroundi. The sequence goes on from NW_024412421.1 coordinate 585,627, forward strand.
CTTTAATAGGTTCAGTTGATACTTGCCAAGGTCTGGGCTATGTGCTTTACATTCATTATCTTATGTTAACTCTTGCCTCAATTCTGTGAAGATACCACTATTGCCTGTCAGATTAGATTAATTTCCAGATTAGAAACCAACTACAAGGGTTTAAATAAATTTCCTAAGGTGTCAAAACTAGTGTCAGGGCTGGTATCTGAATCCAGGTCCATTTTACTCTACACCTGTGCTTTTAATAATATGATATGCTGCTTTTCCTGTTAGCCTTTCCCTTTGATTAATATGTAAGTTTCTCCAAGTTGTTTGGACATTTATAACTCTTTTCTTCATGGGGCTTATCCCTGTACTGAGAAGAAACTTTTTGAAGTTAAAATCATGACATCATTCTAAGTTGCTAAGGGAAGTTATCTTCCCCAGAAACCTATTACTTCTCTCAAGAGCTCCCTATCTCCTTCCTTTAAGCAGGAAATATATGTGAAACAAGACCTTTAATTAGCTCTCACTATTAGCTCCTACATCCTGTAATAATTATCTTTGGCGATGTCATCTTGAATCCCCTGGGTAGCATGGATATTATGGACTATTAGAGGCTGTTCTGAAATCTGGCCGTCAGTCTGATTCATATTAGGCCAATTACTTTAACTAAAATTAAAATTTGTCAAGGATAGTTTGATGATGAGTCTTGGCAGCTAAAGGTAGCCCTTAACGAGCCATGCAGCACTCTTTGGCAGAAGCACAGTGGTTTTATCTCAAGGTGAAGGTCTGGTTGTTAGTGAAAGTACCAGAGATCAAAGGAAAAACTTCTCTAGATTTGTAGCCTTGGACAGACTCCCTGGCTCGGTGTCACTGGAATCCACCCAGCCAATAAGTGTCTAGTTCTCTTCTGTGGTACTTGGGGGTCCCCAATAAAGACCAAAGTAGAAAACAATGGATCCAGTGGCCATTGAATTCACAGTTTAGTTGGTATAACAGATCTATTAGTTGCCTATCTAATATCTATTTCCCTCATTTTAACAGATCCCTGGTTTTGTTGGAGCAGCAGTATGATCCGCTAAAAATAATTTTTTGGCCAGACTTTTTTTTGTGAAAGCCAGTCTTATAATACAGTTATGGTTAATGAGACCTAAAGGGACCTTCAAGGTTTCTGGGTAAAAAAAGAAAGTAGATATGGTTATTGTTTTCTTTTATCTCCTCTCCCTTCCTTCTGCTTGGAGTAAGCATGCAATTTCTGGAAGTGTATCTGTTATCTTGAAAACATGAGGTGATAAGCTTAAGGATGAAATCCAACCTAAGAATGGCAAAACAGAGCTGAAAAAGAGGCTGGATTCTTGTACAATCCCTAGGCTGTTCACCTCCAAAATAAGTTGCTGTAGTTAGGTTTTTCTGTAACTTGCTGCTGTAGACATTTCCAGTAGGTACAGTTGGGGGGACAGATAAGTATACATAATTATGCCAATTGAGCAGGGAAAATGAAATAGTGTGGTCAGCAGTCCTATCTAAAGACACCTTAAGGCAGTGGCTGAGTGTCAAAAACAGATAAAAACAATGTGGGCTATCACAATCCTCTCTGCATGTGCCTTTTATAGCAATATTCATTCATTTATACATTCTCAGTGTATGGGGAATCTGCCATGCTTGTGTTAGACATTGGGTGTGCAATATTATAAATGCAATACAACTGTTCTACGGTTGTTTAAAAACATGAATATTTGTAGATTCTACATCTATGAAGTATACAATGTCCTACTCTGGCCATCCAAGCCAGGTGAGCCCTCTCTACCTAAGCCTCTAAGAAGATTCTTCTCTGATGCTTGGAAATTACCTGTTGTGTGCACTCATCATTGTATTCAGTATAAAAGCAGAACATTCAAGAACAGAAGGGCATTTTGAGACCACCTATCAAGATCAGTGTGCACCGAAGCAGTAAGTGCTGCAGTTCTCACTATATGTTGCTCAGTCTCATCTTTATTTTCTTTGCCTGATCTTTATGTAATAAATGTATTTCTAAAAATTTATTTTAAATTTATTCACATTTTAGATATGCTATGAGGGTTTACTGTTTTTATTATTTAAATCAATTTTTTCTGAAAAGTGAAAAATTTTTCCCTTAGTAGATCTGATTTTTGAATAATTAGGTATGCAATAGCACTGCTAAGAATTTGCCCAAGGGATACAGGAGTGCTGATGCATAAGAGCACTTGTACCCCAATGTTTATAGCAGCATTTTCAACAATAGCCAAACTATAGAAACAGCCTAAATGTCCATCAACTGATGAATGGATAAAGAAATTGTGGTTTGTATACACAATGGAATACTACTTGGCAATGAGAAAGAATGAAATACGGCCTTTTGTAGCAACGTGGATGGAACTGGAGAGTGTTATGCTAAGTGAAATAAGTCATACAGAGAAAGACAGATACCATTTGTTTTCACTCTTATGTGGGTCCTGAGAAACTTAACAGAAGACCATGGGGGAAGGGAAGGGGAAAAAAGGGAGGGAGGAAGATAAACCATAAGAGACTCTTAAAAACTGAGACTAAACTGAGGGTTTATGGGGGGTGGGAGAGAGGGGAAAGTGGGTATGGGCATTGAGGAGGGCACCTGTTGGGATGAGCACTGGGTGTTGTATGGAAACCAATTTGACAATAAATTTCATATTAAAAAAATGAATAATTGGGTATCAAATTTTTTGCCAAAAATCTGAAATAATGTCAATAAAGTATTATGAAAAATTCACCTGTGATAAAGTCAATATTGTGGCACCTACACCCACTCTACCTGCAGCCTTCTCTATCTACACTAAAGGGAATTTATCCTTCTAGGTATTTAGGCAAAAAAAAAAAAAATACTATCTTTCTTGACACCTTTCTTTCCTTTACTCCTCATGTAATCCCTTAGTAAATACTGTTGATTCCACTTCCAAAATACACACAGAATCTGGACCCCCACCACCATCTCCCCTGCCACTATGCTAGGCATCTCTCTCCTAAATCATTGCAACAGCCTCCTCACAGATCTCTCTGCTCTTATCATCACCTTCCTACAGTCTCTTATCCACACAGTGATATGAGTAATCCTTTCATTTGTTCATTTTCTTTTAATTGAAGTATAGTTGACACAAAATGTGACATTAGTTTCAAGTGTACAACATAGTGATTCAACAAGTTTATGCATTGCAGCTATGCTCACCACAAGTGTAGCTACCATCTGTCACTATACATTATAATAATACCACTGACTATATTTCCTATGTCATATCTTTTATTCTCCTGACTTATTCATTCTGTAACTGGAAGCTCTATCTCCCACACCCCTTCACCCATCTCTCCACCCACCTCCCCCTGGTAACCACCAGTTTGTTCTCTGTATTTATGGGTTTATTTCTGCTTTTTGTTTGTTTGTTTGTTTGTTTGTTTATTCTGTCCAAGTGATCCTTTTAGGATACAAGTCCAACCAAGGAAGAATTATGCTCAGAACCCTTCACTGGCTCCCATCTCGCTCAGAGTAAAAACCAAAGTTCTCCCAGTATCCAAGGAGGCCCTACCTAATCAGACCATGTCCCTTCCCTCACTGTTGTCCCACAACTCTTCCCTCTTCTCGGAATGCTCCATCAACACTGGCCAGGAACTCCTCAAACCTGCCCAGCTCCTTAGGGTCTGTCTACTGGGTGTTAATTCTGTCTGGAATGCTCTTCTCCTTGATATCTTTGGGACTGAATGCTCCTCCTCCTTTGCCTCTTTTTTCATGTCATGTTGTGGGATGGATAAGGGCCAGGGTGTGGGGACAAGGTTGGGTAGAAGGGGCTTAAGCATCCTCCGCTCTTCTCTTTTTAACCAGAGTAGCTTCAATTTTGTGTGTTTTATACATTGGAGTTTCATGTAAGATTTGAATTGAAAAAAGGATTCCACTGCCTTAACAGAAAGTTTGAAAAAACACCAAATTGAAAAGGGAAATAATGGTAGTTGGGAGATTTGTTAGACATAATTTCTGAAATTCAGATGAGAAATGATAAGGGAGGGACCAGAGTGGTAGTTACGTGAGTGTAAAGAAATGAATCAACTTGAGAAATATGTATGAGGCAAATTCACCAAAAGTGTTACTTGATTGGCTGTGGGGTATAAGAAAGAGTTCAGGACATTCTCAGGCTTCTGAACAGAATTCTGGGTATGTGGTGATCATTTATATAAAGTAGGTGTGGTGTCTTAGGTGGGAAATGCAACTCTATTGAGTTTGAGGTGTTGGGTACATTCATCAGGAAACTACCAAAAGTCAAGGATAAGGTCAGGTAGGAACAGAGATGCAGGAGCCATTATTAAAAATAAGAATAGCTTCCATTTGTTGAGGGCTGGCTGTATGTCAATATTGAGCTAAACACTTCATCTCATAGGGTTATTATAAGGACTTCATAAACATACAGCATATTTGTTTCAAGTTGGTTCTCTGCTCCTCCAATTTGCTTAAGTTAGTGTAAAGTAGAAGGTTAATGAGGAAAGAAGGTACTTTGTAGTAACCATGGACAAGGAAGCTGAATGACCTCGGGAAGAACTAGAACCACACTTGAACACCCTCAGGACTGTTCTCCCACCTCTTGTCTGTACTCTTCTACAAAGGTCAATTTCACTGTGCTTCACAGCAACAGAGCAGCTCACACTGGGCCCAGTTCACCTGGTAGAACATGACCACCAACAACTCCCAAGCTTGATATGTGTCAGCACTCTTTCTCAGTCCTAAGTATGAATCCCTAGGGAAATGATTCAGTTGGCTCAACTTGTGATGCCCATCTCTGAACCAATCACTTGTAGCCAGCAGGCAAGGACACAGAGAAATCACGTGGTTGGAAGATGTTTCCACAATACACAGTGGTGATGGGGTAGTTCCCAGAAAAGATAAAGAGCTGGACAGACAAATCAAGATATGTCTTCTATAAAAGTTGTCAGCACACCATTTTACAGATGAGCAATTATAGAAGCTACATAAGTGAATGAAATGTCCCAGGGAGACTACAAAAAGAGTAGGAAGGGACCAAGGAGTACTGTTCAGGCTTATGTTTGCGGGTTAATTGGAAGAAGAGATGCTAGAGAAGGATCCATTAAAAAACCCTTTTGATGCCACACTTGTATCCTCTGAGCCTGTCCGGGAAGATGTTGACAGACAGTTCCAATTCATGCTGGTGGTTTCCTAGGTCTCTGCCTGAGAATGTTCTTGGCCAGTGGACTATGTGCTGGCCTCACACAAGGAAAGGCAGAAATGCCAGAGTTAACCAATGAGGAATGATATATAAATATTCAGTCCTTTGGGCAACAATTCTGAGGTATATTCTAAAAAGTCATCAGCTTGGCTCCGATGGAAGATGGAGGCATTGAAGGACGCTGGTCTCACCTCATTCTGCTGATCGCTCAGACTCCACCCACATCTGCTAAATAACCCAGAAATCTACCAGAAGACTAGCAGAACAGACTCTCCAGAGCCAAACATAGACAAGAGCCCACGGAAGAGGGTAGGAAGGGTGGAAAGGCAGTGCATGCTACATGGACTGGCAGGAGGGAGCCAGGGCGGTAGAGGGGCAGCCAGCCTGGCAAGGCAGAACCCCTGAAGTCTGGCTTGCAAAAGCAGATGGGCCAGACTCCATGAGTTCTGACAGCCAGGGGGACTTAACATCTGGAATGTTAAAAGTCAACGCTCTGCTCTCAGAGAGCAGGGAGGGTGAGAGGACACAAGAAGGGAGAGTTGTTGAGCCCTGGAAGACAGAGCTCAGCTCAGAGGGGAACAAAGGCGCTGGAAAGTGCCATATCCTTCTCCCATCCCCCAGCCAAAATTCCAAAGGGAACCAGTTCCTATCACCGAACTTGCTTGCAACACACAAATGCCCAAACTTGTGCTTCTGTGAATCCATCCCTCCAACGGGCCTGCCTCCCTCCCGGTGCTGCAGGGCCCCTCCTGCAGGGGACCACCCATGACAAAGCTAGCTAAGCCTACCCCTCCTACCCCTGTGCACCTTGCAGATCCAATCTGGCTAATACGCCCTTGGCCAGATCCCATCGGTGCAGCACCACAAGCCTGTCAGTGAGCAAGTAGCCCAGACAGGGACCACACCACTTCACAGTGAGTCCTGCCCCTGGGAGAGGGCAAGATAAGGTACAAACCAGCCTGACTGTGGCCCCAGTGGTGGGCTGGGGGCAGACATCAGGTCTGACTGTGGCCCCGCCCACCAACACAAGTTTCTCCCAACAGCACAGGGGAAGTGCCCTGCAGTTTGGAGCTACCGCAGGGACTGCCAAAATGATGAAACGGAAGAATTCTCCTCAAAAGAAACTCCAGGAAGTAGTGACAGCTAATGAATTGAACAAAACGATTTAAGCAATATAATGGAACAAGAAATTAGAATAATAGTCATAAAATTAATCACTGGACTTGAAAGAGGAATAGAGGACAAGCAGAGAATATATTGCTAAAGAGACCTGGGACTAAGAAATAGTCATGAGGAGCTAAAATATGCTCAAATGAGGTGCAAAATAAAATGGAGGTGACCACAGCTCGGATTGAAGAGGCACAGGAGAGAACAGGTTAATTAGAGGCTAAAATTATGGAAAAAGAGGAAGCTGAAAAAAAGAGAGATTAAAAAAATCCAGGAGTATGAGCAGAGAATTAGAGAACTAAGTAATGCAATCAAACAGAACAATATCCGTATCATAGGAATTCCAGAAGAAGAAGAGAGAGAGAAAGGGGCTGAAGGTGTACTGGAACAAATCATAGCTGAGAAGTTCCCTGATATAGGGGAGGAAAAAGACATTGAAATCCAAAAGTCACAGAGAACTCCCTTCAGATGTAACTTGAATCAATCTTCTACACAACATATCATAGTGATACTGGCAAAATACAAGGATAAAGAGAAAATTCTGAAAGCAGCTAGGGATAAACAGGCCCTAACTTACAATGGTAGACACATAAGGGTAGTAGCAGACTTATCTACTAAAACTTGGGAGGCCAGAAAGGAATGGCAGGAAATCTTCAATATAATGAACAGGAAAAATATGAGCCAAGAATCCTTTATCTAGAAAGTCTGTAATTCAGAATAGAAGGAGAGATAAAGGTCTTCCCAAACAAAAACTGAAGGAATTCATCACCACTAAACCAGCCCTATAAGAGATCCTACAGGGGATTCTGTGACTGAAACATTGCAAGGACCACAAGACACCAGAGATATTACTACAAGCATGAAACCTACAGACATCACAATGACCCTAAACCCATATCATTCAATAATAACACTGAATGTAAATGGACTAAATGCGCCAAGCAAAAGACATAGGGTATCAGAATGGATTAAAAAAAAAAAAAAAAAAAAACAAGACGCATCTATTTGAGGTCTACAAGAGACTCATTTTAGACCTGAGGACACCTTCAGATTGAAAGTGAGGGGATGGAGAACTATCTACCATGCTACTGGAAGTCAAAAGAAATCTGGAGTAGCATTATTTATATCAGACAAACTAGACTTTAAATTAAAGGCTACAACAAGACAGGAAGAAGGGCATTATAATATAATTACAGGGTCTATCCATCAGGAAGAGCTAACAATTATAAATGTCTATGTGCTGAATACGGGAGCCCCCCCCAAATATATAAAACAATTAATGACAAACATGAGCAACCTTATTGATAAGAATGTAGTAATTGCAGGGGATTTTAATACCCCACTTACAACAATGGATAGATCATCTAGACACACAGTCAAAAAAGAGACAAGAGCACTGAATGATACATTGGATCAGATGGACTTGACAGATATATTGATAACTCTGCATCCCAAAGCAACAGAATATACTTTCTTCTCCAGTGCACATGGAACATTCTCCAAGATAGATCACATACTGGGTCACAAAACAGCCCTTCATAAGTACAAAAGAATTGAGATCATACCATGCACACTATCAGACCATAATGCTATGAAACTTAAAATAAACCACAGGAAAATGTCTAGACAACCTCCAAAAGCATGGAGGTTAAAGAACACCCTACTAACGAATGAATGGGTCAACCAGGCAATTAGAGAAGAAATTAAAAAATATATGGAAACAAATGGAAATGAAAATACAAGAACCAAATGCTTTGGGATGCAGCAATGGCAGTCCTGAGAGGAAAATACATTGCAATCCAGGCCTATCTCAAGAAACAAGAAAAATCCCATATACAAAATCTAACAGCACACCTAAAGGAAATAGAAACAGAACAGTAAAGACACCCCAAATCCAGCAGAAGAAGAGAAATAATAAAGATCAGAGCAGAAATAAACAATATAGAATCTAAAAAGAAACCAAGAGTTGGTTTTTTGAAAAAATAAACAAAATTGATAAACCTCTAGCCAGGCTTCTCAAAAAGAAAAGGGAGCTGACCCAAATAGATAAAATCATGAATGAAAATGGAATTATTACAACCAATCCCTCAGAAATACAAGCAATTATCAGGGAATACTATGAAAAATTATATGCCAACAAACTGGACAACCTGGAAGAAATGGACAAATTCCTAAGCATCCCAAAGCATTCGCTGCATCCCAAAGCGTTTGGATTGTTGTATTTTCATTTTCGTTTGTTTCCATATATTTTTAAATTTCCTCTCTATTTGCCTGGTTGACCACTTCATTCTTTATTGGGTGTTCTTTAACCTCCATGCTTTTGGAGGTTTTCCCGACTCTTTCCTGTGGTTGATTTCAAGCTTCATAGCATTGTGGTCTGAAAGTATGCATGGTATGATTTCAATTCTTGTATACTTATGAAGGGCTGTTTTGTGACCCCGTATGTGATCGATCTTGGAGAATGTTCCATGTGCATTCAAGAAGAAAGTATATTCTGTTGCTTTGGGATGCAGAGTTCTAAATATATCTGTCAAGTCCATCTGATCCAATGTGTCATTCAGGGCCCTTGTTTCTTTTTTGACCGTGTGTCTAGATGATCTATCCATTTCTGTAAGTGGAGTGTTAAAGTCCCCTGCAATTACCATATTCTTATCAATAAGGTTGCTTATGTTTGCAATTGTTTTATATATTTTGGGGCTCCTGTATTCAGTGCATAGACATTATAATTGTTAGCTCTTCCTGATGGATAGACCCTGTGATTATTATATAATGTCCTTCTTCATCTCTTGTCACAGCCTTTAATTTAAAGTCTAGTTTGTATAATATAAGTATGGCTACTGCAGCTTTATTTTGACTTCCAGTGGCATGATAAATAGGTCTCCATCCCCTCACTTTCAATCTGAAGGTGTCCTCAGGTCTAAAATGAGCCTCTTGTAGACAGCAAAGAGATGGGTCTTGTTTTTTTATCCATTCTGATACCCTATGTCTTTTGGTTGGCACATTTAGTCCATTTACATTCAGTGTTATTATAGAAAGATATGGGTTTAGAGTCCTTGTGATGTCCGTAGGTTTCATGCTTGTAGCAATGTCTCTGGGACTTTGTCTCACAGGCTCCCACTTAGGATCTCTTGTAGGGCTGGTTTAGTGGTGACGAATTCCTTCAGTTTTTGTTTGGGAGACCTTTATCTCTCCTTCTATTCTGAATGACAGACTTGCTGGATAAAGGATTCTCGGCTGCATATTTTTTCTGTTCATCACATTGAAGATCTCCTGCCATTCCTTTCTGGCCTGCCAAGTTTCAGCAGAGAGATCGGTCACGAGTCTTACAGGTCTCCCTTTATATGTTAGAGCACGTTTATCTCTAGCTGCTGTCAGAATTTTCTCTTTATCCTTGTATTTTGCCAGTTTCACTACAATATGTCATGTGGAAGATCGATTCAAGTTGCGTCTGAAGGCAGTTCTCTGTGCCTCTTGGATTTCAATGCCTTTTTCCTTCCCCAGATCAGGGAAGGTCTCAGCTATTATTTCTTCAAGTACAACTTCAGCACCTTTCCCTCTCTCTTCCTCCTCTGGAATACCAATTATGCGTAGATTACTTCTCTTTAGTGCATCGCTTAGTTCTCTAATTTTCCCCTCATACTCCTGGATTTTTTTTTATCTCTCTTATTTCAGCTTCTTCTTTTTCCATAATTTTATCATCTAGTTCACCTATTCTCTCATCTGCCTCTTCAATCTGTGCTGTAGTTGTCTCCATTTTACTTTGCAGCTCATTGATAGCATTTTTTAGCTCCTCCTGGCTGTTCCTTAGTCCCTTGATCTCTGTAGCAAGAGATTCTCTGCTGTCCTTTATAATGTTTTCAAGCCCAGTGATTAATTTTATGACTACTATTCTAAATTCCCTCTCTGTTATATTGTTTAAATCCTTTTTGATCAGTTCGTTAGCTGTTGTTATTTCCTGGACGTTTTTTTGAGGGGAATTTTTCCGTTTCGTCATTTTGGATAGTCCCTGGAGTGGTGTGGGACTGAGGGGCACTTCTCCTGTGCTGTCTTGAATAACTTGCATTGGTTGGCGGGGCTGCAGTCAGACCTGATGTCTGCCCCCAGCCCACCACTGGGGCCACAGTCAGACTGGTGTGTGCCTTCTCTTGCCCTCTCCTAGGGGAGGGATTCACTGGGGTGGCGTGGCCAGTCATGGCTACTAGCATTTGCCAGGCTTGTGGTGCTGGGGATCTGGCATATTAGTTGGGGTGCATCTGCAAGGTGCACAGGGGCAGGAGGGGCAGGCTCAGCTCGCTTTTCCTTTGGAGACCTACTTCGGGAGGGGCCCTGTGGCACCAGGTGGGAGTCAGACCTGCCAGAGGGATGGACCAAGAGAAGCACAGGTTGGGTGTTTGCACGGTGCAAGCAAGTTCCCTGGCAGGAACTGGTTCCCTTTGGGATTTTGGCCGGGGGATGGGCAAGGGAGATGGCGCTGGCGAGCGCCTTTGGTCCCCACCAAGCTGTGCTCTGTCTTCCGGGGCTCAACAACTCTCCCTCCCGTTGTCCTCCAGCCCTCCCATTCTCTGAGCAGAGCTGTTAGCTTATAAGCTTCCAAATGTCAACTCCCACTTGCTGTCAGAACATACTCTGCCCAGCCCCTCTGCTTTTGCAAGCCAGACTCGGGGGTTCTGCTTGGCCGGTGGGCCACCCCTCCACCCCGGCTCCCTCCCGCCAGTCCATGGAGCATGCACTGCCTCTCCGCCCTTCCTACCCTCTTCCGTGGGCCTCTAGTCTGCACTTGGCTCTGGAGACTCCGTTCTGCTAGTCTTATGGTTGTTTCTGGGTTATTTAGGCAGGTGTGGGTGGAATCTAAGTGATCAGCAGGGAGTGCGGTGAGCCCAGCGTCCTCCTACGCTGCCATCTTCCCAGGATCTTCCCATAAGAGACTCTTAAAAACTGAGAATAAACTGAGGGTTGATCAGGAGTTGGAGGGAGTGTAAAGTGGGTGATGGGCAAAGAGGAGGGCACCTGTTGGGATGAGCACTGGGTGTTATATGGAAACCAATTTGACAATAAATTTCATTTTTAAGAAATATTAAAAAATTTAAAAATGAGAAAAAAATAAATAAAAATATTTCATTAAAAAATAAAATAAAATCATACAGTCTAAAAGCAAAAAAAAAAACAAAAAAAAAAGTCATCATATTTCCCAGTGGGATGAGCCCTAGTTGCCTGCAGTGGGAACCAGATCACAGCACACATTTTTGTCTTTCTTTTCTCGCTTGTCTTGCTCTCTCATTCCCTCATTGTACTTCCTTCAAAACTACCTGCACCCAAGTCATTGTCTCAGGGTCTGCCTTTGAGGGAGCTCAAACTAGGACAGAGAATATTAGGGGGTGTTAAGGACTGTACATTTAGAGAAACCAGGTAAAACTCATGACAAAGGCTAGAGAATAGAGACTGGAACCCAACACCTGCCTCCAAGAAATGCCCACCCCTCAGACTTAGCCCTGAGGCAGATCACCATCTTGACAGCCACTAACCACAGCCATCCATATCCTGCCTCAGCAATGCTCCAACAGACAACCTGAATGGAGCCTTTTAATTAGGCTCCAGATCAGGTGATAGATCAAATGTATAAACGAGTAGCCTACTCCTTCCTTATTATTGTCACTGCTCCAGTCCTGCCTGTAACCCTGGGCCCACATCCAGGCATTTGTTTTGTTTTAAAAACAGCAAAAGAAACATAATTTTTCCGTTGCCCTGAAAAAAAAATAAACACTCCACTAAGCTATTTTTGTTTCCTGGGTGACAGTCCTTTCATAATCTCCAGTGGGTAGGAAATAAATTGGGGCTTGAAAATATAATTTTCCACAGGTTATTATTATAAGTCATTGGGTTGCCCTGCAGAGAAGGGATGGCTTCCAATCTCAGGCTAGGAAAATTCAATGAATTTTTTGCATTGTCTCTAAGACATCATTCGCCAATTACCTTTGAAATGCTTCACTGGCAGCTCTCTAAAAACAAGCCCTCTCCTTGCTCACAGGGTACATGGGGGAGTTCTAGCCACATCATTCAGAGAGCTTTATATGCATTATCTCCCATAGCACAAGCACTCCCTAAAGTATTGAAGAGCAACTTCTTGGACTAATAATGATTCCCTGATATCACAGGTGAATAATTACCTGTTCTTCTTTTCTGAAGAAAGAAGAATAGAAGAAGATGGTGAAGGAACAGAAGTACCTGGAAGAAGAAAGAAAGGAAACAGGACTCTCCTCATTCCATTCAAACAGCATTAGATTAGAATCTCTCTTTCAGAGAGGGAAAGAGAGAGAGAGAGAGGAAGAGAGAGAGAGAGCTCATATAGCATTTCCAATTTCTCATCAATATGACATTTCAATAAATTGACTGGGCTCACAGAGTTTGAAGAAAAGTATGTATGTAAGCCCTGCTAAATGCTGGTAGTCAAAGATTTACACACATTAAGTAATTAGGTCACTGTACAACAGAATATGCAATCAAGTGCAAAATGAACTATCATGAGTAGGAAATATTTCAAAAAAAGGAAAGAGGAAGGAAGAGCAGGGTGATAATGTCTGGAGACACCTAGTCATGTATGCAGCTTGGAGATTCTTCTTACCCCATGCAGGTTGTGACAGTTTGCTCATGACCCACCTGTTCAGGCCCTTGTTGGGTAATACTCAGACCTAGAAAACTTCTTCATATATTAAGCTGAAAACTGTCTCCTCCAAAACTCTAGTTATCCTTCCTTCTGAAGCTTCAGGAATACTACTAAGTTTATTTCTTCTTCCTCAAGATATATGGAGGTATAAACTCTCAAATATTTTCTTTCTTTTTTTTAAAGTTTATTTATTTATTTTGATAAAGAGAGGGGCAAAAGTGGCAGAGAGCAAGGGAGGGAGAGAGAGAATTCCAAGCAGGCTCCGCGCTGTCAGCGTTGAGTCTGATGTGGAGCTTGAACTCACGAACTGTGAGATTATGACCTGAGCCAAAATCAAGAGTTGGACGCTTAACCAACCGAGCCACCCAGGCACTCCTTAGGTCTTTTCTTTCAAGAGCTATAACTCTAAAGGAAGATTTTTTTAAATAAGCAGATTAATATCACTCTACCCCTAATTTTTTAAAGGTGTTTTCAAATGAGAGAAAATAGACATATTTTAGGAATTAAGCTTGATAAACCAAACTCAACTCAAAAGAACTGGAAGAAGAGATTCAAATACATATTTGCACACCCATGTTCATAGCAGCATTATTCACAGTAGCGAAAATATAGAAACAAACCAAATATCCATTGGATGAATGATTAAACAAAATGTGGTATATACATATAATGGAATACTATTTAGGCATAAAAAGGGATGAAGTTCTGACATGTCACAACATGGATGACTCTTGAAGACATTATGCTAAGTGAAATATTGTCACACTGAAGAACAGATACTATATGATTTCGCATATATGAGGTACCTAGAGTAATCAAATTCATAGAGACAGAAAGTAGAATAGTAGTTACCAGGAGCTGGGGGAGAGGAAACAATGAGTTGCTGTTTAAAGGGTACAGAGTTTCAGTTGGGATGCTGAGAAAGTTCTAGAGATTGGTGGTGGTGATGGTTATACAACAATGTGAGTGTACTTAATGACACAGAACTGCCATTTAAAAGTGGAAAAAATAATTTAAAATGGTAAATTTTATGTTATCAATTTTTACCACAAATTTTAAAAGGCCCAAAGTCAATGCAGTGGAATCCTCTTGATCCTCTCAATCTAGTTTTTTAAATTGATTATAGTCCATTCAGATTACACCAAAGTAAGTTTGAAGATCCCCTTGACCCTTTGCTGAGGCAAATATCCAGGATGCTCACTCTAGAGCTCCCCATGTTTTCTACCATGTCTCCTGCTGCATCAAATATTACAGTCTCATGAGTCATGTCTACTATGGTGGTACTGTGGCCTGAGCCAGAACTGAAGAAGTGGCTGAAGAGCTGAGAACTGGTGTTATATTACAGAGACGGTGGAGAGCAGGACTGAAATTAGAATATATTACACATGAAGCCACAGAGGAAAAAGCTTGCCCCAGGTCACAGAAGAAAATAGATTATTTTAATTAGCACTCAGGGATGACATGCCTGGCACCACCCTCCCCTCTGAATTGCACCAGATGGAGTACAGAAGGCCTATGCTCTTCAGTGTTTGTTGTCTGAGTCCATGCGGTTACAAGATTCCAAATGGAAACAAATTAAAGAATAGATATTCTTTAATAACCTGACCACTTTTAAACTGGTCTGACAAGAACCTCTTGACCCTCTTAGAAGCTCATACCCTGGAGGAGCCACATTGATCAAAGACTTCTTGCAGAAGCTTCCAGATTATTAGATGTGCCAGGTGCCTGTCAATATGATGCAAATACAATGCAAATCAACTGCCAAATGAAATTGAGAAATCATGCATCTTCTGCAAGATTTGCAAAGTTAATTTAAGTGACAAGGGAGGCTGCTTTGAACCCCACTTAAATCATTGACAAATAAGGATAAGGCAGAGTTAGGGCAGATAATGCAGAGAAAAGACAGCAAAGTGATGATTTGATCAGATAAAAGCTTCAGAAGAGAAAAATGCCTTCAGAAGCTCTCAGGAACATCAAAAACACTTCAAACTTTTTGGCAGAGCTTGATCTTAGGATGCTTACTATAGTTAGTTTATCAGTTAATTAGATTTTCAGAACAATTTTTCCCTTTGTATATGATTGCAACTAAAACAATTGTATAAATATAAGCTTGTTTTCATTTTTTTTATTTCACAAGATAAAGTTTCAATCAAATATTTTGGTTGTATTTAGTTTGGAATATTGGTCCCACTTTAAATGAATTCCCTTTAGGATTCTTTCCAGTGCCTTAGCCTGACAACATGAACCTGCTGGGTGAGTGTACATGTCCAGGCACCTTCCTACATGCAACCCTGGATGCACCAGAGCTTCTGCCTTCTAGAAACATATGGTCAAGACATGGGCCATGGTTGCCAGCTACATGTTGAACAAATTGTTAAATTGAGATATTGTCCACACAATGTCCTTTCTCAGACACCATCTCTAAAATAGTATTTTACATTATATTTCCAGGAATGAGAAATATATTTTCAGGGAGTACTTTTCTTCCTACCCAGTGCCCCTTGTAATAATCATGTTTTATGTTTGTACTTTGTACTTTCAGCTTTGGTAAAGGGTTTGCATACCATTATCTACTTTTAACTTTATAACAACCACCTTGTAAGAGTTTAGAGTAGGAGTTATCAGGCCCATTTAACAGGCTGAGATCAAGAGAGACTCTACCCATTAGGCCCTGACTCCCACCCTGAGCTCCCCTACCTCCTAAACCAAGCAACTGATCCCTGACCTATTGTTCCTGGGCTTAACCCTATTTTTACTCTCTCTCAGGTTTATAGTTTGATATTTAGCATTCCAACACCATTAGGATGGGGGCAAAGAGAGCCTAACTACATGAGAATTCTGCCTGTAGTGAGTAAGAGGATTTTAGGATTCAGCACTGAAAGACAAGCCAGAAACCTGGGGTTCAAACTCCAGCCTTACTCTGCACTACTTGTGTGACTTTAGAAGGTAGGCTATCCAAACATCTGAGACACAGTTGCATTTAAATGGAAAAAAATTTTGAAATGTATTCTTAGTTCCAGAACAGCCCTAAGGATTTAAATCTCTGCCCTGCCATGAATCATGTAAGAGTGTTTGAGGGACAAAAGAGCTCATGTAAATCTTTTAAACATGATCTTACAAAAAAAAATGTGATTATGGATCTTTGTCATCTATAAATGTTCTTTAATACCTCATTTATACCAAAATAATCAATTTTTCTTTATGAAAATGTTTATTTAAGACCCAATCATTTTAATAGTAATACTGAAACTCAAATGAAAAGAAAACCTCCATAGTCCCCCACCAACCCAATACATTCTTTTCTGTGTGTGCCCACCAACCCAATATATTATTTTCTGTGTGTGTGTGTGTATTCAACTTTGTTCCTTGTTCATAAGCTAATCTGTCTTATTATACTGTGACTTCTACATTTATCCATACTGTTACATCATGCACTACCAAAAACAAAGGAAAGACAAAATATGCAACCAGTCATTTCTCCTTTTTTGCACCTTATGCCCAACCCCTTTCATTGGCAAACAGAGAATAAATGGCCTTGGAGTTGATGTCATATAAAATGAAGATACAGAGAAAGGCCTGAATGACCCATCAAAACTCTAATGTAGTCTATTAGCACATTCTGAAATTACAGAAATGTTCTATATCTGTACTGACCAGTTTGGTGACCACTAGCCATATGTGACTCTAGAGTATTTGAAAAGTGTTTAATGTAAACAGGAAACTAAATGTTTGATTTCATTCACTTTTTTTGAGAGAGAGAGAGAGAGAGAGAAAGATGGAGGGTGAGAGAGAGAAAAGAAATTTTAAGCAGACTCCATATGAAGCACAGAGCCTGATGCAGGGCTTCATCTCACAACTAGGAGATCATGACCTGAGCCAAAATCAAGAGTCAGACACTTAACAGACTGAGCCACCCAGGTGCCCCAATTTTACTCACTTTTAATTAATTTAAATTTAAAGAGTCACATGTTGCTTGTGACTTGTGTATTTGTATAGCACAGAAATAGGCTGAGTAGACAGCTGGCTAAATTTTGGTAATAAATCATAGCATGGTTCCCACTCAGGGCCAAGGCCCCTGAGGTCCAAAATTCTGTCCCTTACTAAGCATACTGGTCATTTGTCACTTTTTGGCTCCACAGGATCCATTTCCCTCTTAAAAGCATACCAATTACCTTTGGTTACCTACTGTTTCAGACAGTATCCATGAGACAGTAAACCCAGGATCTTGTCTCCTGCTAGAAAGAATAAAAAGGTACAACTAGAGAATGGGCATGTGGTCCAAGTCCTCCTAATCAGATGGCTCTTCTAAGTATCTGGAATATTAGACTCCAAAATGACTCAATCTGTCCATTGCAGTGGTAGAAGTGGATCAGATGTTGCTAGCCACATGGCAAGGACTACCATATTCACCCTTTTCATCTCTAACCCATATTCATCTCTAATTCCCCCAGTCCTGCTTATTCCCAAACCTGGTTTTCAACATCCAGCATACTTCTCATAAGTTCCTTTCTTCACAAATTAGTGACACACTGTTGTTTGCAAGCTAGAAATTCTAACAGGCCATTAGGATGAGCTAACAATGGGTCTGAGAGTGCTTCCTATGTATTCTGATGCCAGAATGTGTTCCAAGTGCTCCCTCGTTGCGATTCTTCCCTTGGTATGGTCCAGTCACCCAGAAACTAACATTATGGCTATTTATGTTTGCAACCTACAGCATATTGAAGACAAAAAGTACCACAGATTTTGCTCCCTTGCTGTGAAATACATGAATGGTGTACATGAATGGATGTACCTGGTGTACATACATGATCCAGAGCCAGAGGAACCCATCTTAACACTGGCACATAAACACCTCATCTAGGCATAGAACCTTTATATCTGGGCCTGGAGAGAGCTCTTAGTGCTCAAAGGATCAGCCAGGACCAAAGCACTAGCCTCAAAGTATTCCTTCAACAATTTGAGCAATCAGAAAGGCAGAGCATTCCCAGTACTCCACTTAACTCATTTCATTAGTATGATATAACCCAGCAAAGTGAGCAGCTTTGCTTTTGAATTCTGACACTTCGAAGACATGTGCTGATTACCAACAGTGCAACCATGAAATGGCACTATGGGGAACACTTTTTAACATATTTACCTAATTAGCGCATTATAAAGTGTAATGTGATTTCTTGCCTTATCCTGTCATTAGTTTTATGAGAATCTTTAAGAAATGACAGAACCAGAAGGGGAAAGGAAGAAGCATATTGTGCCCAATTCCATATGCTTCCCAAATGGCCCACACCGTCCTTGAATTTAACATGGTACACATGAAGCACCCCAGAGCTCAGCACAAGGGCTTGATGGCTTTAACAGAATGGTGGGGAGAGACTCCCCCAAGCAATTTACATGCTCATGAGGATGATGTATAGAACCCAGCCACTGTATACTCCATTCCAAATCAGCTTTGGAGAAATGGACACTGGGGTAGCAGTAAGGAAAATTAGGTTTCAATTTCAGATATCTTTGACTGGTGAAATGATCCATTTCACTTAATCACTTGAGTCTCAGATGAATCTTCAGTTGCACAATGAGAATAACAATACTCACCAAATCTATTTGTGGGCCTATAGCATTGTGACAAGCCCATGAGATAATGGATATGAAAGTGTTTATTATAGTAATCAATAATATGTATTGAGTGTTTGCTGCATGCAAAACATCCTTAAGATGATTTCTCAATTGCACAGTTAAAGTGATCAAAAACTTTCATTTATTCTGGTTTGAATTTCAGAGACATCTTTCTTCTTTTTAAAAAGTTTATTTATTTTTAGAGAGACACAGTGAAAGCAGGGAGGGGCAGAGAGAGAGGGAGAGGGAGAATCTCAAGCAGGCTCTGCACTGACAGCACAGACTTGGAGTTTTGGACAATAATCTGAGCACCGATATTGCATACCTCATACCATCCAATCTGGGCCCCATTCTCCTGAGTACTTTTAATAAAAACACTAAGTTTAACATTGTTCTGTAGCAGGCATACAGCCATAATGAAAAAGGCTCTGCTCTGGCATAGAGCTGCCAGGCTTGGGTTTGGTCCTGCATCCAACACTGGCTGTCTGAATGAGTTACCTGCTTGAGTTAATTCACCTCTCCTGGCCTCAAATTCCTCAGCCAACAATGCAGAGCTCTGACTATATTTTCTCTAAAGCTCTTTAAGCTCTAATATGGCCCTGTCTATGTCCCCTATACTCAGCCACCTGTACTACAGGAAAGCCCTATCCCCCACAAATGGACAATATGAGGTGCAACATCAGAACTCCGCCAGTCTGTTAACATTGGTTACCAAAGGGTAGTAGGAGAATTAAAGTTAATATTATTATTATATATAATTATATATAATATTATTATTATAATTAATATGCATTATAATATTTTATATACTAATGTTATCATCATAGAAAGCTGAAAGATTATGTCAAACTGAAAAATACACATGGTATAATGTTAAATAAAAGTGCATGATATAAAATTACATTAATTCTAATACCGTGAAAGAGTAAAAATTATGAATAGGTGTATCAACCTTACATTTCTAGCTATGCTATTGTTGCAAGCAGCAGAAAGCAATTAGGTTAATTTAAACAGAAAAACAATTAAATAAGAGAATATTGGGGAATTCACTGAAATATTTAGGGGCTTGGAGAACTAAGACTGGAAGCAAATTAAACATTGCTCAAATCATACCAAAGAATGGTTTGCCCTGCCCAATCACCCTGGACACCAGACACTGGACATTATCACCATCACCACCAGTGTTGCTGCCCCCTGGGAGCCCTTCCTCTTAAAACTGACAAAGCCCCCACAGAGAGTGTGCCCCCATTTCCACCTTGTGTGTATGTGTAGGAGCATCTGACTGGCAGAACCCAAGACCCAGGGCTGTGCCCTAGCTGTGAGGGATGTGGGAAAGGCAGATGCTGATGTGTTCAGTTTCCATGGTGGCATGTAAGGCCTGTTTCATAAGGTGGGGGACAGCCCAGACAGTGGAAGGGAGCTCAGAGACTGGCTAGACAGCAAGAATAACCAGTATGATTGCATAGACATATAAAGACCACAGGGTCACAGGGACAAAGGACAACATTTATTTGATTAATTAATGAAAATAGAGGAGAAGAGCTTAGGAAGATGGTGGAGTAGGAGGAACCTGAGCTCACCCTGTCCCATGTTTTCAACTAAATATCATCCACATCCAAGTCAATAAACTGGAGAGATTTACAAAAACTGGAAGAATAAACTCCACAACTATACATAGAGAAGGAGCCACATCTGAAAGGCTAGGAAGGTCAGAAAGGCAGGGGGAGGCCGCCCATGGGAGAAAGGTATTGGCATGAACAGAGAGGGCAGAGAAATGGGCCCTCACACCAGGGAGCTCACAGAGGGAAGACTGATTCCTGTAACATTTGGGTTTAAAAAACACAGGGGCTGAGGGAAGATGG
>NW_024412421.1:611115-685638 GCF_014898765.1 Herpailurus yagouaroundi
ACTGGGTGTTGTATGGAAACCAATTTGACAATAAATTTCATATATAAATAAAAAACAAAAAAAATAAAGAAAAAAAAACACAGGGGCTGAATTCTGTGAGTTTGTGTAAGAAGTGGGAACCTTCTTGGAACTTGGAACCTGAAGCTTTAAAAGTCAGCTGACTCAGCACTGGGTGAACAGGGAAGGAGAGTGAGAGCTGGGTTGCTGCTGTTAAAGAGACAGCAGCCTGCATGAAAAGGCAACATAAAAACTGCAGCTTACACAGTGCTGGGGACAAACAGGAGATAGACCTGTTTCTGCTGATTTCTGAGCATACTGGGGGACTTCTCTGAAAACAAGGGAGTTGGCAGATGCCATTTTCCTTCCCCCACTCCCAGCATAAACACAAAGACACCTATGAGAGGTAGGTCTTTACAGATACTTGCTACCTAACACGCTAACAATGCACCATGCTCCCAAGTTCTCCTGAGGATTCACACATCCCCAAGTCTGCTGGCCTTGGCTCTGGGCTCAGGTCAAATTTTGTTAAACTCCTGTAGGCACCTCGCCCAAGCACCTGGTGCACAGCTGCCAACCCACCCTGCACACATCCACTGCACAAGGCTCAGCTGGGAGCCCCCAGGTGTGTTGCATTCTGTGCCCACCACCAGATACACAGCTGCTGTAGATTGCCATGCCCAATACTCACACAGGGACCAACTGCTACTCCACACCCTGACACCCACCATCAGCCACCATCATGCACTACACTCACCCTTATGCCCCTAGCCACCTAGGTGTGCAGCTCCCAGCTGCCACAGCACTTCAGGAATCCAGCAGATGACTAGTGGCCTAGAACAAATTTTGCTAACACAGCCACCCTGCTCTCAAGTTCTCCATCTCCTGCCAGACCTGGCCTGGTTGGTCCCACTAACACCACAGAGAGCAAGCACAGTCCACAAAAAGCAGAGAGTCAGTGAAGATGACTTAACTGAAAGGAAATTGACTCAGATAAGACAGCAAGATGTAGGCTACATACCTTGAACACTCTCCTGAAGGGCCAGATCCTGGTAAAAGGACACACTGCACTGCAGGTCACTCCAGGACCTCTTCTTCATAAAGTCACTACTTTCAAGAGCAGAAGACACAGCTGATTTTTTTAAAGTTTTTATTTAAATTCCAGTTACTTAACTTACAGTGTAATGTAAGTTTCAGGTGTGCAATTTAGTCATTCAACACTTACATACAATACCCGGTGGTCATTGTAAAAAGTGTATACCTTAATCACCATCATCTATTTAACCCATCCCTCCAACCTGCTCTCCTCTGGTAACCATCAGTTTGTTCTCTATAGTTAAGAGTCTCTTTCTTGGTTTGCCTCTTTCTCTCTTTTGTTTCCTTAAGATCATTTGTTTCTTAAATTCCACATATGAATAAAATCATATGGTATGAGTCTTTCTCTAACATATTTTGCTTTGCCTAATACCCTCTAGCTCCATCTGCCTCATTGCCAATGGCAATATTTCATTCTTTTTATAAGTGAGTAGTATTCCATTTTTTATATACACCATTTCTTTGTCCATTCATCAGTCGATGGACACCTGGACTGTTTCCATAATTTGGCTATTGTAGATAATGCTGCTATAAACATCAGGATGCATGTGTCCCTTTGATTTAGTATTTTGTATCTTTGGGTAAATACCTAGTAGTGCAATTGCTGGATCCTAGGGTAGTTATATTTCTAACTTTCTGAGGAATGTCCATATTTTTTTCAAAGTAGCTGCACCAGTTTTCATTCTCACCAACAGTACAAGAGGGACCTTCTTTCTCCACATTCTCACCAACACCACAGATAACTTTCTTAACACAGAGAAACAGACACCAAAAGGTAGACAAAATGAAGAGATAGAGAAATTTATCCCAAATGAAAGAACAGGACAAGGCCACAGCCAGTGACTTAAGTAAAGCAAATATAAGTAATATGACAGGTATAAAATTCAAAGCAATGATCATAAAGATACTCCTTGGATGTGAGAAAAGAGTGGAAACATGAGTGAGACCTTTAACACAGAGATAGGAAATAACATAGCAGAGATAAAAGGCACAATAAGTGAAATGAGAAACATGCTTGATGGAATGAAAAGCAGGATGGAAGAAGCAGGTGAATGAACCAGTGACCTTGAAGACAGAGTAATGGAAAGTAATCAAGCTGAACAAAAGAGAGAAAAGAATGATACAAAACAAGAATAGACTTAGGGAACACAGTGATTCCACCAAATGTAATAACATATATAGTATAGGAGTCCCAGAAGAGAGAGAAAGGGGGGAATAAAATTTATTTGAAGAAATGATAGCTGAAAACTTCCCTAATCTTGGGAAAGAAACAGATATGCAGATGAAAAAGGCACAGAGAACCCCCACCAGAATCAAAAACAGTAGACTGACACCAAGATATTATAATTAAATTTGAAAAATATAGTGATAAAGAAAAAAATTTAAAGCAGCAAGACAAATGAAGTTATTAATTTACAAGGGAAAGCTCATAAGATGATCAGGACATTTTTCAATAGAAACTTGGTAAGTATATACTCAAAGTGCTGAAATGGAAAAAATATGCAGCCAATAAAACTCTATCCAGCAAGCCTGTCATTTCAAATAGGAGGAAAGATGAAAAGTTTCCCAGACAACCAAAGTTAAACGAGTTCATGACCATTAAACCAGTCCTGCAAGAAATATTAAAACAGACACTTTGAGTGGAAAGGCAAGGCCAAAAGTGACAGTGTAGAGGTATGAAACACAAATGCAGTAAAAATGAAATTTTCTGTAAAAAAAAAAAAAACAGTTGAGGAACTCACAAAAAAGTATATAAAACATAATAACATATATCTAATATTTGTGGAGAGGAGAAAAGAATGTATTCAAACTTAAACAACCTCAACTTAATATAGACCACTATATGAAAAAGAGGTTATATAAACCTAATGGTAGCCATATATCAAAAATACCAATAAATATGCAAAAAAATAAAGAGAAACAAATAAAAATATATCACTAAAGAAAAGAATCAAAACATGAAGAAGAGAAAGACAAGAAAGGACCAGAGAAATTCTTCAGAAACAAACACAAACCAAGCAATAAAATGGCGATATATAAGTATCTATCAATAATTACTTTGAATGTAAACCGACTAAATGTTCCAAAGACAGAGTGACAAATGGATTTGAGAAAAACAAGACCCATCTATATGCTGCCTACAGAGACTCATTTCAGACCTCATTAAAGACACTGTCATTTTGAAAAGGGGGAATGGAGAAATATCTATCATGCAAATGGATATCAAAAGAAAGCCAGAGTAGCAATACTTATATCTGACAAAATAGGCTTTAAAACAAAGACTGTAACAAGAGACAAAGGGCACTATATAATTAATAAAAGGGACAATCCAACAAGAAGATATAACAATTATAAATATATATGCACCCCACATAAAAGCACCCAAATACATTAAACAGTTAATAAAGAAACTAATTGATAATAATACAATAATACAGGGCCTTAATAACCCACTTACACTAATCAAAAGATCATCTGAACAGAAAACCAATAAAGAAACAATGGCTTTGAATGACACACTGGAACAGATGGATTTAGCTTATATATTCAGAATATTCCACCCTAAAACAACAGAATACATAAAGTGCAGTTTCCAAGTGCACAAAGAACATTAGCCAGAATATCACATCTTAGGCAACAAAACAAACCTTAAGAAACTGAAGAAGATTGAAATCATACAGTGCATATTTTCTGACCACAGTTCTATAAAACTAGAAGTCAACCATAAGAAAAAACCTGGAAAGATTACAAATACATGAAGGCTAAATAACATGCTAATAAACAATGAATTCATCAACCAGGAAATTAGAAAAGAAATTAAAAAGTAAATAGAAACAAATGAAAATGAAAACAAAACCGTCTAAAACCCTGGGATGCAGTAAAAGTGCCATTAGAGGTAAGAATATAGCAATACAGGTCTACCTCAAGAAGCAAGAGAAATCTCAAATAAACAACCTGACCTTACACCTAAAGGAGCTAGAAAGAGAGCAACAAGCAAAGTCTAAGGTCAGCAGAAGGAAGGAAATAATAAAGATGAGAGAAAAAATAAAGGATACACACACACACACACACACACACACACACACACACACACACAGAAACAGTAGAACAGATCAATGAAACCAGGACTAGTTCTTTGAAAAAAATAAATAAAATTTAAAAATCTCTAGTCAGACTTATCAAAAAGAAAAGAGAAAGGACTGAAATAAATAAAATCAGAAATTAGAGAAGAGAAGAGAAATAACAAGCATCACAGAAATACAAACCTAAAAGAATATTATAAAAAATATATGCCAACAAATTGGGCAACCTGGAAGAAATGGATAAAGTCCTGGAAACACAAACTACCAAAACTGATACAGGAAGAAAGAGAAAACTTGAACAGACCAATAACTAGCAAATTAAATTAAGTCTTTCCAAAACACAGAAGTCAAGCAGCAGATGGCTTCCAAAACATTTAAAGAAGAGTTGAAATACTTATTCTCAAAATTTTCCAGAAAAAAGAATAGAAAAGGAAGGAAAACTTCCAAATTCATTCCATGGAGCCAGTATTACCCTGATGCCAAAAGCAGATAAAGACACCGCTATAAAAGAGAACTACAGGCCAATATCTCCAATGAGTACAGATGCAAAAATTCTCCATAAAATACTTGCAAGCTGACTTCAACATATATTGAAAAAATCATTCACTGTGATCAAGTGGGATTTATTCCTGGGTTGCCAGGGTGGCTAAATATTCACAAATCAAGCAATGTGATACATCACATCAATCGGAGAAAGAGTAAGAACCATATGCTCATTTCAGTAGATATGGAAAAAGCATTTGACAAAGTACAACATCCATTCATGATAAAAACCCTCAACAAAATAGATTTAGAGGGAATATATCTCAACATAATAAAGGCCATATGTATAAAACCCACAGTTAACATCATTCTTAATGGGGGGGAATTGGAGAGCTGTTCCCCTAATGTCAGGAACAAGACAAGGATGTCCACTCTCATCATTTTTATTCAACATAGTACTGGAAGTCTTATCTGCAGCAATCAGAAAACAAAAAGAAATAAAAGGCATCCAAGTCAATAAAGAAGTAAAACTTTCCCTATTTGCAGATGACATGATATTCTATATAGAAAACCCAACACTCCACAAAAAAAAAAAATGGTAGAACTGATAAATAAATTCAGTAAAGCCAAAGGATAAAAAAATCAATGTACAGAAATATGTTGCATATCTATACACCAATAATGAAGCAACAGAAAGAGAAATTAATAAAATAAGCCCATTTACAATTGCACCCAAAATAATAAGATACCTAGGAATACACCTAATCAAAGAAGTGAAAGACCTGTACTTTGAAAGGTATAAAACACTGATGGAGGAAATTGAATATGACATAAAGAAATGGAAAGACATTCCATTCTCATGGATTGGAAGAACAAATATTGTTAAAATGTCTATACTACCCAAATAAGTGCATTTATTTAATGAAATCCTTATCAAAATATCAACAGCATTTTTCACAGAACTAGAACAAGCAATACTAAAATTTGTATGGAGCCATAAAAGACTCCCAATAGCCAAAGCAATATTGAAAAAGAAAACCAAAGCTGGGGGCATCACAATTCTGGACTGAAAGTTACATTTCAAAGCTGTGGTAATCAAAACAGTATGATATTGGCACAAAAATAGATACATAGATCAATGGAACAGAATAGAAAATAAACCCCCAATTATATGTTCAATTAATCTTTGACAATGCAGAAAGGAATATTCAATGGGAAAAAGACAGTCTTTTCAAAAAATTGTGTTGGGAAAACTGGACAGCAACATGCAGAAGAATGAAACTTCACCACTTTTTTACACCATACACATAACTAAACTCAAAATGGATGAAAGGCCTAAATGTGAGACCTGAAACCATCAAAATTCTAGAAGAGAATACATGCAGTAACTTCTTTGACATCAGGCATAGGAACTTCTTTCAAGCTACGTCTCCTGAGGCAAGGGAAACAAAAGCAAAAATAAACTATTGGGACTACCTCAAAATAAAAGGCTTCTGCTTTTTAGGAAGAAAACGATCAACAAAACTAAAAAGCAACCTATTGAATGGGAGAAGATATTTGTAAATGACAAATCTGATAAAGGGCTAGTATCCAAAATACATAAAAAAGTTATAAAACTCAACACCAAAAACCAAATAATCCAATTTAAAAATGGACAGAAGACATGAACAGACATTTTTGCAAAGAAGAAGACATCCAGATGGCTAATAGACATGAAAAGATGCCATCATCACTCATCATCAGAGAAATGCAAATCACAACTATAATGAGATATCACCTCACACATATCAGAATGGCTAAAAGAAACAACCCAAGAAACAACAGATGTTGGTGAGGGTGTGGAGAAAAGGGAAACCTCTTGCACTGTTGCTGGGAATGCAAACTGGTGCAGCCACTGTAGAAAACAGTATAGTTACAAATACAGCTACCTTACAATCCAACAATTGCACAAAGAATACAAGAACACCTGATGATTATAGCAGCATTATTTATAAGACAAATTATGGAAGGAGCCCAAGTGTCCAATTGATGAATGGATAAAGAAGATGTGGTGTATATATTATAATGAAATACTATCCAGCCAAGAAAAAGAAAGAAATCTTGCCATTTGCAACGTGGATGGAGCTAGAGAGTATAATGGTAAATGAAATAAGTCAGTCAGAGAAAGACAAATACCATATGATTTCACTCATATGTGGAGTTTAAAAAACACAACAAACAAGCAAAGGGAAAAAATAAAAGAAAGAGACAAAGTACAAAACAGACTCTTAATTTTAGAGGACATACTGATGGTTACCAGAGGAAAGGGGAGGGGGATGGGTTAAATAAGTGATGGGAAAATAAATAAATAGGTGATGGGGATTAAGGAGTGAACTTGTAATGATAAGCACTGGGTGATGTATGAAAGTTTTCAATCACTGTATTGTACACTTGAAACTAATATTATACTCTATGTTAACTAACTGGAATTAAAATAAAAACTTAAATTTAAAAAAAAATTTAAAAATGGAGCTAGGAGAAATGTTTGCTTTATATTCCTGTTGTTATTCTAATTTTGTTTTTGCAAAACCACTTTTTTAAAGAATGGCTTAATTAGAATCAAAGAAGAAAAAATAATAAAAAAAAACAAGCTGTGTGTTCCCTGCCCCTGTGACCCTATGCTTGGCACATAGTGGGTGTCCTTAGAAATGGACGCGGTTTGCCCAGTGCAGGTATCACACTCAGAGGGCCGGAAAGCCTCAGACATTTCATTCGTTTAACAACTACTCTTTGAGCCTGATAAAAGTTATAGAAACTGAAACAAAGAATCATAAAGAACAGGTAATTGGGAAAATATGTCAAATATTTTTTCCATGCTCTCAAATACCCAAAAGTTTACTGAAATGGATCACTTTCTCTATTTCATCATGAAAACAGCAGTGAACCAGCCCAAGAGACATGTGGTAGCTCACTCTGTGTGTTTTGAGTGACATTTCCTGTAGTGGGCAGCCACCTCCTGGAACACAAGCACCACCTCCATTGCCCTAGGTCAGCATTGTTCGACTTTGGGGGACAAACTCCATTAACTCTCTCTCCTGACTTGGCATTGCCAAACAGAGCTTCTGGTCACCCTGCTTTAAGTCCTAGCAAGCTCACTGCCTCAGTGGTCTCCAAAGACAGCATTGCTTCTTCCAGCAGCTTCCCCATTTGTAACAGTCTTTAGAATCATTTGAAGGAAAGTGCTTTATTAAGCATGCACACAGCAAAAATATTTGAGAGTGAATCATAAACTCAGAATACATATTTGAGAAAATGTTTATTCTTTGGAGCATAGGCATTACATAAACATCTACTAAGTGCCAGGCAGTTTTATAGACACATAGGACTCAGTTGTAAATAAGAAACCCCATGAAGCAGTAGCTTTGTATAACTGACTTTGAGATCAATGCAGAGATTATGCCAATAGAGCTGAATAAGTAAATGGAAGTGGGCTATTTTACCCATTTCTGGCAGGAGAATGGGGGAATACCCATTCCTGTCCAGGAAGAGATTGGACAGGATGATTTTACTCAGGTCCTCTTACTACCTGAGCTGCTTTTCTAAAGAACTTAAAACTTGTTTCTGCATTTGAGGACATCATATCCTCTATCCTTGTTCCATTGCAACCTGCATTAGCCCAGGCTAGGGCAGCACTGATTGATAAAACAGCTGCCAAGAGTTCCCCTCTTGGGTTTCTGAGAACAGCTAAGAGTAGAGGTAAGATTTTGCAGAGACTTGCAGGTTTCTAAGTCAGTCATCCATCCCCCCACCACCTCCAGAGCCCTCTAGGTTGAACAAAATCCATGTTTCATTAACACAAAGATTATTCATAGCTCCCTAATGCATTATGTAAGCCAAGAGAGCATTGGATTAAATCATGGAAAATGTGAGGACAGAGCCCATGGCTACAGCCAAGCAAGCCTTGGGCAATCAGCTGATGGGGAGGTATTTAAGTTTCTTGGTGCCAGCCAAGGTTTCTTCTCTCTGAACTACGATGCCTGAAATTCTCATCTTGCATTTCCTCTGTGTCTGGTGTCTCTATGTCTTCCCTCCTGATGTATAGGTATCATTAGCAGGGTTGCAAAATGGAAAAATTGTGAGAATAATCTTATATTTTGGAGACAAAGGAAAAAGATTCAGCCTGGGTTCAGCCAAGACCTGGGTTCCTTTCCTGGTTCTCTCACCAGCTGACTGTATAACATGGTGCTCTTTGGACTTTCATTTCCTCATCTGTAAGTAAAGGAAAGGGTAGTCATAAAGGTCTGTGAAATTAAATATGTTGAGGACCAGGCAAGCGAGGTAATGGCAAAACTGACCCTCATAGCTGGCTAAATGGAGAGTGTGACTCCACCTAAATTCTGAATTTACACTTGAATTCTACTTTGCACGGTAAAACACATTTCTGCAGATGAAATTCAGCTGGCAGCCACCATTTTAATCCCTGGACTACAAGCTTTCCACTCCTGACAATGCTTTCAATGGAACCTTGCTCCAAAAAAGCAGTATTTTCTACACTTATTTGATCTTTGTCACCACAGAGGCCCCCCACCCTGTTATGAAGGGGAGAGTAACATGGTGGGAGGAGGGAACATTTACACAGCAGGCTGAATATCCCTAAGTTTATGGTACCTAGTATTTGGGGAAATAAACTCTAAACAGACCCCATTTTATATTACCCAAACAGAAGTTAGAGACCCAAACAGGGAACTCAAGAAAGGAGCTTACGGTAAAAACCAAGAATGAACCTTATGGGATCCATCCCTTCTTCTCCAGGTTCTTACTCTGAAAGGTCCCTTTTCTGAATAATACAGGAAAATTTCTTAGGTCAAATTATACCTCCTGTTCTTCCAGCCATGTGTTTCTTCTGAGAACAGCCTGACCCTTTCCATAAGTTCATCCGTTACAGGGATAGAAGAGTCTGTATTTGGTCTGGAGTGGATTAGTTAGGCAGGACTGAAGAAGACATTAAGGGCTCTCCAGTCACCATCTGGGGGCTCCTGCAGAAACAGGAATGGGGATCAACACTCTCCCCACAATCTCCCACCGTGGAATTAGAATCACCCTTAACTATCAGGAAGGCCTGCTGAAGCACATGTGTACACACACACACACACACACACACACACACACACACACACCGGGCACTACCAGGAAAGAAAGATAAGAGGGAGGGGAATTTCCTCGTTATGCCATAAGTCAGCAGCAGACACTATGAAACAGGTAAAGAGGAGTGGTGCACTGTAATATAAGGAAGACTCCAGGCTTTCTGGAAGGAATAAAACTTGTTAAGGAGCTACAGAGGGGAAACTAATCAATATAAGTGTCTGTCTGTAGAGGACAGAGCCCTCACAGTATATCACAAAAGACCTTGGTACTTTCCAGGGCTTTGGCCTGAGTTTGATGGACCAGTTGGTCTAGTCATCAGCCTCTTCAGCCTCTCCTTTCTTAAGTTTAACTGAGCAAAGAACAGAAGTTTGCTACCCCTTTACATATTTTCCTCATTCCTGGGCTCTCAAGTCAAGGGTGATCATCTCCCTGGGGCCAGCCCCACAGATACACCCAACACGTGTCTCAAACTTCAGGCAGGTCTGCTGCCTTTCACACAAATGATGTTGCCTTGCCTCTACTCAAATACAGAGTACCAGGTTTCTGAACTAATCTAAAGGAAAACAAACTGGAGGTGGTAGGGTGGGTAGGACTGTAGAAGCTGTACCCTTGGCTCACGTGGGCAAAGTATTTCAGGCAACTTGAATCAGGGCAAAGAAGAACCCTGCCATACCCCCAGGGCACATTTGCCTTTCCCCCTGGAGAAAGAAATTTCCTAGGAGTTGCTGCCTCTCCACCACACTCCACACATGCAGTTCAGAAGGGCTCCATCCCAAGCTCCAAAGAGGAGCCTGACCTTCTGCATACTGAATCCTCCATAGCCCTTGGACTGGCTCAGGAAAGGGTATATGACCTGACAATCCAGTTAGTGAACCCCAGGTATTGTGCAGTAGGAATCAGGGGCAAGGGATGTTCTTCCTTCTTTATTCTGAAGCTAAGAGCAAAATTTGATGGTGCTAAGAGTAGAACCTATGTCTTCTGGCTGCCAAAAATCCCTCAACCTCACCCCCAGAAACTGGTGACTGCCTAGAATTCCAGAATTTAACATACAGAAGACAAGGACCTAGTCCAGGTGGCCCAGGTTCTTGACTGACTTTGGTAAGTTATCTCTTAGCTTTCAGATCTGGAGAGGGGAGTAGGAATGCTGAGTGTAACTCTCATTCATGCACACCACATACATATACAGACAACACATATACATACAACACACATGCATGCACTTACATGCACATCACACACACACATATGCATGCAACACATCTGTATGCACTTACATGCACACCACACATGCATTCATACATATATATACATGCAACGCACACATGCACTTACATCCATACCACACACCTACATGCACACACACATGCACACATATACATGCAACACACATGTGCACTCACACGCATGCCATTACATACACATATGCATGCACGCATATACATACACACATGTATACACATACATGCATGCACATATACACATGCATACATACACATACACGGGCACATGTATACACATGTATACACATATACACATGCACACACCCCTACCATGGCTCCCATACTAGGAAACTGAAATTTCATATTTTACTTACAAGTATAAGCTTTCTTAAAAAAAGAGAAAGAGAGGCACCTGAGTGGCTCAGTTGGTTAAGCATCTGACTTCAGCTCAGGTCATGATCTCACAGTTCATGGGTTTGAGCCCCATGTCGGGCTCTGTGCTGAAAGCTCAGAGCCTGGAACCTGCTTCGGATTCTGTGTCTACTTCTCTCTCTATCCCTCCCCCTGCTCGTGCTCTGTCTCTGTCTCTCTCTCTCTCTCTCTCTCTTTCTCTAAAAATAATAAAAAATAAACATAATTTTTTTTTAAAAAGAGAAAGAAACACAAATACTTTATCACTAAGAATTTAAAGTAGCACACCGCTGTTTCTAGCGCCAGAAGGAACATTAATCTAGTTGGTGAAGACAGGAAATGAAATGTAAAAGAACAGATTAATAGCACCTTTAAATTAGAGGGTTTGCTTCCTAAAAGGAAAGGGGGAGTTTGAAATCTGAGATGTCTTGGAATAAAGGAGCAGGAAAGCTTTTTTTTTTTTGTCTTTGGTGACCTCCTTTTAGTTGTTTGTGCTGTGGCTGCCACTCCCTTTTATGTAGGCTCTCACAGTGCTTCTTGGGGGCACAGACCAGCAAGGCAGACTTGGAGTCCTGCCATTGAGACACACAATCTCAATCCTTCGCTGTTCTCTAATACTTAATTTTCTTTCATGTGCAGAAACTAGGGAAGTTGAATTTCTACTGCTGGTGACTGAATGTGACAACAGAGAGAGTGGAGAGAAAGAAGTGGGGAAGAAGGGCCAAGGAGGGCTCCACTGCTCCAAAATATGTTTCTGGGTTTATCCAAAAACATGGATCCTGGACAAATAATGTGATAATTACTGAGATGGTTCGTGTCATGGGTTGTACCCTCCCACCCAAAAACAGGTATATTGAACTCTTAATTCCTAGTACCTCAGAATGTGACTTTATTTGAAAATAAGGCCATTGAAGATGTAATTAGCTAAGATGAGGTCATGCTGGAACAGAGTGGACCCCTAGTCCAATGTGGTTAGTGTCCTTGTGAGAAGAGAGCCATGTGAAGTCAGAGGCACAGGGAGAACACTATGTGATGATGGAGGCAGGGATTGCAGCAAAGCACTAGAAGCTAGGAAGTGGGGAGGAAGAATTGCCCTGCAGGGAGCTGGAGCACTCTTAAAGGCTGGCAGATCCTGGAAGGGACAGGAACTGGAAAGCTGAATTTGGCTTTGAATCAGAATTGGACACCCCAGTGCCAAAGGGCCCCTCACCATGTACCCAGTTTGCAAATGAACTGATCAAGGAAGCCACCTAAGCACCAAAAGGATTGGCGGTCCTGGGGCAGCAAAGCCTCAGCTGAACATCCCTACAATGGTGTGAGGCGAGGACTGAACAAGAAGACCCTAAGGGTTCATCCTGCTCTGAGATTCCCCAATTCTCCTACCAATCTGCCAACTTTCATGCTTTCATGTTGTCACAAAAGCACTGAAATGCTGGTATCCTCTGAGGTGAAGGCAGTTTTAAGTTCTGACCCCTGGGAGGTCAGAAGTCAATTCCATGTGGTTTATCACTCCATCACTTGATGTCACCATCTGTTCCACAGCCCACGATGCTCCAGACGCAACTTGGCAATAGGAGCCAAGATTCCAGCACCAGTTTATACACTCACACTCTGAGAACAAACACAAACACTGACACTCATGCTCTCCACCACACATGGACATTCATCCACATGCTCACACCTAGACACATTCATAAAGTGCCACATTCATACACATGCTGCCACTCACACTCTCCAATATACAGAGTCACAAACCTTCAAATAGGCATACGCAGGCACAATCATACACACCCAGCACAAATTCACAGAGAAACATATACTCACATATAGACATGCACACATGCATACTTCTGCTTTTCAAGACACAGATATACACCTCTCTCTCTCTCTCTTGCCCTGACACACACACACACATACACACACACACACACATCACAGTACTCAACAAATCAACATAGGCCTTTATAACAGATCCAGGAAGCTTTTCTCAGTCAAGACCTTCAGACTCCAAACAAAACCAATTAAGGATACATATAAATGGTTATAAATAAATCTGTTTAGTATAGAGTTTTACTTGATGTGGATTTTTTGAGAGCAGGGGAAATATAGTTCATTCTCCTGAGTGAAATATCTAGGAAAGCATCTTAGCCATGTCCTCCTCCCTAGCACCCAACACAATCCTGCCTCCCATCCTCCTAATCCTGTGGAACTTATGTCTACATCATTTAGGAGGAACTTAAAAACTGGGAGCACAAACCCAGGCCCTAGTCACAATAAACACCAAAGACAGAGATGGAAAGGAGGGATAAGACCAAGACAAAGAATAAACTGGGGGAAAAAAACAGGTCAGAAAGAAGACACAAGGTCTGAGGGAGGGAAGACAAGGCACCCAGAAAATGACAACAGGGCAGTAAGAACAGGAAGATGGGAGAGTCCTAATACACAGTCACCCACAGAATGGAAACAGGCCCATGCACACACACTCACAAGCCACACATCAAGTACTAACAGAGAAACAGCAGACTTAGGCGATCTCAACAGAAATGGGAGAGAAAGGAATAGAGAAAGAGCTGTGCCTCCTCCACCAGATATTTTTTTTCCTAAGCTCATACTGCCCTCTTGTGATTTTCAATAGTTACTAAAGTGTGCTGCCTTTTCAGAGCCAGCGGCATTAAATACAGAGGATTTTACCCTGATATACAGATCAAAACTATCAATGAATGACTTCTTTTTAATAAAAGCATGTTTAAAAAAACTAAAATAGGTAAAATATAAAACACACATGGAAGAATGAGGTGAATAATACTGGGATGGACCCCTGGTAGAATCAATATTGTATTTCTTGGGGGGAGAAGAGGAAAGAGAACAGAAAGCAAATACTAACATCTGTGAAATCAGTATGCTCGGTACACAGGAATCTCTTATTTATTTCTATTCTATATATCTTTGTAGTATTTTGTCCATTCTGATACCCTATGTCTTTTGGTTGGAACATTTAGTCCATTTACATTCAGTATTATTATCGAAAAATATGGGTTTAGAGTCACTGCGATGTCTGTAGGTTTCATGCTTGTAGCGACGTCTCTGGTACTTTGTGGTCCTTGCAACATTTCATTCACAGAATACCCCCATAGGATCTCTTGTAGGGCTGGTTTAGTGGTGATGAATTCCTTCAATTTTTGTTTGTTTGGGAAGACCTTTATCTCTCCTTCTATTCTGAATGACAGACTTGCTGGATAAAGGATTCTCGGCTGCATATTTTTTCCTGTTCATCACATTGAAGATTTCCTGCCATTCATTTCTGGCCTGCCAAGTTTCAGTAGATAGATCTGCCACTAGTCTCATGGGTCTCCCTTTGTAGGTTAAAGCCTGTTTGTCCCTAGCTGCTTTCAGAATTTTCTCTTTATCCTCGTATCTTGCCAGTTTCACTCTATTTCATGCAGAAGATCCATTCAAGTTATGTCTGAAGGGAGTTCTCTGTGCCTCTTGGATTTCAATGCCTTTTTCCTTCCCCAGATCAGGGAAGTTCTCAGCTATGGTTTGTTCAAGTACACATTCAGCCCCTTTCTCTCTCTCTTCCTCTTCTGGAATTCCTATGATATGGATATTGTCCTGTTTGATTGCATCACTTAGTTCTCTAATTCTCTCCTCATACTCCTGGATTTTTTTATCTCTCTTTTATCAGCTTCTTTTTCCATAATTTTATCTTCTAATTCACCTATTCTCTCCTCTGCCTTTTCAATCTGAGCTGTGGTCACCTCCATTTTATTTTGCATCTCTTTTATAACATTTTTTAGTTCTTCATGACTATTTCTTAGTCCCAGATCTCTGTAGCAATAGATTCTCTGCTGTCCTCTATACTTTTTTCAAGCCCAGCAATTAATTTTATGACTATTATTCTAAATTCTTGTTCCATTATATTGCTTAAATAGTTTTTGATCAATTCATTAGCTATTGCTACTTGGTGGAGTTTCTTTTGAGGAGAATTCTTCCATTTCATCATTTTGGTGGTCCCTGCGGTAGCTCCAAACTGCAGGGCACTTCCCCTGTGCTATTGGGAGAAACTTGTGTTGGTGGGCAAGGCCACAGTCAGACCCGATGTCTGCCTCCAGCCCACTGCTGGGGCCACAGTCAAACTGGTGTGTACCTTATCTTCCCCTCTCCTAGGGGCAGGACTCACTGTGGAGTGGTGTGGCCCCTGTCTGGGCTACTTGCACACTGCCAGGCTTGTGGTGCTGCTTCAATGAGATCTGGCATATTAGCTGGGGTGGATCCACAAGGTGCACAGGGATGGGAGGGGCAGACTTAGCTCACTTTGCCGGCGGTGTGGTCCCCTGCAGGAGGGACCCTGCAGCACTAGGAGGGAGGCAGACCCTTTGGAGGGATCCACAGAAGCACAGCGTTGGGTGTTTGTGCAGTGCAAGCAAGTTCGGTGACGGGAACTGGTTCCCTTTGGGATTTTGGCTGGGGATGGGAGAGGGATATGGTGCTTGCCAGCACCTTTGTTCCCTGTCGAGCTCAGTTCTGTCTTCCAGGGCTCAACACCTCTCCCTCCCGGTGCCCTCTCGCCCTCCCTGCTCTCCGAGAGCAGAGCTGTTGATTTTTAACATTTCAGATGTTAAGTCCCACTGGCTGTCAGAACTCAGGCAGTCCAGCCCCTCCACTTTTGCAAGCCAGACTCTGGGGCTCTGTCTTGCTGGGCAGGCTGCCCCTCCACCACCCCAGCTCCCTTCCGACAGTCTGTTTAGCATGCACTGCCTCTCCACCCTTCCTACCCTCTTCTGTGGGTCTCTTGTCTATACTTGACTCTAGAGAGTCCATTCTGCTAGTCTTCTGGTGGTTTTCTGGGTTATTTAGGCAGATGTGGGTGGCATCTAAGCAATCAGCAGGATGTGGTGAGCCCAGCGTCCTCCTATGCCGCCATCTTCCTAGTTCTCTATATCTTTGTAGTATTTTGTAATTAAAAAGAAAATTAGGGGCACCTGGATGGCTTCGTAGGTTAAGCACCAGACTTGATTTCAGCTAGGTCATGATCTCACCATCATGAGATTGAGCCCCAACTCAGGCTCAGCTCAGAGCATGGAGCCTGCTTGGGAATATCTCTCTCCCTCTCTCTCTGCCCCTCCCCCACTCATTCCCTCTCTTTCTTCTCTCTGTGTCTCAAAATAAAGAAATAAACTTAAAAAAAAAAGATTAAAGAGAAAAGTTACAATGTTGAAGAGGAGGAGAACTCTGTGGCTAATCCTACTAAAGATAAAAAAATTACTTTGAAAATGAATAGCTTATATTTTCCCCCTTCAGTGATAGACTGTGGTATTTTTCCCAATCGCTTATCTTTTCCTGTATCCAAGGAATACAATGACTTTACATTTCCTCCCACTAGCAAAGTGTACTTCTTTCCTTTTGACTTTGGGCCTAGCCATTGATATGTCAGTGGAACATTAGCAGATGTGACATAAACTAGAGCTTGAAATGTGTTACATAGTTGGGCTTGTGCTCTTATGTTTCTGTTATCACAATGAGAACATTCCCCAGCTAGCTTGCTGTTTCAAGGAAGATGAATGACCTACAGAACAGGACTGGATTGATTCCTAGTCAACCTGAAGAGAAGTGACCATAAATGATTGTTGTTTTAAGTCATTGAGTTTGGGGTGGTTATCACACAGCAATAGCTAGCTGATATATCTTCTTTTCTTCCTTCCACATTATTTCCACCTATTCCACCCCCTTCTTCTTGACTCCTATCTCTCATTCCCACATCCAGCACATCTGCTGCTAATTTGATCCACTTAGTGACCAACCTGCACCATGCCACTTTTCTGCTCAAAATTCTTTAGAAACTTCCTAGGGTTTTGCATGGCCTGAATCCAACCAATCAGTCCAACTTCCAGTGATCTCTTGCAAACATATCATTCCAATCAAACCATTGTCCTTTCTGTGATCCAAACGTGCCACTCACAGTCCCATGTCACACCTTTGATCATAGCAGAACCTGTGCTAGAATGCCATCTCAATTCTAGATGATTCCAGACATCCTCGAAGATACTACTCAAGTCCTGTCCCTTCTTCGGAAGCTTCTGTCTAAAGTGTGCAGCTCTTATTTTTTCTTACCCAGCACCATTTTTTCTCCTTCTTGTTCAGCAACTGATTTTCCTGGGGCCCCATCTCTCCTTCATCCTCAGTCCTTGCAGTCTGGGTGGAACTCAGTCCACCTTCTCAGCTCCCAGGCTATGACCAAAATTTGGCCAATCCAGGAGGGAATTCTACCTCCCTGGCCAGTGGTTGGTTCAACTATGGGTGAATTACTGGATCAGAGCCAGTGAGAACCTGGGACTTCTGCTGGAACTGTTGGGAAATAAATCCTTTTTTTGTCTGGAGAACATAGTCTGGCCTTATTTGCTACCCCTTGGAGGAAGTTTGCCTCAGAATGAAGCCAAAACAAAGGAAAGTAAAGCCAAGATGGGAAAAGGCAGATCATTGATGACATCTTGGAGCCCCATATCTAGCTCTGCCTGAAGCAGATGCTCTCTCTGGACTTTCCAGTTTATGAACCAATGATTACCTTTTCATCACTGGATCTCTGTAACTTACAGCTAGTGCAGGCCTGACACATCCTATGTGCAGGAAGCCTATGTGTATGCAGCTCTCTACCCTCTGAACTCTTGAAAACCTGAGGATCAAAATTACCAAGAGGCTACATAAACAGCCGGGGGAAAAAAATGTTTCAGAGATAACTGTTAAAACCACATTCCAAGGATTGTATTTATTGTTTCCCCCACCAGGGAGCTGCAGGGAGCTGCAGGGAGTCTGTTTCCTTGTTTTATCTCTTTGTACCATTCCCATGTCACCAATGCCTAGCAGAGAATCTCACACATAACATATGCTCAAAACATTATTTGTTGATTGGCTGGGTTTCCTAGAACTGGTATGTTTTGTTTTTGTAAATGAGGCAGACTCATGCATTTTTTCAAAATATTTAGACTCATGATACTATAGAAATCTCCCAGCAGATATGCACTGCTAGCTGTCTCCCTTGGTGCCCCTTCACATTCACACACACACACACACACACACACACACACACACACACAGGCTTATTTTCTTTCTTTCTTTTTTTTTATTTATATATGAAATTTATTGTCAAATTGGTTTCCATACAACACCCAGTGCTCATCCCAAAAGGTGCCCTCCTCAATACCCATCACCCACCCTCTCCTCCCTCCCACCCCCCATCAACCCTCAGTTTGCTCTCAGTTCTCAACAGTCTCTTATGCTTTGGCTCTCTCCCACTCTAACCTCTTTTTTTTTTTTTTCCTTCCCCTCCCCCATGGGTTCCTGTTAAGTTTCTCAGGATCCACATAAGAGTGAAACCATATGGTATCTGTCTTTCTCTGTATGGCTTATTTCACTTAGCATCACACACTCCAGTTCCATCCACGTTGCTACAAAAGGCCATATTTCATTTTTTCTCATTGCCACGTAGTATTCCATAGTGTATATAAACCACAATTTCTTTATCCATTCATCAGTTGATGGACATTTAGGCTCTTTCCATAATTTGGCTATTGTTGAGAGTGCTGCTATGAACATTGGGGTACAAGTGCCCCTATGCATCAGTACTCCTGTATCCCTTGGATAAATTCCTAGCAGTGCTATTGCTGGGTCATAGGGTAGGTCTATTTTTAATTTTCTGAGGAACCTCCACACTGCTTTCCAGAGCGGCTGCACCAATTTGCATTCCCACCAACAGTGCAAGAGGGTTCCCGTTTCTCCACATCCTCTCCAGCATCTAGAGTCTCCTGATTTGTTCATTTTGGCCACTCTGACTGGCGTGAGGTGATATCTGAGTGTGGTTTTGATTTGTATTTCCCTGATAAGGAGCGACGCTGAACATCTTTTCATGTGCCTGTTGGCCATCCGGATGTCTTCTTTAGAGAAGTGTCTATTCATGTTTTCTGCCCATTTCTTCACTGGGTTATTTGCTTTTCGGGTGTGGAGTTTGGTGAGCTCTTTATAGATTTTGGATACTAGCCCTTTGTCCGATATGTCATTTGCAAATATCTTTTCCCATTCCGTTGGTTGCCTTTTAGTTTTGTTGGTTGTTTCCTTTGCTGTGCAGAAGCTTTTTATCTTCATAAGGTCCCAGTAATTCACTTTTGCTTTTAATTCCCTTGCCTTTGGGGATGTGTCGAGTAAGAGATTGCTACGGCTGAGGTCAGAGAGGTCTTTTCCTGCTTTCTCCTCTAAGGTTTTGATGGTTTCCTGTCTCACATTCAGGTCCTTGATCCATTTTGAGTTTATTTTTGTGAATGGTGTGAGAAAGTGGTCTAGTTTCAACCTTCTGCATGTTGCTGTCCAGTTCTCCCAGCACCATTTGTTAAAGAGACTGTCTTTTTTCCATTGGATGTTCTTTCCTGCTTTGTCAAAGATGAGTTGGCCATACGTTTGTGGGTCTAGTTCTGGGGTTTCTATTCTATTCCATTGGTCTATGTGTCTGTTTTTGTGCCAATACCATGCTGTCTTGATGATGACAGCTTTGTAGTAGAGGCTAAAGTCTGGGATTGTGATGCCTCCTGCTTTGGTCTTCTTCTTCAAAATTACTTTGGCTATTCGGGGCTTTTTGTGGT
Organism: Herpailurus yagouaroundi; assembly: GCF_014898765.1. Taxonomy (NCBI): domain Eukaryota; kingdom Metazoa; phylum Chordata; class Mammalia; order Carnivora; family Felidae; genus Herpailurus; species Herpailurus yagouaroundi. The sequence goes on from NW_024412421.1 coordinate 631,156, forward strand.
TCCATATGAATTTTAGGATTGCTTGTTCTAGTTTCGAGAAGAATGCTGGTGCAATTTTGATTGGGATTGCATTGAATGTGTAGATAGCTTTGGGTAGTATTGACATTTTGACAATATTTATTCTTCCAATCCATGAGCAGGGAATGTCTTTCCATTTCTTTAAATCTTCTTCAATTACCTTCATAAGCTTTCTATAGTTTTCAGCATACAGATCCTTTACCTCTTTGGTTAGATTGATTCCTAGGTATTTTATGCTTCTTGGTGCAATTGTGAATGGGATCAGTTTCTTTATTTGTCTTTCTGTTGCTTCATTGTTAGGGTATAAGAATGCAACTGATTTCTGTACATTGATTTTGTATCCTGCAACTTTGCTGAATTCATGTATCAGTTCTAGCAGACTTTTGGTGGAGTCCATCGGATTTTCCATGTATAATATCATGTCATCTGCAAAAAGCGAAAGTTTGACTTCATCTTTGCCAATTTTGATGCCTTTGATTTCCTTTTGTTGTCTGATTGCTGATGCTAGAACTTTCAGCACTATGTTAAACAACAGCGGTGAGAGTGGGCATCCCTGTCGTGTTCCTGATCTCAGGGAAAAAGCTCTCAGTTTTTCCCCGTTGAGGATGATGTTAGCTGTGGGCTTTTCATAAATGGCTTTTATGATCTTTAAGTATGTTCCTTCTATCCCGCCTTTCTCAAGGGTTTTTATTAAGAAAGGGTGCTGGATTTGGTCAAAGGCCTTTTCTGCATCGATTGACAGGATCATATGGTTCTTCTCTTTTCTTTTGTTAATGTGATGTATCACGTTGATTGATTTGCGAATGTTGAACCAGCCCTGCATCCCAGGAATGAATCCCGCTTGATCATGGTGAATAATTCTTTTTATATGCCATTGAATTCGATTTGCTAGTATCTTATTGAGAATTTTGGCATCCATATTCATCAGGGATATTGGCCCGTAGTTCTCTTTTTTTACTGGGTCTCTGTCTGGTTTAGGAATCAAAGTAATACTGGCTTCATAGAATGAGTCTGGAAATTTTCCTTCCCTTTCTATTTCTTGGAATAGCTTGAGAAGGATAGGTATTATCTCTGCTTTAAACGTCTGGTAGAACTCCCCTGGGAAGCCATCTGGTCCTGGACTCTTATTTGTTGGGAGAGTTTTGATAACCGATTCAATTTCTTCGCTGGTTATGGGTCTGTTCAAGCTTTCTCTTTCCTCCTGATTGAGTTTTGGAAGCGTGTGGGTGTTCAGGAATTTGTCCATTTCCTCCAGGTTGTCCAATTTGTTGGCATATAATTTTTCATAGTATTCCCTGATAATTGTTTGTATCTCTGAGGGATTGGTTGTAATAATTCCATTTTCATTCATGATTTTATCTATTTGGGTCATCTCCCTTTTCCTTTTGAGAAGCCTGGCTAGAGGTTTGTCAATTTTGTTTATTTTTTCAAAAAACCAACTCTTGGTTTCATTGATCTGCTCTACCGTTCTTTTAGATTCTATATTGTTTATTTCTGCTCTGATCTTTATTATTTCTCTTCTTCTGCTGGGTTTAGGCTGCCTTTGCTGTTCTGCTTCTATTTCCTTTAAGTGTGCTGTTAGATTTTGTATTTGGGATTTTTCTTGTTTCTTGAGATAGGCCTGGATTGCAATGAATTTTCCTCTCAGGACTGCCTTCGCTACATCCCAAAGCGTTTGGATTGTTTTATTTTCATTTTCGTTTGTTTCCATATATTTTTAAATTTCTTCTCTAATTGCCTGGTTGACCCACTCATTCGTTAGTAGGGTGTTCTTTAACCTCCATGCTTTGGGAGGTTTTCCAGACTTTTTTCTGTGGTTGATTTCAAGCTTCATAGCATTGTGGTCTGAAAGGATGCATGGTATGATTTCAATTCTTGTATACTTTTGAAGGGCTGTTTTGTGACCCAGTATATGATCTATCTTGGAGAATGTTCCATGTGTACTCAAGAAGAAAGTATATTCTGTTGCTTTGGGATGCAGAGTTCTAAATATATCTGTCAAGTCCATCTGATCCAATCTATCATTCAGGGCCCTTGTTTCTTTATTGACCGTGTGTCTAGATGATCTATCCTTTTCTGTAAGTGGGGTGTTAAAGTCCCCTGCAATTACCACATTCTTATCAATAAGGTTGCTTATGTTTATGAGTAATTGTTTTATATATTTGGGCGCCCCGGTATTCGGCGCATAGACATTTATAATTGTTAGCTATTCCTGATGGATAGACCCTGTCACTATTATATAATGTCCTTCTTCATCTCTTGTTACAGCCTTTAATTTAAAGAGTAGTTTGTCTGATATAAGTATGGCTACTCCAGCTTTCTTTTGGCTTCCAGTAGCATGATAAATAGTTCTCCATCCCCTCACTCTCAATCTAAAGGTGTCCTCAGGTCTAAAATGAGTCTCTTGTAGACAGCAAATAGATGGGTCTTGTTTTTTTTATCCATTCTGATACCCTATGTCTTTTGGTTGGCGCATTCACACTGGCTTATTTTCTGAGGCTCTCCTTGGCCTCTTTATCAACAGCAACTGAGAGTTCATACAGGTGATCCCACCCACAGACAAGAATGAATCAAATTAACTAGCTGGTAATTCTAATTCCCCCTACTACTTTCCAAGACATTCCTTAAATGTTTTAGTTGTTTTCTTCCAACACAGCTGTTGTTGGTGTCACCATGGTTCCACTTTGGATTATGGAATTTTTTCAGGTGTAGCTCTGTTTTTGACTGCATCCCATAAGAGACAATCTTATTTCCCCTTTTCATATGATGACACAGTGTCAGGCAGGCTTTTTTCAGTCAGGGCTGCTATGACTTCAGTTTGGACTTATAAGTGGCTCCTGAGAGGTGAATAAGTACCAGAGGCCTCTGCACCAGTCCTTGCAGCCCACTGCCCCCAAAACCCAGGCAGCTCAAGACAACTGAGCTGAGGAAAAGTCTCATGAAGATATTAGAGGCCCCCTCAGGTATATACGCAGTCTGTCCTTGTCTTCCAGCTCAAGGCCCAGGAGAAACTAATACCCTGCCCCCTCCCTGCCTCCCAGAAACAGCAAAGGAACCCAAAACTCACTGTCCTTGGAACTGCCAGTTCTGTCTTTGAATTGAGCAAGATGAAAATGGGTCTTCTTTCAGAATATAAGAATCTCATTGGCACCTTATCTTTCTCATCTCACTGGCTTTTGTTCCAAGGGCTATAGCAGTTCTGCTCCAAGCTCTTTAGACCTATGACTCAGCACCTTAAAGCTGAGCCATGTGAAGACCAGCCCAAGGGTGGCTCCCAAGGTAAGAAACACACCTGAGTACCCCAAACTACATGGTTGGCCAAGCTCAGGAAGGAGTCCTCCCAGGGAAAGACACGTGGCCAGGATAATCTGCAAGAATGTTCTTAAAAACAAGAAAGAAGGAGAGAAACAAAAGGGAGAGGGGAATACAGAGAAAAGACAAAAAAGAAACTTGAATTGTCAGTAAGTAATCCTTGAATCATTCAAGTTTATAAACAAATCATATATTCTTGTCACTGTGTCTGAAAAATACTTTTTACATAAAAAAGAAAAGGGCCCTTGAGCACGTATTTCCACCATAGGTTTCAGCCACAGTGCAAGATATATTTAAGAGATAGGCAGCCATGGGAAGAACTGGAGTTCTCTCAATTTTGCAGTAGGAATGATTAATGGAATTAGAAGTCATCTATCTTGCTTCTCCTTATTTCCAACCTTTTTATTCAACACAAACAAAAGCAATTTATTTTAAAATCATTTAACTATCTTCAAGCAAAGAGGAGTTTTTTCTTTCCAAAATAACTGGGCCTCCCTTATGAGAAAGAGACCCAGCCCTAGAGATTCCTGCTCTTGAGGCCCCTACTAGTTAAAATATCTTATCCACAGGACTGAGGGTAAGGACAACCAAGTCATTTGACAGCAAACAAAACCCCACAGAGTTCTGAATGGAAATAAACAGTGTACCTGTGGGAATATTAGCTAGGAAGATATGAGGAAGCCCCTGAGGAGGGAGTGATATGGGGCACAGGTGGTGTTGGAGACAAAGGCTTGTCCATTGGGAGCTATCTGGTCTGAGACTTGACGTCTTCACAAAGTGAAAGGAACAGATGATACTTCCAAGGACCTTTCTCATTTACAACCACATTTTGTATGCAAAACAACCTACATGGCCAATGACAGGAAAATGGTTAACTAAACATGGACACTTAGACTCAAAGGAATAGTGGATGATACCTAAAGAACAAAATAGATGTGATGAAGTTATGCTGTGACCCAAGTCAAATTTAATTCTCTTGACTCCTGAAGTGCTCTCTCTACTACATGGATTGCTGCCTTAGCAAAAAATATAGGTCACTGGATGATGAAGGGCAGATGTCCTCAGTATCACAGTCTCAGAGCACAGGATCCTGCTCTATCTCTTCCTCCTGGCCTTTAGATATTGTTATAGGGCCTGGAGAGCTTCTAGGCATCCTGTATATGCAGGCCATTTCCCAAATTTAATGATTTTTGTCCTGCATACTGTACTGACTTTGTCAAGATGCCCTGTATGTCTGCAGTCAGTTTTCCTTTTTCAATAAAATATAAAAAGTCAGCAACAAGACCTGTTTCTCAAATTTAACCAAATATCCTATATTTTTATTTTCTAAGTCTGGCAGTTATTGCACCCTTGGTACTGTGTCATCTCATTTCACCTGCACAACCACCCCATGAGAGAACTTCACCTATTGTCATTTTACCAAGGGAAAACTGGGCAGAGAGTGAAGAACTTGCCCAAGACCATGCAGCACTGGGTACTGAAGTCAGGCTTCACAACCACACAGCCCAAACCAGGAGGTCACGTTACCTCCCATGGGTGGGTACTTAAGCCAAGGGAAATGAATAAATGAGTGCTAATTTTGACCCTGGATAAGAAAAGCAAGAACCATCTCTCTTGGCTTTGACTTAAATCCCTCTGCAGGCCCTGGAGCATTTGGAGTACTCTTAGGGTGTTGATGAAGGTGAACTAGCCAGGTAATATAGTGGGAATGGGGGTCAGATATGAAGCAGATAAGGACAGACAGAAAAAGTGGTAAGAAGGGCAAAAACAATGGATTTTAGAGCCATAGATGACCATTGGGAGCAAGAGGAAAAAACTTCCCTGGCAGAGCTGACTTCTCCACTAGGCATATCAGGAACAATGTCTAGGGACCATGGGATTTTTTGAGGCCTAAGGAATATTTTAATTTTCTTTTAAAATCAGAAGGAAAAAAAGAATGTAATAATAAGGAATAAATAATAATGAATGTAGCCTGGATTACATTCTTCTTTATCTGAAGTCAGTCAGAAAGTATAATTCATAATATTTTTTTATGCAGGAAAGGACCCATGGAGACAACAGTGTCTCAGACCCATAGAAGTCATAATGTGGCCCTGCCTCAGGTGGGGAGCATACACAAGCTCTCACACACAGCTGTTGCTTGGAGTAGACTGCCTCACCTGGTGTCTGGAGGACTTGGTAATTGCTGACCTTTTGTACTCAGTAAGGAGCATTCTAGTGCTAATTTGTGCTCCCAATTCTGTACACAGTTCCTCTGTAAGCAGAAAGTAGCTGAGAATCAAAACAGGCTTTTCAAGTTTACCCTCCATGGTGTGCTGCTGCAGTGAGAAGTGGCCAAAGCTAGAGGAAGGAGGGGAGAGATAGGAGAGGAGGAGGAGGAGGAAGAGGAGGGAAGCCCATGCACATGCAGAGGTGCAAAGATTGTGTTGGAATGCAAGAATTCTGCAGGTTGGATGCCTTGTCTCAGTCAGCAGGGAGATGTTGAGCTGTAGCAACTAGCTTTGCTGTGGCCCCCACTGCTTCCTCAAACACCGGGGTTAATAATGGGCTGGAGTGAAAGGAAAGTATGCTCAGGAAGAATAAACACACACCCAGAGACACAAACATACACATACGCACAACATGAACATCCATACAGAGACACACATGTACACACCTATACATTTATACCACAAACACATAGGCACACCCATTTATACACCATTGCACACATACATATACCCACAGACTGACACATACACATATTCACACATAAATACACATAGATAAAAAGATTGAAAATAATTATATATAGAAATAGGTGAAAACTTAAGTCTTCTACTAGAATGGCTAATTTCAGTCTAAAGGCTAATTAATAATGGAATGTCAAAGCACAAAGGTATCATAGAGCTTAGTCTGGCTTCCTCATTTTACAGGTAAGTAAATGAAACTGGGAAAGGATAAAGGGTTATTCCAAGGTCACCCATTGTCAGCAGCAGGTAGTCTTTAATGGTGAAACTGTGGGGCGCCTGGGTGGCGCAGTCGGTTGAGCGTCCGACTTCAGCCAGGTCACGATCTCGCGGTCCGTGAGTTCGAGCCCCGCATCAGGCTCTGGGCTGATGGCCCAGAGCCTGGAGCCTGTTTCTGATTCTGTGTCTCCCTCTCTCTCTGCCCCTCCCCCGTTCATGCTCTGTCTCTCTCTGTCCCCAAAATAAATAAACGTTGAAAAAAAAATTTATAATGGTGAAACTGCCAGCACTGGTCATGAGACAGAAGAGGTTTTCTCAAAGACAATGAATAACACACGCAATGAAGAGCCTGCACAAGATCATTCAAAGCATGTGAGGGTCCCTCTCTCATCCACTCTCAGACCCCAGTTCACTGTTACTTGTGAAGTATACACCCAAGCTGCAAGGAAAGAATCTTCCCAAGAATGCAAGGGAACATTACAAAGGAGACAAGTAGCTCTCACCCAAGACTCTGAATAAAAGATTACAATTTTATTTCAAATTCATAGACTCCTGGAGGGGAGGCAATTGCAGCATTCAGAAGAGACTTGCACCACATGCCCATGATCTCCTTATCTGCTTACTTGTAGGTATACAGGATGCCCTCTTCCTGCAATAATTTGAGGGACACAAGAAGATCCTCATGTTTCCTAAGGGTACCTGACCTTGACCATCAGAGTTATTCCTTTCCTTTCCTTCTTGGATTCCTTTCCTTCTTCTATCTATCTATAGATCCTTCTTTAAACTGTAAACCTTTCTAACCCCCTGCAGTGTTGGGCAGTGCCTTTTAGAGGGAGAACAGATAAATACAGGGGATCATGGTGGGAAAGGGGCCTAACCTCCAACCCTGCCATCTTAGGAATGATTGAAGAAGTTTGGCATGCTTACCCTGTGAAGAAGAAGCCTCACAGTGAATAGAACCTAAAGCAGCATTTCTCAACTAAAAAAAAAAAAATTCCCTTAAGCAGGGAGGGGCCATGTACCTCACCCAGAGAAGAACTCTCAATCTAAAGGAACAACTTCTGATTAATGGATCAGACTTCTCTTGGCAGTTATAAGAGGCATGTTTCAGGTCAGAGTAAGTGAGAATTTGTTAACATCTCATGGATAGAGTCAACCAGAAGAGAAATATACTGAATCAACCTACATTCTGGAATTAAAATATGAAATTATTCATTAGAGTGTTGGTGAAGATTTCATTAGGGGGTGATGTGGGCTTGGGAATGGTCCATATAAAGATACTAGAAATGGAGCCTTCTTCAAGGTTTCCAAAAATGTTTGGGAGTCCACTCATTCTGCACAGTGAGGTGTGCAGAGGAGGCATCTATAAGAAGTCTACATTCTTGCCATCTCAAGAACACAGCTAAAGTTCAACCAAGGGGAGCAAAGGATCAACAACCAAGTATAACTGCCACTCTCCTGGTTCCTCCATGCTAATGCTAATGACATGATAAGGAAGAATGTCAGATACAAATAAAGTCCACTGTAATAATGGCAGAGTAACACAGAGTCCTAAGAACCCCGACCTCAAACAGGGATTTGGTTGGGGTTAGGGGATCGGAGGGAACAAAGATTAAGATCACCTGGGAAGGGTTTGGGACTGAGAGGAATACAAGAGTCCCTTTGCTCAAGTGCAAATGTTTGTGAATTTATGTTTCCTCATCTGTCTCCACTGAAGATGGAATCAGCATAGGGCAATTGACAAAATCAAGTTCTGTGCAGAATAGACCATCATAAAAAGCTAATGGTCTTTTTTATATAATCATTTTGTGGACATGTTGACCAGAGAAAATAGCAATTATAACACAATTAATGAGCACTTATTATGCAGCAAGCAGTATTCTAAACATGTTCCATCAACCTATAAGGTGAAAATGTCATGATTCTATCCTACAAGTGAGGTTGTCCTAGGGCTCCCTGCAAAGCAGTGGAGTCAAGCAAGCAAACCCAAGAGTCTGATCCAGAGCCTGGGTGATCTTCCACTCTACCATTTAATTGAGCACTCATGTAGGACCTCCATGGTGCTCAACACTTTATAAGGCTAAGCATCTTGACAGTGTTTGTCTGAGCCAGAATTGATATTGATAGGCTAGAAAGAATAGGCCTTTTGGAGCCCACTGTGAACTCTGGGCTGACCAACCAACAACCTTCTCAGGATGCTCCCAGGCATGATCCCCAATTCACTAGGATCCAGCAGCCCTGTAGAGGTGACTTAAACCAAGTCATGACTGGTTTTCATAAATATACAGACATAACTGACAGACTAGGGCAGGCAAGTTTCAGGGTAAACAGTGGAGTTCCTCAGAGAAGAAGGCAGCTATCCACATGGCAGGACAGAGCAGTGAGGCTGGTAAAGGTAAAGGCTATGCCAAGCCATTCTCTAACTCTATCCTCATTGCCTGCCCTAGAGGCTTCAGAATAGAGAAGGCCATTGTACAAATATCAGTCACTAGGTCTCCACAGCAGAGCTAAGGGAACAGTCTCCACAAGGGACAGACAGAAGAATCAAGAAGGCTGAAGGAGGCCATCAGAAAAGTAGGCAGTAGCATGTGGGAGGGATGAGAGTGGTTTTGGAGGGGCTGGCAGTCACCAGACAGCCATCCACCCTGGGCAGCAGAGTCATGAGGACAAAAGTAAGTCTGTGAGAAGGAACTTTAGACAGCCATGGTTAGATGTGTGGACACTACCCCCTCCCAGGATTCCTGTTGGACATTGTTGGGGCAGAGGTTTAGGCTGCCAGCTGGTGAGGAAAGGGGTGGCTGAGAGCTAGGCTTTTGTAGTAAATTGTTTATATTTGCTTTCATCATCTGTGAAGACTGACACCACCAGTTACACTTCTTTGGGTTCCTTTCATTTCCCCAAATCCTGTAAGCAGATGCAATTTATATTCTCAAATTACAAATAAGGAAACTGAGGCACACAAAGGGTAAGTGAGTGTCTTGATATCACATAGCTACAAAATTGGAGGACTAGGAATGAAACCGAACACCACCTGGTCTCACTGTAAACATCATGTTCTTCTTGAGATGTTGAGCTAGATGATCTCTCAGGGACCCTCCACCCTGAGTACATATTCTAGAAAGTCATTAACATTAACATAACAGTCATACATATTAACTGTATTAATAGTATAGTGATAATAATAACAATAATAGAAAATATTTATATGAGCTTCAGAACAGCCTAAATATATGAAGTACTTACTATTACTACTCCTGGTTTTTTTTTTAATTTTTTTTCAACGTTTATTTATTTTTGGGACAGAGAGAGACAGAGCATGAACGGGGGAGGGGCAGAGAGAGAGGGAGACACAGAATCAGAAACAGGCTCCAGGCTCCGAGCCATCAGCCCAGAGCCTGACTCGGGGCTCGAACTCACGGACCGCGAGATCGTGACCTGGCTGAAGTCGGACGCTCAACCGACTGCGCCACCCAGGCGCCCCACTACTCCTGTTTTATAGATGAAAATGAATACAGTAAATGTTATTAATATTCACTAATATCCAACCTTCCTCTACTTCCTGGTCTCTGAAGGACTGTGATTCCCAAGCCCCTTGAATTTAGTCACTACCACGTGGCTGGTTGTAAGCAGAAGAGATTTGTGTCACATCCAAGCCAAAGCATTTAACCACAGGTTTTTGGTCTGCCAGCCCCACTCTCTCTTCCCTGATAAACTATGGTAAAGCCTGGAGCCTCATGCAGAAATGTCAGTAACTTCTGTCAATATGGAGCCCTGACTGATGAGTTTATAGAACAGTCCCACATCCCTGCCCCAGATCTACCCTGGACTTACAGTGAAAAATAAACCTTTGTTGTTTTAAATGCAGATTTGGAGTTGTTCATTGTCTAGTTTATCCTTGACTGATACAGTGAGAGCCAGAAGGTTAAACAACTTGCTCAAACCCACCCAGCTATTAAGAAGAGGTGGAGGTGGGATTTGAACTCTCAGAATAAACAGTTTCATTGGGTTCTTGCCTCCTGATTCAGCAATACAAGTCTGATGGGGCAGCAAATGTGAAAGAAAAGGGGAAGTATTCCCAAAGGAGAGCATCATGTGAGTATAGCAGCTCCAGATCAGGTGGGGACTAAGAGTGATAGTGAGAAACTGGACTGTGTGTGCTGTGCACCAGAAACAGGGTTTACTTAAGTGGCTGTCAGCTTCCCAGACTACTTCAATAGGAGAGTGATGCAAACACAGCTCACCTAGAACATGAGTCAGGTAGGAGTGACCTTTAGTAATGCAAAAAGAACCACTTGCCAAGGCTGAAACACCAGCTCCCAGACATCTCTGCTGCAGCATGGCCCAACAGTGAGCCTGGTACAAACTGTCCTTCCAAGACAGGACACAGGTGGCTACTTCCAAAGATAACTCATATCACAGGGTTTGCTTGGAGAGCTGGGAAAAGAATAGAGACAAAAGAAAGTAGCTTTTCCCAAGAGACCAAGATGGCAAATGTCTTACTGCCTACAGCCTTTTGTCCTCATTAGTCACATGCTTTCTAAGGGCACTGGCTCTCAGCCCACATTGAAGGCTAAACCTGGGCTATTGGGCATAGGTAGGCTCTGGGAGGAGAGAGGGGAAATGACAAGGTGGACACCAGAAGTAGATAAACTCCATGTTGGGTTCTTCATTTTCATAAGGAGTCATCTCTGGCACATCCTTCTAGTGGGAGAACATGAGTCCTGACATCATTGTTCGTGTATTCATCATCACCATCTCATGTCTATAACACCTTTGTCATTTACACAGCTGTTCAAAACATTCTCTTATTGACACCTTCCAGTAACCAGTGACATTGGCCAGCTGGAACATGGTCTCTCCCAACGTTATAGATGGGAAATAAGCTCAGAGATGCAGGGCTGGCCCACAGCTAGTTAACAATAATAAACACTAGTCATGTCTAGTGTTTAGTGCCAATGCTCTGACACCACTCCCCATTCTTCCGCCCAGCAGTCACTATTTGCTTGACCCTCAGAAGCAGCTGGACATAGGGAACATGCAAAGAAAATCTTAGGCTGGGCTTAGACCAGTAATGACTGCCAGTGGCTCCTGTCATTCTTAAATTCAAGAAACTCAGCTCTTTTATTCCTGAGTCAGAGATGAGGCTTAAAGCTCAAAATCCTGTGGGGAGGGGAGAAGGGGGACTTCAAGGTCACTGCACGGGGAGGTCCCTCCACACTGACTTGGAGCACTTCACCTTGCTTCAATCTCCATGCCTTCCCTGCAGGTCTGCTGCCTTGGGCTCAGTGTCATTGAATCTACCTGATATAGGTAAAAAAAAAAAAAAAAATACAAGGGAGAATTGGCAGGAAGTTTCTGCAAACACATAAATGGCCAGCCTGAGGGCCTCTGTTAACAAAGCCTGAGGCAGAAAACAGTCCTATTCTGTGATCCTTTATAAGGCATAATCAGGGCCTTCAGAGAGCCCTGTAAAAACAAGAAGGTGGCAGGTGCCCAAGTTCCTCAAACCCAGCTGCTCCCCATCATCATTACTTCAGTGAGTCCTTTTTCATGCTTTCGATGGCCAGCAAGACTCCAAAGCTGAAGGTTTTCAAAAGATACCTCTGTGGCCTGAAATGAGTAGCTCATTTGTAAACATGGGAGCTGATAGCCAGAGGCAACACTCACGGTTCAGATAAATGGAGGCAAAGGGCTCTTCTGAGCAGGAAAGTGCTTCCAAACATTGCCTGTCCCCTCTGTTCTTAAGTCTTGTCACCTCCAAAGCAACTTCCTGAATTTTTCAGCCAGAGGGAACCCCTCCTGAGTTTACCTCCTGGAAGTGCTTATTGGTATGCTGGATGTTCCATTTCTTCCAAGCTTGGCTTTATGCAATTGTGGATGTTCCCTGTTTCACATAGTGGTGGGGTCAGGAATTACAGCCTGGGTACCTAGCATGCACAAAATAAATACCCAGTTAATTGAAATAATTATTTGGTAAATTAACCCAGTGGGTTATTTACCATGCCAACCTGTTTTCTGGAATTCCATTTCTAAGCTGTCCTTAAGGCACAGCTACATGTGACTAGAAAGCAAGGATTCCAAACTTATTAGCTCCCTGCAATTGGGGTCATCGGTGACTGATCTTACCTAGCTATTTGCAATCCTAGGCTAGCTTCAGCCTTGACTTCCCCACAGATATATGCTCTCCCTAAATTTTCTTTGAAAAACATGGTTCATCTTGGTCCATATTTTTTTTTGTTTTTGTTTTTTACAGAGATACATACCAGAAATCTCTTCTTTTGTTCCCTAATACTACCATAAAAACAAACAAAATCATACAAGATAATAACAAATGGCACTTAAAATTCAGTTTCAGTACTCAAGGGGCAAAGGGGAGTGGTAGGGAGTGTGTTGCCATCTGGTGATGTCAAACCATCAAACATTTTCAGAAGCTAGAAATCTAGATTTTTATGCAAAATCTCCCTATCCTTAAATGTTAGACCATAATTATTTTTTTAAATGAGTGTGTGAGCTGTGTGCATTCAAAAAAACCTCCATCTGAACACCAGATCTGGACACCTGTGAGTGCTGGTGTGCAGCTCTTGCATCAAATCAGTGGGCCCTCAGCACCATCCACCAGCCTCTATAATGTGGACTCTTTGTACAGAAAGTCCTAGCTCGGCCCCTTGGTGCCAACTGTGACATCAAAGGGTGAAGGATTGCATCCAACAAGCACTGAGTTTCCAGCTACAAACACCAACAGTTTGTCAAAATCTGCTTGGTCTTCTCCATCCCTCCATCAGTCTCCCTAATGACAAAAATAATTAACACATTCATATAAAAGCACAGAATGAAAGAGAGCTTTAATTTATCCATCTATTTCAGGGTCATCCTGTTATCAATATATGACAAGTTAATGGGTCTTAATTTAAAAATCAGCAGTAAAGCAATTTAGGAAACTGAGGGATTATTATGAGTCCTAGCTGTGACAGCGTGCTTTGTGCACCATGGAAGGTAACAGATTCACTTTCCATGGTATCTCAGATCTATCATCCTGAAACTACCTACTCTTGGTGGTAGAGGGACTTGTTCTTGTCTTTGTAAAAAGTTCCTGGGTTTGGTGGCCGCTCCCTGAATGGCAGCACTATGGGAATAGGCAAGGGTATGAGAACTAGGCAGGGTTAAGGGAGTATTAGAAGGGCTGAGATTGTGGGCCAAGGGTCACGATCCTAGAAGCATTAATTAGCCAAAAGCCAAGACAAAACTATACATCAGGGCCATTCTCCACCTATCTCTCTCTGCCCTTCTCCAAAACCAATAAATTTCTGAGCACTGTGAATTCTATTTCAAAAACATTTCTCAAATCCAGGTCTTCTTTGTCATTACTTTCTGGCACTCAACATTTCTTGCCTAGAATGGTACAAAAGCCACCGTGTAACTAGTCTCTCTGCTTCATCTTGTTCATTTGGACTATGTCCCTCCTTCCTAAAACACTCTTCAATTGCTCCAAATTCCAAAGCAGAAAGTAAAAATTGACCCATCCAGCAAACATGTTTATTTTGGCTCACTGAGTGTTGATCACAACGCTGAATTCATTTTATGTGTAATCGGGAGGTTTTACATTAAAATATGAATTTCTTGAAAGACTGGGTCCATATTCCCAGGTGGCAACATTGAGATGGAGTTATTCCATTTGGCAGCATGTATTACTCACCACGTGATCACAGTCCCCACCACCCCCTGTTACCACTTGCAACTGCTGCATTTAATTATTCTACCTGCCTGGTCCTACTGGCATTGGAATTTGCAAGCCACAGCAAGTAGGAGGTCTGAGGTTGGAAAAACAGAAGACAGGAATCCAGGACACAGAGTATTCTAACAAAATGTTCAGATGTTTGTTGCTAGGAAGGAAAATAATCTTGAGACATGAGTGGTTCAGAGCTCACCAGTGAGCACAGATGAGTGGTTGTATCCAGAGAGAAGGGCAAAGGTCGTGAGAAAAGAACACAGGATCACAGATTTCAGTACTTTGCATTTTGTCACAAGATAAGAAATATGGCCTTTTGTAGCAATGTGGATGGAACTGGACAGTGTTATGGTAAGTGAAATAAGTCATACAGAGAAAGACTTATACCATATGTTTTCACTCTTATGTGGATCCTGAGAAACTTAACAAAAGACCATGGGGGGAGGGGAAGGGGAAAAAAAAGTTAGAGAGGGAGGGAGCCAAACCATAAAAGACTCTTAAAAACTGAGAATAAACTGAGGGTTGATGGGGAGTGGGAGGGAGGGGAGGGTGGGTAATGGGCATTGAGGAGGGCTCCTGTTGGGAGGAGCACTGGGTATTGTATGGAAACCAATTTGACAATAAATTTCATATTAAAAAAAAAAAAGAAATCGAGCCTTCCGACAATAGAAAGAAGCACAGCAAGTCCCTCAGAACTAGGACGTCTTTAAACTTGACCTAAATGGCATCAGCTCAGGGTGGCCCCTTGGAAATCCATGAAAGCCAGAAAAGAGGGACAAGGAGGAAGATAGCATCTTTCACTTTTCCTGCTGTGCTTTGAGTATTGCAATGTCTGCATATGAAATCCTTTGAGATGTCTGAGTAAGAGAGTAAATTCACAAACCAAGTTTCTACCTTGTTGTTAAATACTTTTAGCCTCTTATTTTGACATTCAGGGACATGGGTAACATAAATTCTGGACCCAGGGACTGTTTGGTCCCCAGGCAATGGGAAACCACAGTGGGATCTCCCAGGCCAAACACACATTCAGTCTCCTATCCAGGAGCCCTTGTAATGCTGTTCTCCCCTCTTCTGCCTTGTCTGGCCCCTAGCTGTCTGCCTAGGGGCCCGTGGCCCATCTAGCCTGTATAGCTCTTTTCAGCTTCATGTAAAATAGAAGGAGAGTAAAACTGGGGCTCAAATTAAATGGAGGCAATAAGTGCCTTGAGGTGTTTCTCACTTTCATTTGCCTCCTAGGACTCGGGTCTGCCAAGGCTCAGAAGCAAGAGCCTGGGAGTTATTATTACACAGAACAGCTGTGAACATGACCTGCTTCTGAGTGAGAACAAAAGCCCTTTACACTTGATTTCCTGAGGTCAGCCCAGCCCCCAAATCCCCCCACCCTCCCAGAATCTGTCAGCTAGCTGGCAAAGCACAGAGATAGTGGAAATAGAGATTTGTCTGGGATCAAAAATCATCTTGTACAATAGCTAGACACATCCTGGGTGGAAATCACTGCTAGAAACACTGTGTCCTTTCTCCAGCCTTAATCTTGGCACATTCATGGTCAAAACATTGTCTAAATTCAGATTTTGTTCAACTTTAGATCGATAGTTTTCTCTACTCAAATACTTGTACTTATGAGACATGGTCTGTGGAAGTGGTTTAAACTTGTCTTTTAACATCGACAATAACCATCTTCTACGTTTTCCTTTCCAGTAACTAATTTGATATCTTCACTAAAAGAAATGCCAATAATATGAGGGTTTTCAGAGTAAAGTGCCATGAGCTCCTCCAGATAGCAGGGAAGCAAGGTGTCACTTTTATTATTCTGAGACGATAGGAAACACTCTTGTACCGGAGGCCTGGAATCAGTCACTGCCTGCCCGAAGCACAGATAGAGCAGGTGTTGGTTATAATTGCTTCTAGACTTCCTGCCATGGTCAGTTGAAAGTCAAACCCATAAATGTTTCCTGACTACAATAAAATTCCAGTACACAGACATTCGTGCATCACTGCCTGGTAAAAATATACTGACTGGGGTGGGATGAAATGGATGCAGATGCATAAGGAGGGATGCTGCTGGAATAGCAATGAACAACTGCCAGTCTCTGCTGCCTTTTCTTATCTTCCTTTATTTTTCTTCCAGGAGCAAAGCAGATGACAGCTCTGTAAGCAGAAGGATTTGTCCATTTCCAGAAGCAGCTTTTTCTTTGATCCTTCTGAGAGCAAGTTGGTAGGAGCTATTTTTTTTTCTTTTTTAAAAAATTTATTTTTTTAATTTACATCCAAGTTAGCATACAGTGCAATGATTTCAGGAGTAGATTCCTTAATGCCCCCCACCCATTTTCCCATCCCCCCTCCCACAACCCCTCCAGCAACCCTCTGTTTGTTCTCCATATTTAATAGTCTCTTATGTTTTGTCCCCCTCCCTGGTTTTACATTATTTTTGCTTCTCTTCCCTTATGTCCATCTGTTTTGTATCTTAAAGTCCTCATATGAGTGAAGTCATATATTTGTCTTTCTCTAATTTTGCTTAGCACAATACCCTTTAGTTCCATCCACATAGTTGCAAATGGCAAGATTTCATTCTTTTTGATTGCCAAATAATACTCCATTGTATATATATACAACATCTTCTTTACCCATTCATCCATAGATGGAAATTTGGGCTCTTTCCAGGCTTTGGCTATTATTGATAGTGCTGCTCTAAACATTGAGGTGCATGTGCCCCTTCAAAACAGCATACCTGTATCCCTTGGATAAATACCTAGTAGTGCAATTGCTGGGTCATAGGGTACTTCTGTTTGTAATTTTTTGAGGAACCTCCATACTGTTTTCCAGGGTGGCTGCACCAGTTTGCATTTGCACCAGCAGTGCAAAAAAGATCCTCCTTCTCTGCATCCTCACTAACATCTGTTATTGCCTGAGTTGTTAGTGTTAGCCATTCTGATAGGTGTGAGGTGGTATCTCACTGTGGTTTTGATTTGTATTTCCCTGATGATGAGTGAGGCTGAACATTTTTTCAGTTGTCAGTTGGCCATCTGGAGGTCTTCTTTGGAGAAGTGTCTATTCATGTCTTTTGCCCTTTTCTTCATTGGATTATTTGTTTTTTGGGTGTTGACTTTGAGAAGTTCTTTATAGATTTTTGATAGTAACCCCTTATCTGATATGTCGTTTGCAAATATCTTCTCCCATTCCATTGGTTGCCTTTTAGTTTTGCTGATTGTTTCCTTCCCTGTACAGAAGTTTTCATCTTGATGAGGTCCCAATAGTTCATTTTTGCTTTTGTTTCCCTTGCCTCTGGAGACGTGTTGAGTAAGAAGTAGCTGTGGCCAAGATCAAAGAGGTTTTTGCCTGCTTTCTTCTTGAGGATTTTGATAGAAGCCATTTTTTTTAACCTCGGTCTTCACTATGGATATTTCCTGAGCTTCTACATGGCAGCTCCATGCTTTCAAGTCCCTTTTGGCATCAAGACATGAATCCATATGATACAATCACTCTTCAGTTCCCAAAGAGGGATTTGAACTCAGAGAGGTTCTCTATCTTTTCTAGGAACCCAGGAGATAGCTCAAAAACCCTTAGCATTACTTACAAATCCTACCAAAGTCCCACGGAGGTAGTGATGCAGAATGGCTGCCTAACTGCAACCACAGTCTGATACTGGGTAGAATAACAATAAAAACAACAATAATA
The DNA here is from genome assembly GCF_014898765.1 of Herpailurus yagouaroundi. Lineage (NCBI taxonomy): Eukaryota > Metazoa > Chordata > Mammalia > Carnivora > Felidae > Herpailurus > Herpailurus yagouaroundi. The sequence continues at coordinate 648,835 of NW_024412421.1, forward strand.
AGTGACATTTATTGAGTGGTGACAATGTGCCAGGCACAGTTCTAAGCTGTTCGTAAATAATAATTCATGTATTCCTTCAATAACCCTATGATGGACTCTATTCTTAGCTTCATTTTACAGATAAGAAATCTATGGCACAGAAAGATAAAGTAAAGAGCCAAGGTCACATGACAGGGAAATGGAAAGGCAGGGATTTGAGTACAGTCAACCTGGCTGCTGAACCCATGCTCTTGGTCACGATGCTACACTGCCTACAACCTCCAAGCAGGACACAAAGCGTGAGGCAGATCAGGTGTAGGACAGCAGGGAGTTGTGGGAACCAGGATAAGCCAGCATGAGCATGCTCTGACTTAAATGAAGCAGTTTCTGCTCAGATCCAAAGTTTATTTTATATATTTTTCTCAAGACACAATGGGAAATCCAGATGTTATGTGAAACCCCAAACTGTAAATGTTGGCAGCTAATCCAAAATGCTCTAAACAGTGTGTGAGCCAAACCAAGCCAAGCTCAAGTGGGGCTACTCTGGGAGTCACAATTTTATCACCATCACCAGTAGTTGAAAGTCTGGTTCCAGGGCATTTTCTAGAAGGTCTCCTATGACTCTCCATATCCCTGGATGCATACATTCACAGGAAGTCCCAAGCACTGATGTGGCCCTGAGGGGCGTCCTTCTTACATGGCTCTATGCCTGTAATCCAGTGCCTGGTATACAGTACATGTTTTGGAGAATGAAAAAAAACAGAAAAATGAGCTCAGTGCCATTAGTGCCATAGCTTAAGGAAACGATATTAGGAATTCAAGTAAGTAAACAAATAGAATCAGCACTGTGAAGATAACAGCTGTGGTCTGAGTGTATGGAGATGTGAGCCTCTCAATCCCTGACACAAATATGAGTGTGACCTTAAGCATACCCTCAAGGTCCTTTCCCATCCCATCTGTGGGCTTGTGTGACCCAGAGCAGATGCATTCACATGTGTGTGATGAAAAGGATTTTTATCTTTCCAAAGGACTCACCACGGGTTCCCTTGAGTTACATAGTGAGTTTGCCCATGTTTTCTTCCCAGCTGGGGTGATGAGACTGGGGAACTTCAGCCCTGAGTATTCACAGGACCTCAGCATTAATCATGTTAGTGAGGAGAGTGAAATCATGCCAACTCCTCAGGAGTCGCTATGGCAGAAAAGGCTGTGCTGAGAGAGGAAGGGCAAGTCCACTGGGCCAAAAATGCTCACGGAGTGTAATGAGAGCTCAGCCACCATGACCACTTCTTTATGAGACAGCCACTGTGTGATATCACCTCAGGTTCAATATATTTTAAGCAAATGCCAAGGGAGTACTCCACCATGCTGGTCCATAATGACCTCCTTTCTCCAGACACCCATGGCACCCAGAATCCACAACGCAGAGTTCAAAACTCTCTTGTCTTCAGCTAAATCCTGCTTACCGAACCTTTGCCTAGACAGCAGCCACAACAAACAAAGTGTGTGAACCAGAGAGAGCAGGCAAGTAGCCCCTCTACTCACATCCCCCTTTGACCCTCTCTGAGGTCAGGGTCCCCAAAAGTCAGATATGTGACTAAGACTTTATAATGCTCCAGGAGAATCAGGAAGGGAATGGGAAAAGGACAGGGGGAGGGAAACTGAGAACATGATTTCAGGGTAAGTGCCACTCTCCACCTGATCCTATAGTGCAACCCTGGCATGTAACATACATCTTAGAATTTATCCTGATTTGAATTAAAACATGTGAAGTTTCATACCCCAGCACCCTTGCTACAGGCCAGGTTGGAGAAACATGAATTACCTAGAACATCACTTCAAACACTTGTACCTGTGAGCAAAGCCCAAAGGTGGGTCACTAAAGACAGAGATATGGGTGTGGCTATTAGACATGGAAGAACACAGATGTGTAAAATTCATCAAAGGTACCAAAAGGACACCAGAAAGAGCGCCCATGTACTGTAGAACCACGTTCACACTGCCAACACACTAGATACTCCAAGTAGTCAGAAACCAGGTCTTTTATCATCTTTGTGACTCCACAGGCACAACAGAACCAGGAATATAGAGGCCCTTTGTTGTAATTTTTAAGTTAACTCTTATGTAACTCTTATTTTATTCTAGGCATTGTTCTAAACATTTTATAAACGTTAATTCACTTAACCTCTCAATACCTTAATTTCTCCATAAGTAAAATCAAGCTAATAATAGTGACTTCATAGGTTTGGTAGGAAGCTAAATTGCCCATGTAAGGTTACAGTACTAATCTGCCAAAATTTGAACCCAGGCAATTTGGCTCCTGAATCCACACCCTTAAATGTGCCACCATTAAAATGAGTGAGGGTTTATGGAACCATACAGATCCAGACTTGAGTCCCAGTTTACATCACTAAAACTGTATGTCATCTCTGAGCCTTTGCTTTCTATCTTTAAAATGGATGGGGCACCTGGGTGGCTCAGTAGGTTAAGAGTCCAATTCTTGATTTTGGCTCAGGTCATGATCTCACAGTTCATGAGTTCGAGCCCCACATTAGGCTCCATGCTGACAGTGTGGAGCCTGCTTGGGAGTCTCTCTCTCCTTCTCCCCTATTCACGTGCACTCTTTCTCTCTCAAGATAAATAAACTTTAATTAATTAATTAATTAATTAAATCATTTAATTAGTTAAGTATTGAATTAATTAATTAAATAAATCATTTAATTAAGTATTTAATTAATTAATTAATTAATTAATTAAATGGAGACTAAAAAACAACAACAACAACAACAACTAATATCCACATCTATATAAGACATGCCCAGCAGGTGCCAAGGACATGATAGATACTTGATAAATGTCAGATATCCTTATAAAAATGGTCAGTAAAATTGACCTCAAGATTATCTTTGATACAGCACATCGTTCCCAGAACTCTCAGTGGCAGATACGTAGAAAAATACAAATATAGGTCACCCAGTGCATTAACATGGAAGTATCTAGACCAGAGATTACTCCCTAGGGGGCATTTGGCATTTGTCACTATTGGGGGAGAGGGTGCTACTGGCCTCTAGTGCATATAGGGCAGGGATGCTGCTGAACATCCTACAGTGCATAGTATGGCACCTCAACAAAGAGTTTTCCTGCCTGGAAGTGTCAATAGTCCAGACCTTTGCAGATGGGGAAACTAAGGTACATAATAGTAAGTTACTCACTGTGGTTGCACAGTCCAATTGCAAGTCCAGTACTCCACACAGAACCCTCTTGATGTTCACTGAATTGGGAAGCAATGCCTGCTTGGACGCCTCATAAATTTGTGTGAGAATCATTAAGGCACCAAAAATAAAAGTCCTTTCCTAAATGTAGCATGCCACACAATGGTGAGTTGTATGGCACGGAGAGTTTATTATCCACACTATTTTAAAATATGTAAATAGATCCTGCATGAGGTCAGTTAATTTTCCAGCAACTGCATCCAAAACTTCAGGCAGTGGCATCTCTGTACAGCCTGAAAAACTCTCCCCCAAGGTTTGACAGCATTGGAAAACTCCAGGCCTGGTTTATCTACCACTTGGCTAATCCCTGTGTGATTAATAAGGTGCCTATGTTCCCCTCCCAGCTGACAGATGCTAGCCTGTATATTCATCCACATCACATCTGTTACACCTGTGGAGTAATTGAGTTTAGCGCACAGGAACAGGCACACCCATCTCACTCTTGCCATTGCACAGCAAACAAGATTCCCCAGTCTGATTTTTGCCACTTCCTGCCATTCTGAGGGTACATGGGGTTATACTGAATTTGGCCTCAAGTCTTTGCAAATTTCATTCCAACATTGCAATACAGCATGAGATTTCAGGCTCTGGAGAGACACCCCTGTCTTACCATGGTTCCAGTGCAGGTCTAGACAGATCCTCCCCACTGAGACAACCCATACTTCTCACACCATGAAAAGGACTAGAAATGAGACTTGAGGAGTTTCTTCTCAAGTGTAGATCTTGTCTTACCTGCCTCCCCAGAGTGACAAAGCATATGCAGCTGACAAGGAAGAAGCCCCATTCCTGTTCCCCAGTATTTACTCTGTCTGGCATTAGCCAAAGGCCTTTCCCCCTTGTGATAATTACTGATATGCTTGCTGTTCCACCACCCACCCCAACCACCTCATCTAAATACAAGGGGGATAACCACATTTTATTTGCTGATCCCTCTCCCTTCAGCCCAGAAACTACTGAACAGGTAATCAATCGCTGCTCATTACACCCGCAGCAGCCTTCAGACCTACTGAAAAAAACACACATTCCCCTGCCCCTTCCATGCTCTGGAGAGCACCCTTTTGTGCATATGTGCATATGTGTACATATGCACATACACACATACAAACAACACACACACACAGTGGGGGGCTTCTGCACATTTTTGCCTTCATTATTGCAATTAGAGTGGGAAGAAATTAGGAAAGATGAATGGGGGTGGGAACCTCTTACTCCCTAACTTTCCCATGACAACCAATCATAAACTATTCTATACTCTTTTTTACTTTCTTTCCAAAATAATAATAATGATAAAAGCAGCTGTCAGTGTTTCCATATTCAAGGATCCACTTCTAATTACATTACAAAGACAATGTCTAAATGACATCACCCAGAGGAAGGCTTTCTGATTAGCCCCTTTTACAGGTAGAGAGAAGAAAAGAGGTTAAGTAACATGGCCAAGATCATACAGTAAATGGGGAAACTAGATTTGAACCCAGGTTATTCAGACTCGGGGGCTCATACTCTTCATCATCACACTTAAAATTTTCCTGCCCTGTTGTTGCAAGTTTGGTTAGTAATAACAGGGAAGAAAAATTTTAAAGTGTGTAACTTGTAGTTTTAGTATTGGTTTACTTCTAAGAGAAATCATGTGGTTCTAGAAAGCTCTATATCTATATTAAGGATGGCAATAAATTAAATTGTGAGCTAAGCCTGGCATAAAATTTTAAAATAACTTATGAAATCAAAACTAATTTTTCTCATAGTTACTAACAGCTAAATTCAGACTCCCTTAGAAGCCTCTCAATTGGAAGGAAAGTTGACAAGAACACATATTTACATAGAACCTGAACCAACCCCATTTGAATTCAAAGGGAAGGCAGATACACTATCTCCTGTTCACTAGGAGTGAAATTAAACAGCTTCTCTGTTCCTCAATGGAGAAGATATTGAATAAAATTATTTAGACATAGAAACAAAGTTGATTCTGGTAAAGAATTTTGCAGAAAGGGCTTTTGGTTGAACATGTGCACTTGTAGCCCCTCCAAGATGGCAGGTCACCTGAGTGCCCTGGAAACTCATCATGGGTCTCTAGCTTCTGAACCTAATAGCCTTGTGAGCAGTGGTAGGGGAGGCAATTACCAAGAGACCAGGACCTCTTGTTGCAAATCCACTTATGTCTCCTAAAGGGTGGTCTCCAGGACCAAAGGGGATCCACACTATCGGCTGTAGAGCACCCCTCAGTAAAATGAATCAGACTACCTAGTCAAGGCAGGTGAGAACATGAAAGTCTGCCATGAAGAGAAACATAAGGTGGGCTGGTTCTCCTTGAATTAACCATTTGAACTCTCCACAGAAATCAAATGGATATTTTGCCTGGCAGTGCAGGTTCGGAGATCCTTCAGTAAAAGCAATTCTTTCTTTACAAGAAAACTACCAAGCACTATGGAAAGAGGACTTTAGGCTCCATTAGCTCCTCTCAAGAACCCTGCAATAACCCTGAGATTATCAGTCAGGATATCCCAGGTTATTCTGCAGTAACAGATTAACTCTAAAATCTTGGTGGTTTAAAAATCTAAAAGTTCAATCTTTGGTAATGCAAATAATGAGGCCAACCAGACAGACCTGCATGCAGGAGAGCCATCCTGCATGCAGTAACTCAGTGATTCAGTTTCCAGCACACTTGGGGCACCACCATCTCAAAAGTTGGCTTCTAGGTCACCATAGCAAGAAAGTAGAGAACTGGAGGGTGTGGATCAGTTGTTACTTAAATGTGTTCGTATTTCTGCTTATAGCCCTTTGATCAGAACTAATCATATATCCCACACACACAATTGCAAGGAGGCTGGAAAAGGTAAAAAGCACGTAGAAAATACCTTCACCATGTATGGTCTACACCAAAGATTCCTTCCTACCAACTCCAAACTTAAATTCAGGAACTAGTGCTGATTTTTGGAAAATTTTAGAAGATACTTAATTTGGTATGTTATACATTAGTAAAACTATACTTCTAATCACATGCCATTTTCTATAATCTTGTTACACCAGCATCAAAGTTAAGATAAGAAATATATTTAAGCACCATATCCATAAGCAGTAAGATCATTAAAGCTCTTTGGGCACTATTACTTAAAAAAAGGGAAAAAATATCTGTCCAATTATTTTCAGCAGCAAAAATCTGTTGGAGGTTATAGCCTAGCATTTAATTGCCTTTTTTTTTATTGGTGAATAATGTAGAGCTTGTGATAATTTCAAAATAAATATTTTTCAAAGCCTCAGGGTATTAATTGTATAATGATCATTTGAAAGATTTCTTGGTTATTGGATTCTCAAAAAAATAAAAGACTGTCCACAGCACCAGTTATTTCTATATTAAAAAGATGAAATTGCTCATTAAGTGGTACAAGTCAATTTCTTTCATCAGCCTAACTGTCCTTTTAGCAAAGATTCAATCTTTGAATTAAGCATATGGCTATACATTTCAAAGTCAATAACTATACTCTATTTTCTTTAACATGAACATCTTAACATCTAAAAAATAGTGTCAGCCTCCTTGCTGTGCCTTTTCCTGAGCAGACTGAAGGCATAGTTTTATTGTTGCTGTGTAGTTTGTGTGTGTGTGTGTGTGTGTGTGTGTGTGTATGTGTGTGTGTTTTAAGCAATATATTTGTGTGTTTTAGTCAAGGTTCTGCTGGTCATGACATGCACATTTTTAAAAGTGCCAGAGATTTTTGAAAGTATGGTGAGACTGAATATTTTATTTAACAATAAAATATAAAATACTCATTTTTCTATTTGTGTATTTGTAATTTCCCTAAGGAGATTGTTTCTTTGTATAGTAAAATCAAGTCCAATGTAATGAACAATGTTCGGTCTATGAGGGTTAGATGCCAATCCGAGGATAGACGAGCCTAAGGACTTTCTTATCTTTTATCCAACCAAACTCTTGGAACTAGAGGCTGGAAAGAAGGGGTAGAGTTGAGGGAGTCAGGAGTGGGTAGAAAAAGGTGACCTTGCAGATCATTTCAAATTCTATAATGAATGCAAAAAGTAATCAGAATGAGATAGCTGGAGATTCAATTCTTTAGAGAGAGATTCAAATTCATTTGTCCCTTACAGGAACCAAAGAAAAAATCCATTATTAATTTAGGTAATTAGAGAACTTTGAAAGCAATATCCAGTACATTAAAAAAAAAAAAAAAAAAAAAAACCTATCCCAAGAGTGCAGCCCACAGCCTAGGAAAACTTAATTTTTATAGCATTTAGAATGAAGAAAGGTCATTTCTTAGATGTTCTCAACAGAACATTGTAATTTTAAACTGGTAATTTTAATGAGAAGTGGAGTTTTCATAAAAAGGGAGTAAATGCTTGAGTGAGTTTGAAATGAAATTAGAGGTGCATGTTCTGCCCATCATGGAATTTCCAAATGAATTGGTGAATCTAATACTGCTTCCTACTCTGCCACACTCCCACTGGAAAATTCCAAAGCTTCAGTGCCTACACCTGCTTTTTCTGCTTTCTCAATGACATTTAAAAAGACGTTTTACCTTTTCCTTACATGGGAGGCCTCCACTGCCTGAGATGTCTGATCCATGGGCTGTTTCTCTTCTGTGACTGATAAACAGAAGGAGTATCACATGGGGACATTTCCCAGAATCGGGGCAGAGACAGGGCAGCAAACTGAGAAGGGGTTCTCATGGAGCAAGTCCAGAGTGTGGAGTCATGGAGGACTTTTGATGAATCTTGCCCCTTCCGCAGTCCACATGGACAGGTCCAAGAGGTCACAAGAGGAGTTTTGGGTCACCTGTATCATGATATCCAGAGGATGGTTCTCAGTCTTATCTAAACATTGGAATCACCAGAGAGCTTTTAAAAAGGTATCTGAGACTCTTAAATACAGAGAACAAACTGAGGGTTGATGGGGGGCAGTGGAGAGGGGAAAATGGGTGATGGGCATTGAGAAGGGAGCTTGCTTGTTGAGATGAGCACTGGGTGTTGTATGTAAGCAATGAATCATGGGAATCTGCCCCCAAAACCAAGAGCACACTGTATACACTGCATGTTAGCTAACTTGACAATAAATTATATTCTAGAACATAAAAATAAAAAAATAAATTAAAAAGGCATCTGAGTCCTATCTCCATGAAGTCTAATTTCACTGGCCTGGGCTGCAACTTGAGTGTTTACATTTTTTAAGCTCCCAAGATTATTTGACTGCTTGGCCAGGGCTGAGAACCATGGTGTCACTTTCTGAGAAGAAATATCAACACAGAGCTACAGGAAAGGTCCTGGTGAGCAAGGGGTGAAGTAGTACAAGGGGATGTTAGAGGATGGGCACAGGGAGGCCTGTGAACTGTGTTAGTATAAAAACCAAACACTTGGGAACCATAGGAAGCCAAAGAAGGGTGTAGCAGAGAGCAATGTGGCCAGCTCTTTGTTGCCATATTTCTGGTGCTAAAATCAAAGTTTACTTAACACCTGCATTCAGATGGGAACATCAGAGGCTCAGGAGAAATTCTAATGCTACCTGAAAACTAAAACTTCTCTGCCCAAACTTATCAAGTCTCCCTTCAGGTAGCAGAGGGGTCAGTTGTCATTCATCTCTATTTGGGGAACAAGCATGTGCTTTCATTTGTAGCCTTCTACTACAACCATGCCTCATTCTCCTCCATGTCCTCCTTCCACATCACAATAAGCCATTCCAGAGTGCCGTGCTTCACTTGAAAAAAAAATGCTTTCTGTCCCCATTCTGGCACAGTTTCAGCTTATTTAGCATTATCACATATGTCATCTGTTTCCTAAGCAATCTAACATGGTCATGGCATGATAAGATTGGTAATTTGGGCAAATGAGAAACAGCCTGCCATCAGGACAACCATAATGACATTTGATTTGCTGTCAATAGATACTACTGTGTGTTATTTCTCTTATTGTTCCTGGAAAATAAATACAGAAAAAGACTGCAAGCTTTCCAGCCACAAGCCCTTCCAAAAAGCCAAAATGATTGAAATATTGCTCACCTTTAAACACATTATTCATTTGGCAAACACCAAGTAGATGCCAACCATGTGAGAGGCACTTTGGGTCTAGTTGGAAAATGTAGAAATGGCCCCTGCCAGCAAGGGACTTCCAGCCTCATGTGAGAGACCAGATTATGAAGCATGGCAAATTAGAGAACAGTTCCAGAAAGAACAAGAATAAAACTCACAAGGAAAGATGTGGCCAAGCACCACTTCATCCATCCACCCACACATGACCTTTGCCAGCATTAACTGCAAAAAGTTACTGCCACTATCAATCAACAATTCCTATGTCATCCCGTACAGAACAAGGAGTTTCACAAAGAGCCTTCTGAGTTCTTAGGTATTTTCATTATGGGGTGACATTCTCTTTGGTTGAAAGGGGAGACATCAAAGGGACTCCTGAATTTTGTACAACTTGCTGTCCAAGAACACCACCCATTTGTCCCAAGAAGGACTCAGCTAAAGCCTTTCAGGTAACAACACAACACAATATGGCCACTGTGTATACCACAGAATCCAGAAATACTCAGACTCCCAACACCACCTGGAGTTCAGGCCTGTTTCCTCCACTCACTTATTTGTTCACTAGGCCATTCCTTCAACAAATATTTACACAGCTATCATTGCTTTCCAGGACAGAATAGACCAACACATTGAACCAGATTTTGAGCTTAAGAACTGCCAATCTAATAGGAGAGGTTTGTACAAGGCATATGTGAGTATAAGAGGTGTCGAAAGGGGTCTAGGTGTTGCTTCATAGAGATAAGAGCAGGAACTTTGGAGCTGGACACACGTTTGTCTTTTCTAGAGAGCTCCTGAGACATCCTGGCCCTTGAGCCAGGGTTACATCTTCAGACCTTCCCTGAAGTAAGCAAGCAAAGCTGTCCAACCTTGCATGTCCTACCTCTGAACCCCTATGGGAGGATCTAGCCTTAGTCTTTACCCTAAGTCTGAGAATCACTAGGGGAGAACTCAAGGATAGCAGGGCACCCATCCTGCTTATTCTGCCTAATGCTTCTTCCCTGTTCTGGGTCCACTCATTCATTCATTCATTCATTCCCATGAACACTATCCACTACAGTGCCTCCAATTCCTTAATGGACCTGAAGTTCCCTCAATGCTCACTGCACACCTACTGACTTTTCCACTGTTTTAGGAAGAAAGATAGGCACAAAGATTATCACTTTTACTTATTGTCTTCAAGTGAGTCCCACATTCTCAGAAAGATAAATTTCATACTACTACCAGAAACAGAACGTGTAATGCTTACAAAGTTCCAATGAGAAGTCTGTTCTAAAATGATGCCAGCTCTGTGTTCCATGTTATACTAAGGAATGAAAGGGAGCTGGAAAACATGAAGGAACAGAATACCAACACTCCAGGTTGATCTGAGTGGGAGGGAGGGGTCTAAGGTGAAAAATAAAAACTCACTTTTTACTCCTCATTCTTCTCCCTTCTTCCTTAATATTTAGTGTCCTTAAGGAGCAGTAAGAGGCTTAGAGGAATAAAACCAGAACAATGAATGTGGACCACAAAGAGATAGTCTTTAGCCCCCAAACTGGAAAGAGTTAATAAGTCCATGATCTTCTTGTCCCTAGAGGCATGCAGGCAGATAATAGATAATAAACAAGTGATAAAAATATAGAAGGAATGTAAGAAAGAGAACTTTAAGGGAGAGAAGAAAAATTATATTACCAAGGTATCCATAATGTTTCAGGCACTCTTTCTGGCCTTTACACAATGTCCCAAGACAATGGTGAGAAAGATATTGTTACCTGCATTTTGCGTATGAAGCAACTATAGCTCAGAGAGGTTGAATAACATAACCAAAGCAGCAAACTGGCAAGTGGTGTGACTCGAAAGCCTATTCTCTTTCCTTCACAACATATTGCCTCCTTAGAGAGTCAGAAGAGTGGGCTAGGTTCATTTGTTCATTCAACAGATATTTTTTGAGTGTCAACCTACTGTGCTGGTGCTGGAGATACAAGGATGAATAACAACCTGGATCAGTGTGTGGGATTCTAAGATTCTGTAAGGGCCCTCACTGCCTACCCAACTAACTGTGTGGATATGGAGCCCACAGACCAACACTTCCCTTCCTTCTTCTCCCTGCCTCCTCCAGCCTACTGCCTCCCTAGCTTGCTTCCATCAGCACAGAGTCACCTTAAGGGCAGGCCCTGGATTTCCTCTCTGATTCACCTCTCCCAGAACAGTATTTTCCAAAGTGCAGCCCTCAGAACAGTAGGGCCATAGTATGCTCTTTGGATTCAGAAGGTTCTCTGGTCCCAGGCATTTGGGAAATTCATCATTGGAGGGTCACAGTAAATGAAGAGTACAAGAGCAAGGTCCACTCCTGCTAAGGCTGGAGGGGAATCACCAAGAGGTCTTGAGAGAGCTTTGCTGCTCTGCTTAGAACAAGGGCTTTCTAATTTACTGTGGCCCACAGTTAGAAATACATTTTACATTGCTACTCTATACAAATATCACACATAGACCACACACACACACACACACACACACACACAAACACACACACACACAATTGAAGCCAAGGTTTAATAAAACAATACTTACCTCCACTATGTGGGATTCACTCCGTTTCTAGCCTATTTTCTTTTAACGCTGGTTCATGATCCTCTGAACCAATTTCATGACTCCACAGTTTGAAAAACACCAATCCAGAGCACGAGAAGACACTTGGGCTGATTTCTAAATAAACTAGCCCCAATGTGAATCAGAGGGTCAAGGAAGAGGTCATGAATTAGGAATCAGGAGGCTGAGGCTCCAATCCCATCTTCACTGCTTTCTCACTGTGTGATGCAGGCCATCAGTTTCTCCTATAGGCTAATGTGAAGACCTAATTGTATCAGTCCTTGCTGATACAGACTAGAAACATGGGAAATGGTTGGCGCTTAAATGAAGATCTCAAGGAAAATTTAACAAAGAGGTTGTTTACAGGGATGTGTGCAGGGCCAAAGCAAAGTCAAAGAAAGGGAGTGCTCACTAAACCCATGGGAGAGCCATAGGAGGGGCCACCCACAAGACACAGTCACTGCCAATTGTGGCCAGACTAGGAGAAAATCATGGCAATAAATTCCCAATCCTTTCTCGTTCTTCCCTCCAGTCTCCTGCTGGTACTTCTTATTGGCCCAAACCAACCTACAGCCAGAGGACAGGAGACCCCATTGATTAAATCCTTCCAGGTCAGCTTCCTGGGACCCTAGCAGAGTGAAGAGCAAGAAGTGGATCAGGAGGAGCAAACAGAGATTATCCATCAACTCTATTCATGTCAAGATGGAGAGGAGCGGGGCACCTGGGTGGCTCACTCCATTAAGCGTCTGATTTCAGCTCAGGTCATGATCTCACAGTTCACAAGTTCGAGCCCTGCATCAGGCTCTGTGCTGGCAGCTCAGAGCCTCGAGCCTGCTTCGGATTCTGTGTCTACCTCTCCCTCTGCCCCTCCCCCACTCACGGTCTGTCTGTCTCTCTCTCTCTCATAAATGAATAAACGTTTAAAAAGTTAGAGAAAAAAAAAGATGGAGGGGAGCAATAATGGTTTACTATACCACCCCTCCCAGTTGCCATTCAAGGGTTGGTGAGGCTCTCACCCCTTTAACCCTTATAGTTTTCCCACCCATTTTCTGAGATGCTTAATTGTGCCTGCTTTTGCAGAGTAAAAGCCTCAGGCTTGACACTGCAAGGGATAGAAGTGGATCAGACTGACCCCCTACCCTCAGGGAGCTCATAGAATCAGGGGAAGAAAAAAGTCATGGCATAAGGACTGTTGCATAAAATATGAGGTGGAGGGTGCCAAAAGAAAGTGTTCATTGAGTGCTCTGTGGGAAATGAGAAAGAACCAAAGCAGATCATGGCTTCTGGGAACTGGTATGGCATTCACAGTTAGATCATGGCTTTCTCCTATTAGATGTAAACAATCTCACAGAATAACAGCATCAGACAAGGTCATTCTGAGATGATAAAATTAAACAAAAATAAGGTTACTATACAATCCACATGACAATATCTCCTTCTTTTGACTAACCTGATTGAGTACTACTTTTTCACCAAGCATAACTTTGTCCTACCTCCAGTGTGCCCTCCTATTGATTACAATTATTAAGATGCCCAATCATAAAACTGTTCCTACTTTCTGACAACACCCAATCCAGAAAACCCACTTCCTTATATCCTCCCCCAAATTGCTCAACCAAAAGCCAAACTTTAATATAGTTCTACCTATATGCTCTTATTGTGACACCCCACCATTGCCTTTGGTGAGCACTGAATCAAGTAAGAGACCTAACCTGTCATCTATGGGTGTGTTCCTGGTAGCCTTTTACTAGAGGACATTGCCACTAAGAAGGAATGAATTCCATAGCAAAGATCCAGGGAAGACCCATGGAGGGTTTGAGTTGAGAGCTGGGCAGAGGTGATGGCCCTCCACTTCTAGGCAATGGAAGATCCAAGCAAAGCCACAGAGGTGAAGTTCCTGGGCCTGTTTCTACATAGGAAGCAGAAGCTTGGTAAGAGCACCATAAAGAAAAGGATGAGGATCTTGAAAAGTCGAATTTTACTCCCGCATGGAACATGATGAAAGCTGCACTTCGGGGAAAAAATCCATCTAGTAAGTCTGTCCAGGAGGAACTGAGAAGAGAGAAACAGTGGATACAGAAAATCCAGTGTGAAGTCTAGAGAAAGGAGTGAACCGGAGGTCCCAGGGACCACTCTGTGCCCTGTGGAGACTTTGGAAGACCCTCTCCCTCATTCTCTGCAAACTCAGAACGTTCCTTTGAAGCAAAAGTGAGAGCATCTGAGAAGCTCCAGGTCTCAGATTTGTTTGCTGGTCCCAAAATGGGAACTGTAAATCTCCTTGCCCATTGCCAAAAAGCACTTAGAGGAAAGCATTTGAGAGCAGATGAGATTGCTACTTTAAGAAACATTATACACAGATGTCTGAAGAAGTATTACAGAGTTTGTGGATTAAATTCTCCTTCAGTCATACAAGATGTATTTTTAATTAATGGGAAAGATTTTGGTAGAATACATTTGATTTCACCCTTGTGAAATCAAATATTTGGAGTGGGGGGATATGTTCAAATGCATTTTCTCAGTGCTTCTTCCAAAAGATCTTGAATATGAAGGAAAAACTAAATGTAAGCTAAGTGTGAGTGATAATCGATTTCTGTTTCATAATGTTTTATTTAACAATATCTAGTTCATTTGCCATTTGGGAGAAAAGCTTTCATTTCCAATAGGTACCTAATCAGCCCTCGGCAGGCATTATGAATACCCTAATTAGCACCTCTGAAAAGTGGCTCAAACTTGAACTACAAAAAGCTAAATAATAATTAGGGAATTTGCCATGCTTCAAAGTAAAGCCTTTCCCTATCCCAAGTTGACAAGGATGTCTGCTGGGTTTCATGAATGTTGCATGTCATGTGTAATTATGTTAGATAATCACAACTCACCCAAACCCTGCACCCAATGATGAATGGGCTGTGGCAAGCTCTGTTTTACATCTTCATGTGGAATTATTCAGCAACTAGACTTTATTTCACTTCTGTTTGGACCCATAAACATACATATTTATCAAAACTCTTTGCAATTCTGACACCATATACTTTAAGATACTATCCAATTTGTGGGTAATCAGAACTTCATGAATATTAGATTTCTGCCTTAATTTCACTGGTGTGACTTTTTTTTCTGCAAGGAAAGGTCAGGACTCAATCATGTGAATGCTGCTTAAGAGAAGCATGACAAACTCATGCCCAGGCCAGGAAGACATAGTGATGGAGGTAAGGACTTGACCTTGATACCCACTTCTCTCCTTTGCTCTCTTTCTGCCACCACCCCCACCCAAAATCCCTGTCTCATTGTGCAGGGATGGCTAAAGAGCTCACTCACTGAATAGCAATAAAGAAGTGTCCAAGGCACAACTACTTGTGAATCAAAAGAACTCATAAATCAACTATTGTCAAGTTTCCTGGAGGAGGGGTGAGTCCTGCACTAAGATTCCCAGAGTAGAAACAGATTTTACTGCTCCAGTAGACTCAGCCTCATAACACAGTCCAGCCTCAGCTCCTCAAGACACCAAGCCCCCCAGGATGTGGCTCTGATGGTGAGGCAGCCTGAGGATGGCAGAGCACTCAAAACTCTTCCCTGAAATCAGCCACTTTCAAACAAGAAAGAGGGAAATAGAATAAAAATAAATAAATAAAGGGAATGTGTCAGGGAATTAAATAGAGCCTGAGAGGCAGAGTCTTGGCAAAGTTCAGGGCTAGGCTGGGCCCTGACACATCTGTCAGGCCTCAATCCCCAATACTCCAATCTTCTATCCATCCAGT
The DNA here is from genome assembly GCF_014898765.1 of Herpailurus yagouaroundi. Lineage (NCBI taxonomy): Eukaryota > Metazoa > Chordata > Mammalia > Carnivora > Felidae > Herpailurus > Herpailurus yagouaroundi. The sequence goes on from NW_024412421.1 coordinate 664,429, forward strand.
TAGCCTTTAATTCACTCCAGCTATCATTAAATGAGCACCTGCTATGTGCTAGGTATAGGGCTAAGCACTAAAGGTACAAAGACAAATTAGCCTCCCAACCCTTCATTCATTCACTCATACTTTCATCCATTCTACAGTCATTTACTGGTCTTCTACTAGGTACCAGATACTACCAGCTTTGGGTTTATAACAAAGAGCAAAGTAGATGTGGTCACTATGCCCATGGAGCTTAGAGCATTCATGAATACATATATATTTATTTGTATGTCTATTTATTTGATGATCAACTGTAAATTGTGATAAGTACTACACAAGCAAGGCACTAAGTTCTGTAGAAAGAAAACTTGCAAACAGCCACAGGCAGGCCCAGTGGAGAGAAGTACACCAGACCAGGCCCTGTGACAACTTCTGCAGTGGGGCTACTTCTTTCTAGGAAAGGCAAAGGCAACCATCTCCCTCCCTCCTCTCACTGAATCCCATCACCATAGAGACCAGCAGCTAGGGCAGAATCCAAAAAAATGGAAGAAAATCCTGCCTCCTTGTCATTCATTATATTTTTCCTCTATTGTTCATTCATCCTCTCTCTCTCTCCCTCTTTCCCTCTCTGTCCCCACTGTCTCTCTCTTTGGTTTTTCTTCTCTGCCCTCCCCTTTTGTTTCTCTGTCTTCTGCCCTCCATCTTCTTCTCATCTCAGTTCACTTCTGCATTATACCTCTGCATTTATTCCATCACCTTTTACTTCAGATCTGTCCCAGAGCCCCAGAATGTTAGGAAATAAATGGGAGCAAACAAAGTTGCTTAAATAAGCAGTCTCTCTGCCCTCTTTTAAAGTTCGAAAACATGGACTCAGCCCAGGGTCTCAAGATGCACCAAGCACATCCCTATTGCCAGCCCAGTGCTTCCTCCTCTGTTAGGTGTCAGAAACTGAAGAGAGGATCATGCAGCATGACTAAGGCCTCAGAGGCAGAGTTTGAAGGGCCTTCCCCATGCCTTCCACTGGCAGCCCTTCCTTTCACAATATCCATGGGAGGAGTTGGTCACCCTCTTCCTCATTCAGACTTTCTGCCTTACCCACAGAGGAACTGTTTCCCAAGCAGAAAAGCAGCCAAGTGGGTCCAAAAGCAGGTGACTTCCCAAAGGATGGGATACATTCTCTCTCCAAACAATGAAAACTGGCATTTTTCTCTGCTCCACTTACCTCTTACTAGCCCCAGGAAATGGAACCTCAACATCAGAGGAAGGACTAAACAGGAATAAAGGAGCCCAAAGTCAGCCTACTGAGCATAGCAAAGACCTCACAGTTCCTCTTCTTCCAGAAAAGACAGTGATTAGGGGTAGGGAAGGAGGAGATGAAGTGATACCAATTCTTGTTGAGCCTGCTGGGGATGGGAAAGGTCAAGGCACTGGGGCAACTCCAGGATGCAGCTAAAACCTCCCCAGCCCCCACCCCTGCCTCCATCCCTCCTCAGTACTTCCTAAGCAACTTGTACACATCATAGTCATTAGTATTATGACTCTGTCTGGAAAATTCCAGTTTACTTCATTGTGACTTGCTTGAGCATGAAGCCTGGTAAAGAATAGGCACTTGGTGAATTTTAGTTAGGGTTAAATGAAATTGACTGAATTTTAGTACAAATACCCCCAGTGGAAAATTTTCTAAGATTTGAAAGTGAAGGAAGAGTGACATAATTCATATCACATAGAAAATAAAATCTCTAAATGTTTTTTTTTCTCTCTCCAAGACTGATGAGGAGAAAAAAAAGTGAAGGATTTGAAATGTCTAATTGTCTCCTCATTTTTGGCAGCCAAAGGTGAGCTGAGAAGGATGGACCATTTTAGATCATATAAATAATATGATAACATAATGATTTAAAATGAAATGACCATATCAGTGAGTCTTTAGGTGGACAGACTGGGGGGGCACAGAGCTCTTTTGCATAAAATGAGATAAAGACCTGGAGGGGAGCCCAAAGGGAAGAGTTCCTGAAAATGGAGAGTAGGGGAGTAGTGGGGGAGTGAGGGGTAATGAGTGGGGTCACTGGACAGCTGCAAAATTCTGTCAGCGACCTCAACAATAGAACCCCATCTTCCAAAGCCTTCAGAAAAAGATCACGTGTTTGAGGTGAGGTACTTTCCCTGCAAAGTAAGTAGAGGCCCACAGAAGTGCCTGCCTGAGCTATGGGTGGAGGCAGGTGAAGCTGAGAGGATGTGAGGCATATACAAAAGGTAAACAACAACTGCAGAATACATGAAGGACAAGTCAAAGCAACTAGAATATTCCCCTGTTTCTCTGTACCACCTCCTCCCCCCTGCTCATGGACTGAATGAGATAGTCCCGAGAGGAGCCAGCATCTACAGGACCCAGGTGTGACTGAGGAGAAAGGGACACACAGCAGGTTGCTCTGACCAGCTGTCCATATAGATCTGGGTTTCTGCTTGCAAGGGTGCCTTCAGCCCAGGTCAAGGATGGATGAGAATTTGGCCGTCAGGACTCTTGGCCACTTCTTTCCACCAGGGGGTTCCCCCTTGCATCTGCAAACCACTCAGAGCTTCCTCCCCCAGACATATTCCAGAAACAACTCCCAAGGATGCCAACACCAAGGTCATTTTGCTGCAGACTTGACAAATACCTGGTTTCATTTGCAAATGAGTCTCACTATCTCTCAGAGGCTGCACCTCACCATTATGCACAGTTTCTTAGAAGTGTCAACGTCAGGGAGCAAGATTTCCTGACCATGTCCCAGGTTCTCAGGGCCCCCACACCATAGAGCAATCTGTTAGAGCTCTCAGTAACTGCCTGAAGCTTTTCAAGCCTCCCCTCTCCACCTTGGGAAGAGCAAGGGAGGAGGTAGTGCTTCAGTGAGCTGCTGAACTGGGAGAGGTAGGCATCCTGGATTGGGCCCTGAAAGTTCCCTAGGTCTCAGTTTTCTCATCTGAAGAAATGGACATTAACCCACCACTAGTCTCACATGTTTATTTAGTGAATATTCTGACAACATGTATGTCAAACAGCTTGGGAAAGACTGAATGGCTAAATACAGGTTAGGAAGTGATGATAGGATGACAGCAAGCACAACAATGATGAGGGCTTGTTACTCACACTCCCACTTCTTAGAAGAATGTACCATGAGGAAGAGCCCTCATTTTGATGAGCACAGTGATGAGTGGGTATGTCAGTTTACTATGGCTACCATTACATAGCACAGATTGGGTGGCTTAAAGAACAGAAATTTTTTCCCTCACATTTATGGATGTTAGAAGTCCAAGATGAAGGTATTGGCAGAGTTGGTTTCTTCTCAGCCCTCTCATCTTGGCTTGCAGGTGACAGCTTTCTCCCTCTGTCTTCACTTTGCCTTCCCTCTGTGTGTGTGTGTGTCTGTGTCTTACTCTCTTCTTATAAGGACATCAGTCATGTTGGATTAGGCCCATACATATGACCTCATTTTACCTAATTAACTCTTCAAAGCTCTATCTATCTCTAAATACATTCTCAGGCACTGCAGTTAGGACTTCAACATGTGAATTTTGGAAGGGACACAATTCAGCCCATAATAGTGGGGACTTAGGGGTAAAAGCTGGTGTGGATAGAGTAATGATCCCAAGTTCAAATGACTACAGAAGCCAGAAAGATAAAAAAAAAATAAGTAGAGAAGTTAGGATGTGGAAGGTGCTCTTTGCAGAGCTCATCCCCATTTAGAAAAGAGACAGTCACCCACAGCCTTAGCAGACTGTCATAGCAGAATCAGACCTAATATAGCCAATTTTCTAATTTTCTTTTTTTTTTAATTTTTTTTAACGTTTATTTATTTTTGAGACAGAGAGAGACAGAGCATGAACAGGGGAGGGGCAGAGAGAGAGGGAGGCACAGAATCGGAAGCAGGCTCCAGGCTCTGAGCCATCAGCCCAGAGCCCGACGCGGGGCTCGAACTCACGGACCGTGAGATCGTGACCTGAGCCGAAGTCGGACGCTTAACCGACTGAGCCACCCAGGCGTCCCCCAATTTTCTAATTTTCAAAAGAGAAACCGTAAGTGTGTTTTCTCACGTGGAATCTCTTGATTTTTAAATATTGGCAATGAATTCAAAAAAATCTTAAACAGTGTGCATAGTGTGTGTTTACACCTGAGGACTGGAGCTGGTACAGAGACTATGTACAGAGACCCCACTATGCCATGTCTGAGATGTCAAGAAGGCTCTGCATCGGCCCGGTGGTCAGTTCTAAGGGCTCAGGCACACAGATGCAGCCCCTTCTTGAGAAACAGCCACCCAGGTCTAGCCATGTTTTTTTTTAAAGCTGATTGTTAATGATGTGGAAAAGAAAGGAATAAAAACCATTATGATCACTCCAAGAAAGCATTTCGAATTCATGGATCATTTACTATTGATTATTGAAACAAATGCTATTGTGCATGCCTTATGGCTGGTTTTAAAACCTCTATAACTTTGGAGTTTTCAATTTATTTGGAAGAACTATAATAAGCAGCACATGACAATTACTTCCCTCAGTACTCCCTATAATCAAGATAAATTATCTAGCTATTGATGTAAATGGGATATGAAAATCTATAGAGTTCTCTTGAGGAGTATAAACTCCGCATTATACTCACTACATTTGAATTTTGCAGCAAAATCATTTTGGGGTCAATCAAAAATACATTCCCTCAAAATTTTATTGCCATCTATCCTGAGTCACCTCCAGAAATGATTAGCAAATAATACCAATGAGGAACTATTTAGCTCAGTGTTGGGCTGCATCGCTATTACTTACACCTTCCTGAACACTTTACACTCTCAGACCTATGTGTTATTATAAATTTATTTACATATTATACATATTTATTTACAATTCTTTTTCCCCATTGCCAAACAACCTCTTATGAAAATTCAAAGACAATTAATCATATATGAGATTTTTATAAACACAATAAACTCAATTTACATTGTTTCTCCTTCTCTTGTTTCTCCCTCTTCTTTTCCATCAAGTGCTTGTCTTCTGAGCCAGTTTTTCTCTAGCTAGTTTGTCTTCTGCCAGAGAAGATGCTGCCCTGAGTACCTTCATGCCATGGTTTTTGTTATTCTCCTCCCATAGCCCCATGCTTACTTCAGTCATTGGGGATCACACAGGCTTCCTTCCTAGAAATTCCTTCCAATGCAGAATGCTTCTGGCAATCTTGGCATTCTTTTATGCATCTAATCTCTCTTTCTGATTTTGCTATTTAATTTATTATCCTTTTATTCAGCATCTTCATTTTAAAATCTCTTTCCTTGCAGCAAGACAAGTAGGAAGTCTTCTCTCAGTCCTACCTTTTCAGACCATTTCTTCCAGCCTCAGTTTCCTGTCCCATCTGTTTAAATGACAGAAGAGAGAGTGAAGGAGTGGAGAGAGAGACAGGAGAAGCAGCAACCTCAAATACACCAATCTATTCACAGTGGTTAATAATGGATGGAAGGATTATGGATGAATTATTTTTATTGTCTTCTTTATGTTTTTCAGGATTTTACAAGTTGCCTAAGATGAGCATATACACTTTATTCTAGTTTTTCTGGAAAGCAGAGCCTGTGGCAAGCTTACATGCTAAAGCTTTATTGGAGGTTCATTCCCAGATAAGCAAGAATAAGGAAGACAGACTGAGGCAGGGAAAAGGGTAAAACAAATACTAGGTGATGCAATTTCAAGCTGTCACAGCTCCATAGCAAAATACATCTGACTGCTCACTCAGGGCCTCTTCAGAGAGGCCACATAGATTTGCATCTCAGTACAGCCAGCCAGAGGGAGGAGAGGCACCTCACTATCTGCTGACTTTCTCTGCCTCTACTGGTCAAAAAGTCAAGTTGGCTCTGACTATCCACATGTTCAGGTCACGTTACTCACCTCTTTCTGTGAGCAAAAAGCCAAGACCTCCATGGACCTATTCCAGCCAGGACACAGGTGCTGTCCTCTCTCCTGTTACTTGGCTCCATGCATTAGGACTCCTGGTCTGCAAAGCCAGTGGCAGCAGTAGAAACAGCAGCAGGACATTGTGACACACAACAGCCTGAACTATTACTTAGGCTGCTCTCACTGGGAAGCAAGACAAGTGGCCATGACCCAGTGATCAAATTTTATTGATAAAGAAGAAAAGTTTATTTTAAAATATTCAATTAAATTTAAATCCTTTGAGACTTCTCTTGCTCAAGTCTCCTTCCAACATCTTCACATTCCAGATCCAAACTGGACACAGTATTTTAAGACAGAAGTCATAAACCATAAAGCCCACAGAGGCCAGGCTAGTAACATCAACAGGAAAGCCCAGTAGAGGCTATGAAAAGTGCTTGGGCCTGTGGTGAGCAGAGAAGACACACACAGAAGTCACTAAGTGCTCAGCTCCAGCCAAGTGTTGTCACACCTGCTGATTTAAAAAATATATATATGTTCAAAATCAGGACTTCTCTGTGAATCTCATTTTTTATTGTTGACAACAAATGTTCTTTTTTTCCAAATTCTTTGGGGCAAACAAAAAGTGTCAGCAGGCCAGACATCAGCTACTTGTCTACCAGCTTGTGACATCTGATCTTAAAGACTGTCAAACATGGAAAAACTTCATTTTCCCAATCTTGCATTGCCTCAAGATGATAATGGCTCACACTGATTGAGCTTGTTCTATGTGCAAGACACTGTTAGGTGTTGTATATGGGCTTCAGAGGGGTCCCAGGATGTAGAAGACCAGATGGAGTTGAACCTCACTGCCCACCTTAGAGAAAGTCCCCTGGATACAACTCAGCCTTTCTGCTCTGATTTTCCTGGGGTTTTACCGAAAAGGAAAGTGGTCTGATGGAGCACAAAGCTGGCTCCCTCTGGCCAGGTGGATGTCCCTGGTGGCCTTCTCTTCTCAGCTCGCACCTCACAGCCCACAGTTCTCTGCAAACTGGACTCACTGAAGCAAGGACTGTGTTTTAAGTAGCAGTGTATCCCCAGGGCAAATTTCACTTAATAAATTAAGAGATCATTAAACCCACCAGTTAGTAACTTTCCGTTGCTCTTGAAGCCCTCTGAAAGGCTAATGAAAGCTATTGGTCTTCTCCTCCAAAATACATACCTATTAAACCAAATGCTCCATCTGATTTCAAAGAGTTCTCCCATCTATGAGTCTGAGTTTAAAATTCCTGATCCAAAAACAAAAACAAAAAAAAACCCTCCTGATTCAATCACATATTCCTTCTTTAGAGATTAGTCTTTTTTTTTTTTTTAACTTTTTAATGTTCACTTTTTTTTCATGAGTGGGGAAGGGCAGAAAAAGAGAGGGAGACACAGAATCCGAAGTAGGCTCCAGGCTCTGAGCTGTCTGCACAGAACCCAACATGGGCTCAAACTAATGAATGTTGAGATCATGGCCTGAGCTGAAGTAGGATGTTTAACTAACTGAGCCACCCAGGCACCCCTAGATTAGTCATTTCTATCTCACAGACTTGTCTCAGATCATATTATGAGAAAAACTACTGATTTTTAGTGTTTTTTTTTTAATTTTTATGGTCTGTGGTTTACATGGAATAAAAACAAACTCAAATTTCAAAAAAGAGGAAGTACAAAATTTTAATTACAGATTATGAAAAAGTTCTGGAGGTGGATGACAGTGATGGCTGTACAACAATGTGAATGTAATATCACTGAATTGTACACTTACAAATGATCAAAACAGCTTTGTGTGTGTGTGTGTGTGTGTGTGTGTATACATACATACATGGCAAATTTTTCAAATAAAGAAACAGGGAAGAGTGCATTTTAAAGGCATGAAAGTACCTCATGGAGCCCACTGGCCGCTAGGCCTTGGGAAGGAACTGGAACCTTCCATTTGTCTCTCATCTCTGTTTTGTGGTTTCTCCCTTGCTCTGTTCTTCCAGCGTATGCCCATTCTACAGCTGTCAAGTTTCTATTTCCTCAATCAATCCAGGCTGAATTGTTATATCTCAGACACAGGTGCAAACTCCCTGGAGGAAGAATCTGATTGTCCCAATGTGAAACATTATAATAACATCTGGCCAGGAGGGTAGGGTCACTTAATACAATTACGGGAACCAGAGAAGGTGTCCACCACTGGAAGAATGGAGAAGAAAACAATGTAGATGAATATCACAGAAATGAAGCAATTAGAAGCAACAAACTGGGTGTACAGAGGGCAACACAACTTATTAAGTAGAAAGAGGAAGAAACAGACTATAAATGAGATCAGAACTTCTCCAACTTAACTGGGTGTTGTATGGAAACCAATTTGACAATAAATTATATTTAAAAAAAAAAAAAAAGAACTTCTCGGGGCGCCTGGGTGGCTCAGTCGATTAAGCGTCCTACTTTGGCTCAGGTTATGATCTCACGGTCCATGAGTTCGAGCCCCGCGTCGGGCTCTGTGCTGACAGCTCAGAGCCTGGAGCCTGCTTCAGATTCTGTGTCTCCCTCTCTCTCTGATCCTCCCCCATTCATGTCTCTCTCTGTCTCAAAAATAAATAAACATTAAAAAAATTTAAAAAAGAACTTCTCCAACTTAAATGTATAAGCAAAACACTAGTATCTCATTAAAATGAAGGGTCTATTGCAGTAAGTGTGGGGCAGGGCCTGAAATTCTGTGTTTCTGGCAATCTCCAGGTGGTGCTGCTGATCTGAAGGCCACACGTTGAGTAGTCAGGGTCTAGAACACAAGCTCAATCATGAAATTAAAAACTCATGCCAAAAGAGGGGCACCTGGGTGGCTCAGTTGGTTAAGCATCCACCTCTTGATTTCGGCTCAGGTCATGATCTCATGATTCATGAGCTTCAGCCCCACATGGGGCTCTATGCTGAGAGGGATCCTGCTTGGAATTCTCCACCTCTCCCCTGCTCCTGCTCCCATTATCTCTCTCTCAAAATAAATTAAAAAAAAACATTTTTTTAAAGTTAAAAAAAAACTTATGCCAAAAGAATTCTCCCTATTTTACAATGAAACATACATTCTTCAGAACATATATCAAAACACAAGAGGGGTTGGAGAGGCAAGGGTGTGGAAGTGAGATGAGAACACAGGGAATGACAAATGTACAGAACAAAAGAGAGCTTTGCTCCAGCTGATGGTGAGAGAGCATGCTGAGAACTGAGAATGATTAACTCAGCTGTCTGTGCCTATAGTCCAAAAGAGGAGGAGGAGGAGAAAGGAAATGTGAAGTGGGAGCAGCAGGGCTATTGGGCACTTCCCCTTATGGATGGTTCTCAGTGAAAGGAACTGCCAAGGACTGAACAAGTCCCCAAACAGGGTTTCTGACAATTCACCTTGTAGCTTCCCTGCCCATGTGGCTTGGCAGGCTTGCCTGGACAATCCATATAAGCTTTCTGTTCTATATCCCTTCAGGGTCATTTGAAGTGAGAGCCTAGTTTTCACATGTAAGAAGATGGCTTCATGAGAGTGGTGAGATTTAAAATCCACTGCACTATATTCCATGCTCATGGACCGGAAGAACAAATATTGTTAGATCGATACTACCCAAAGCATTCTACATATTCAGTGCAATCTCTATCAAAATAACACCAGAACTCTTCACAGAGATAGAACAAACAATCCTAAAATTTGTATGGAACCAGAAAAAATACTGAATAGCCAAAGCAATACTGAAAAAGAAAACCAAAACAGGAGGCATCACAATCCCAGACTTCAAGGTCTATTACAAAGCTGTAATCATCAAGACAGTATGGTACTGGCATTAAAACAGACACTCAGATCAATGAAACAGAATAGAGAAACCAGAAATGGACCCACAAACATATGGCCAATGGAATATCCAGTGGAATAAAGACATTGTCTTCAGCAAGTGGTGCTGGGAAAACTGGACAGCGACATGCAGAAGAATGAACCTGGACCACTTTCTCACACCATACACAAAAATAAACTCAAAATGGATGAAAGACCTTAATGTAAGACAGGAAGCCATCAAAATACTCAAGAAGAAAGCAGGCAAAAACCTCTTTGACCTCAGCTGCAGCAACTTCTTCCCCAACACGTCTCCACAGGCAGGAAAACAAAGCAAAAATGAACTATTGGGACCTCATCAAGATAAAAAGCTTCTATACAGCAAAGGAAACAATCGGCAAAACTAAAAGGCAACCGAAATGGGAGAAGATATTTGCAAATGACATATCAGATAAAGGGTTAGTATCCAAAATCTATAAAGAACTTATCAAACTCACCCAAAAAGCAAATAATCCAGTGAAGAAATGAGCAAAAGACATGAATAGACACTTCTCAAAAGAAGACATCCAGATGGCCAACAGACACATGAAAAAATGCTCAACATCACTCATCATCAGGGAAATACAAATCAAAACCACAATGAGATACCACCTTACACCTGTCAGAATGGCTAACATCAACAACTCAGGCAACAACAGATGTTGGCAAGGATGCAGAGAAAGAGGATCTCTTTTGCACTGCTGGTGAGAATGCAAACTGGTGCAGCCACTCTGGAAAACATTATGGGAGGTTTTGCAAAAAATTAAAAATAGAAGTACCCTACGATCCAGCAATTGCACTACTAGGTATATATCCAAGGGATACAAGTGTGCTATTTCAAAGGGAGTACATACACCTCAATGTTTATAGCAGCACTATTGGCAATAGCCAAAGTATGGAAAGAGCCCAAATATCCATCGACATATAAGTGGATAAAGAAGATGTGGTATATATATACAATGGAGTAGTATTCAGCAATCAAAGAGAATGAAATCTTGCTATTTGCCACAACATGGATGGAACTAGAGGGTATTAGGCTAAGTGAAATAAGTCAGTCAGACAAAGATATATATCATAGGACTTCACTCATATGTGGAATTTAAGATACAAAACAGATGAACATAAGGGAAGAGAAGCAAAAATAATGTAAAAACAGGGAAGAGATGGGACGCCTGGGTGGCTCAGTCAGTTAAGCATCTGGCTTCAGCTCAGGTCATGATCTCGCGGTCCCTGAGTTTGAGCCCCGCTTCGGGATCTGTGCTGACAGCTCGGAGCCTGGATCCTGTTTTGGATTCTGTGTCTCCCTCTCTCTCTGCCCTTCCCCTGCTCACTTTCTGTCTCTCTCTGTCTCAAAAATAAATAAAAACATTAAATTAAAAAAAAAACGGGGAAGGGAACAAAACATAAGAGACTCTTAAATATGGAGAACAAACTGAGGGTTGATGGAGGGGTTTAGGTGGGGAGATGGCTGAATGGATAAGGGGCATTAAGGAAGACACTTGTTGGGATGAGCACTGGGTTTTATACATAGGGGATGAATCACTGGAATCCACTCCTGAAATCGTTATTGCACTATCTGCTAACTAACTTGAATATAAATTCTAAATAAATAAATAAATAAATAAATAATAAAATCCACTGCTCTGAACTTCCCACACAACAGCATTCAATGTCTTTCCTGGATATAGGAGAACCATCTGCTTAGATGTATTCTAGCAATTTGATTTGCATGCACAATGCAAAAAAAAAAAAAACAAAAAAACAAAAAAACAAAAAACAAAATCAACATCAGTAATCTAGGATGCTAGTAAGCAAATACAACAACGTTCTTCCCCAGTCTGTGTTGTCCCAGGGCCAACAGCCAGTGACACTGAAAGAGCTACAACTGGAGCAAAGCCAGGGGAGACGATGCCACAGCACATCTCAGGAGGCCATGGAGCATGTCACTGAACAGTACCAGTGTAATCAACTCCTCCTGTCCCCCAAAATACATTCTGTCCAGTATGCTAGACAGACTGAAATGCAAATGTGTCTCCAAGACAAGAAGAATTGGAAATATAAAATACTCTACATGTAGCATGATGCCAAGTGGGAATCCTACACTTTGTTTTCCTCAAAACCTACATTGTATCCCTGTGCTTTCTTCACTTTCACCTTATTACTTGAAGAATGGGAAAAATAGTATTACAAACAAATCCTTCAACCCAAGCAGCAATTTTTCAGCTCATGGAGTCTCTCTGAAGTTGAAACATCAACCTATATTTTGAAATGCTCATTACTCACTGATTAATTCAGGAGTAAAATGATCCAACATATTGTTACCAAACTTTGTGATGTAACTTCTTTGTTAGTCATCAGATAGTCACCAGATAGTTTGACCAACTGATGTATGTTAACTAGTACACTGGGCACTATTAATAACAACAACAACAAAAAATATTGGGCTTGGAAGTTGTCTCTTAGGTACCTACTATCTGTCTAGAGAGATAAGACCAACATACAAAAAATAAACTAAAACAATGAATTGTATTCCTATACATCCACTGGTCCTATTTCATGCTTCATTCTTAGGCACAACTGGATCTGGAGATGCAAACAATGGCTCCAAAACACTGCTGCCCCATAGAAAGAAACTTCTTAAGCATGAAGCTCTCACAGAAGGAAGCAGAGCCAAGAAACAGAAAGAGAATCAAAGAGAACACCAGGCAGATCCTGGCTGGGATCTGCTTTTCTGTAATATTAATAATACTAAAGAAGAGAAAGAGCCCTTCTCTTACCCACATTTATGTCAATTCCTTAAATTCTGATCTGCTGTCTCTGGGTCACCTTCCCTTTCTCCCCCACAGGACTCACTGAGCCAGACTACAGGACACTTTGATTGGTCAGTCTGAATGCTGTACCCACTCCCCAAAAGAGCAAAGGGATCTACCTGATTGACAGGCCCACCAAAATCAAATGGAGGTGTGGAGTGTGAGGGTCACTTAAGAAAAATCTGCAGACACATAAATAACAGGATGTGATGGACACTACAATGACATTGCAAATTGGAGGCATCACTGTAGGTGGAAATAAATTACGGGTGAGTGGAGTGTTTCTAAAAGTGGCAAAATTAAACACAACAATAAATCTCATTTTGGATCTACTATATGACAGATATGTACTAGGCCCTTTGTTATACATTATGGTATTTCAAAATTCAAGACTTGCAAGGGCTGCAGGACCCATTCCTGCCCATGTCCACACCCTGATCTTTTGCCATCTGACAGCCTCCTCCCACCACTGGGTTTACTTTTATTTCTATTATTTCTTATACTTACCTCAGGGCCCTTACATTTGCTTTTCCTCCTGCTAGGAATTCCCTTCCCAGTTTGTCATGGCTAACTCTACTCACCCTTCAGTTTATATAAAAAATGCCACTTCCTTAAGGAAGCTTTTCCTCTTCTTGATGAAGTAGCTTGCCCACCATGTCCTTCTGACATAATGAGCACCCCAGGGCAGGGAATGATCAACACTGTGCCCTTACTGCACAGCCCAAATGCACAGCAGGAACTGGATAAATAGTTTATTCCTTCATTTAACAAATGTTTGCTGACTATGTGCCAGACACTATGACAAGTGTTTAAAATATTTCAGTGACCAAAACAGACAAGATTCTCTGCTCTCAAGAAGCTTAAATAATTTTCAAATCATTGAATGAGCAAACTGAACAGAGACTCAGAATAGCTAAACAGAAAGAAGTTGAGAGACCATCTTAGGTGGAGGGATGAACAAAGGTGATAGTCCCAAAGGCATGATGAGAGTTAGAAAGATCATCTCCTGATCACCCTGTCATGAGCCCAACCTTAGTTTCCAAAAACCCACAAGGTTGTAAAGAGCACCTCGATGCCCTCATGGTAACAGCACTCCAGTCTTAAGAGTCAACTTGCTTTAAGTTAACACTCTCTTTACTTGCTGACCTAAGTTCCTTGATCCATAGCAGACAGACCACTGGCCTTGAGGAGTGAAGGACCAAAACATTCCCAGGCTGCAGAGGCCAGCAAATCTGTTTGGAGCCACCTCAGCTTTATGATGAGCTGAGAAATTTTTTTAGAAAAATGTTTTTCTTTTTTTAGGTCATGCAAATAATTTTACTAAATTTTACTAATTTAGGTCATACAAATAATTTTAGGTCATGCAAATAATTTATCTCTCTGTGTATCTGAATACCTTGCTCTCCTTTGCAGAAAGAACAGAGTACTCCTGCACATCACAGAATAAGCACCAGACACACTTGCACTCCAAGCACTGAGATAACATTTGTACATGGCACCATCAAGTATGCCCGTAATCAAGAAATGTTGCAGACCACTGCATTCTCTTTCCTGATTAACTATGGTAAACCCCTTGAAAAACTCTTGAGCAAAGCAGAAACCTCGGAGTTGGCTTTTGGGCAAGAGTCTGCTTCTTCCCCAAGTTGCTGGCCTTCTGAATAAAGCTGAAATTCATTTCCAATCAAAACCAAGGTTGGGGTTCAGTAACAGTGGCACAATTGGGCCTGCAGGTGTGTGATATGCCATGGCTCCCCACCTATCCTTCTGAGAACCCAAAGCATAAACCAAGAACCCCTGTGAACAGCACTCTAGAAAAGTCAAGTGTCATCTGTCTGCTGAATCATACTTGACTTTTTGCTAAAATCAAGATAATTATTAGATTGTTCCTGATCCTCTTAAGTATGGCTTGATGGCTCTTGAGCCAAATTAAATGTAAGATGGGTCTAGGAAAGGGGAAAGTGAAATGGGCTCTACTGAGTTCACATAAAGATTTCATTTCTCAAGAGGTAGTGTCATAGTCCTTACAGGTTGCACTGAATAAAAGACCAGTTTGGCTTAATAGGTGTTCATTTGTTTTTCAAGGAAACTATTTTATTTAGATTACTAAAACATTAATTTTTCAAATAATATCAAACATTCAGCTAAAGTACCCTGTAACCACACATCCCTAAAACTAGTCTCCTCTCTCCATTTCAGAAGTAACTACCATTACCAATGTGTTGTATATTCCTTCTAGACTCTTTTCATGCATTCACATATATGTTATTTTATTTCTTTTTCATTTTGTTTTAAGTAAATGATTTCATATTGTACTTTCATTTCTACAACTTCCTTTTTTTCTCTACACTATGTCTTAGAAGTCATTGCACTTAGTATACATAAATCTTACTGTTATTATTGTTCATTGTTACTAAATCTTATTATTGCAATACTTGTACATAGTATTTACATAGTCTCTCACAGTAATTTTATGCCATTATTTATTTAACATTAAGTGAGTAACCTACTTCATTTTATGCCATTATTTATTTAACATTCCACAATAATGAACCCTTGTTTCAAAATTTTCACTATTACAAACAATGCTGTGATGAACAGCCTTGTCCACACTTCCAGCCCAAGGCACCAGTGAGTATTTTTCTATAGTAGATATCCACAAGTGAAATTGTTCAGTCATAGGAATTACACATTTATTTTAATAGATACTACCAAATTCCCCTCCAAAGTGGTTGAATTTACTCTCCCAGAGCAGTGCATAAGCATGCTTATCTCTCCTATAGATGTTGAGAAGGCCATCTTCTTTCAAACTTATTTTACATCTTTTCCTAAACCTCACCAGGCCTACTATGACCAATAGTACAAGTGTGCCATTGAGACAGCCCTGCAAGAACTCATGGCCACATAAATGAAATTCCTGCACTGAACACCAGAATTATCTATAGTATCCCAATCTTTCTCCCCAGGATCTATAGCATACTCATAGCCTGCCAGAGGAGACACTCCATGTAAGGGAGAGCACTGTTATAAGGAAGGAAAACCTGGGAACTAGTCTTGGTTTGGAGCCTATTAACAGTGTCCATGACCTTAAGCACAGATCTCTAATACTATGCATCCTTTTTCCATCTCTAAAATGATACCTACCTCACACAATTACTTAAAAACTCAAAGTAAAATTAAGGAAATGGAAAACAAAACAAAACAGGGGCGCCTGGGTGGCTTAGTCGGTGGAGCATCTGACTTCAGCTCAGGTCATGATCTCGCGGTCTGTGAGTTCAAGCCCCGCGTCGGGCTCTGTGCTGGCTCAGAGCCTGGCACCTGCTTCGGATTCTGTGTTTCCTTCTCTCTCTGCCCCTCCCCTGCCCATGCTCTGTCTCTCTTTGTCTCAAAAATAAATAAAAACATTAAAAATTTTTTAAAATGAAACAAAAACAAACAAAACAAACAAACCGCCCCCCCCCCAAACTTAGTACTAAACTGCTGGAGAGGCTGTTGACTGCTCTAATTAAGAACACTCTTTGTGCCTGTGTTTCAGTCTAACATAGCCCAGACCTAATTTGGAAGTGGCAGTTCCCAACAAAATACACTGAACAAATCCTTCTCCCTACCATTACATCAACAAAGGATAGTATCCAGAGACCTCTAAGTAAAAGGTATTTAGTCATACCTTTAGTAAAAGGTATTTAGAGCACAGCTGAGCAACTGCCTCCCACAGACACAGCCAGACTTGGCCGCTCTTCCTCAGTGACCAGTGGACAACTCTCTGCACACCCTATTGGAAGGCAGCAAGACCTCCCTGGGGATGTAGCTGATGGAGACTCTTCATAAAGTTACCTTAGAGCAGTGGTTTCCACATTTTTTTTTTTTTGCACACTGGGATCACTTGGTGAGCTTTATAAAGTAAGGATGCCAGGGTCCCATGACCAGAGATCCAAGATCCAGAGATCAAGATTTTATTGATCTTGAATGTGGCCTGGGGATAGGTGTTTTAAAAGCTTTCCCAGTGATTCTAACATGCAGCCAATGTTACCAACTATTGCCTTGGAGGAATTGCAGACATAAAATCGGACAATACTCTGCAATTAGAATCAAGAGCCTTTGACTGTTGGTAAATGTTGAAGATGAGTGATAAAATTGGGGGAGTAGTTATGCTCTCTGCTTTTCTTTGTGTTTTCTTTCAGCGTTTTATGATGAACATTTTTAAAGAAAAGAAGGAAAATCTCTAAATAGAGACTCAGAATTTAGAGCATATAAGATCAGAAAAATGAGAGACACATGAATAGCAGCAGAACCTGAACAAAACAGCATAAGACAAAGGTGAACCATACCAGGCCAAGTGTTTTCACTATAATCCTGGTAAAAAGAAACTGTACAGTGATAGCAGACCCCCACTGAATAATTTCTTTAGTTTTCTATACATAATTGCATACAATAATTTTGAAGTAGGGTTTAATAATTCTCAGTTAATTCCTTCTGCTCTCTTCAGAGATTAAATTCAATGAAGCTAAGGTTTCTGGAATTTGCAGAGCAGAGAACCAGAAAAGAAGAAACTACACAAAGAAAGAATTCCAAAATTCTACATAGGGGTGCCCTCTAGTCTGCTGTTAACCACTAACTCTCACTTGTGCAGGGAGAAACCTTACCAGGCTGGGCATAGAATGTCAAGGGAGCTCACCCCAATCTAGGGGGTGTTCCGGCTCCCCCGGAGAAAAGGAGAGTTTTGCTAACATCCAGGGCATTCAGTTTGGAGCACAGAGGGGCATGCACTAGTAGTAGGTATAAACTAACCCAGAAAGGTCTTTTACACCCAACCTAACAAAGCTTCACCAGTCTCTAAGTGTCAAGGTAAACTTCAAGTAACTTAAGGACAGTAATTCAACTGCCAGGACTACATCAAACATCCCTGGAAGGAACACAACAAAATCCAGCAATCAGCGATGTAAAATCCACAATATTCACCATTTAATTTATGTAATGACTACACAGATAAATATGAGATAAAGCAAATATAATGAAATGTGAGCTGTAGAATCTAGGTAGTAGGTTAAATTTTTTATAATAAGATGCTGGAGAAAAAACTACTAGACAGACAGAAAAAATAAATATGACTAGAACGACTAGAATAAAAATCATTCAGTTAAATTAAATTCAGAAATGACAGCCAGTGGAGACATGGATTTTAAAACAGCTTCTCTCTCTCATATATATATATATATATATATATATATATATATATATATAAATGTTGATAAAAAATGTTAGAGTAAAAAAAAATACCTTCTTAAGAGTCACTACAAAAAAAATACAGGAACACTCCCAATGGCAGGCGGGGGATGGGGGAGCAAAGGACAAAAATAATTCACCAAAGAGATGAAAGTGACAAACATGGGAAAAAAAGATCAACCACTCTAGTATAAATAAACAAAAATTAAAAGAATAGCAAATTAGAAAAGACTTTTAAAACTATGTTCAGTGTTGAAGATCACACAGGAACAAGCACACTTGTCTGCTGCTGATGGGAGGATAAATTTTGGATCCATACTTTCTGGAAAGTGAACCTTAGACAGATAGGCCACTTACCCAAATGACATAGCTGCTAAGTGTTGTTGATTGACTGGCTGTATTTCATGCCTAAAGTTACAGAGGCTGAAACAGGATGAAATAATGGTTTCCTAATCCCAGTCGAACCTGCCTCTCTCAATACAACTGTGTTACTCATGGAAGAAACATGAATTGCTCTCATAGACAAAAACAGAAAACACAGCCATGCACCAAGGTGGAGCACCAGGATGGGAAGCCATGTCCCAAATGTTAGGACATGGATGTGTAGCAGCCATAGCACTAACTCCTTCCTGTATCTCAGAAGCTATTTCCAAAGGGGGTGGCACAGGGAGGCACAATGGCAGTGCAGCACTGCAGGCCAAGGACATGTCCACATCACTGCCTCCTGCTCCAGTTCCCCAGTCGAAGCTGAAAGGGCAACCCCCTAATAGACCAGGTTGTAAACACATCTGAGACACTCTCTGGGGATCCCCAAACACAACAGGGCCTGCTACTTGGCAGGAAATCAATATCATATAGCCTTTAGTGTTTCCAAAAGTGGCAACTGAGACAGAGAAGTTAAATAATTTGCCCAAGGTCACACAGCTAAATGAGTAACACAAGTCAGACTTGTCAAAATCCAAAGCCCAGGGCCTTTCTACCACTCTAGTCTAGGGTTTACCAAACTACAGCCACTGGCAAACCACCTTCATGATTTTGTCCATATCTCTGTATACCTTCTGCTCTTATTTACCTAGAAAAAAAATTTAACCAACTTTAAATCAAACCACTTTTTAAATATTTGGCTTAATTCAAAAAGTGATAGGTTTTCTATAAAAAGGAAAAAGAAAAAAGTCAAAGGTTTCAGATCTTTTTAATTCACAGTAAAATATATGGCAACTATTAAATTTTGTACAATTGTCTATCTGTCCTAAAAATCACCTCACAAATGACAAGCAGTCATTTGCAACACATGTTGTAGGCTGGGGCCCCTCTCCATCCAGTCCTGTGAATAAAATTGCACTGTTATAGAAGAGACTCATAAATATGGAGAACAAACTGAGCATTACTGGAGGGGTTGTGGGAGGTGATGGGCTACATGGGTAAGAGGCATTAAGGAATCTACTCCTGAAATCATTGTTTCACTATATGCTAACTAATTTGGATGTAAACTTTAAAAATAAAAAATAAAATTATTTTTTTTTAAATTCACCGTTATGTGGGGCGCCTGGGTGGCGCAGTCGGTTAAGCGTCCGACTTCAGCCAGGTCACGATCTCGCGGTCCGTGGGTTCGAGCCCCGCGTCAGGCTCTGGGCTGATGGCTCAGAGCCTGGAGCCTGTTTCCGATTCTGTGTCTCCCTCTCTCTCTGCCCCTCCCCCGTTCATGCTCTGTCTCTCTCTGTCCCAAAAATAAATAAAAGTTGAAAAAAAAATTTTTTTTAAAATAAAATAAAAAAATAAATTCACCGCTATGTGTTTAAATGTGTGGTGTATGGTTTCTGCTTGTTGTTCATCAGAAACCACAGTGAGAGCCAAACAAGTTACTCACAGTCAACTTCAGAAGGAAAAGAGTTTATTGATGGATGCTCCTTGTGTGGAAATACCTCTCTGCCCAGATGGATGGGGCAAGGGTGTTCACAGGCCTTCTTCTTAGATGTTCCCTTGGACCAGGGTCTCTGATCTCCCTTCCTTGGGGCCAGCTAGTTTATGATGACTTTCCTCCAGCACCCTGTCTTCCAAGCCTGACCCAGAGAACTCAGCCCTCACTGGTTTGTTTATGCTTTTCAAAGTAATAATTATTCTGCCTCTGGCTGTGAAGTCTGATTACCATCCAGAGGTAGCTTCCTTCATCGCCACTGGGCTCCCAAATATCCCTTCAGTCATGATCTCTTTCTCTTCCAAGTTGAAAAGCTAAAAAATGTAGGAAGTCTCTTTCTTTGGCCCCCCCCCTCCTTATCCCTCCCTCCCTCTCCCTTCTTCCCTCCCTTTTGCCCTCTCTCCAGTGTGACTCAGACCCTTCCCAGATGAGGCACCTGTGGGATGGTTCTTTATACATCAGATCATTCCTCTCAGGGCTTTCTACATAGTTCTTTGTTCTACCCCCACCCCTCTGTTTGTAAGGAAGCCTGCTGACCTTGGGAAGGATGAGAGCTATCCTATTAGCTGCTTTCTCCATCTGTCCAGACTATTATTTTGAACATCCACAAAACAAGGTTCTTAGAAGAGCACTGCTCCCTTTCCCTTTAGAATGCAGGTACCTGTAACTCTGCCACCTCTGGTCATCAGAACTCAAGAGCCAAAAGTACCAGATACATTCCTCCCTATATGAACTCCCTCCTCCCACTCCCTGAAAATTCAGGAACCAAACAGACTCAGATCAGGTGCTAGCCTTTTCTATCTGAACTTGCCCTCCAAATCCTCACTCTAAGAACTTGGGAACTAAAGAGATTTGTGGTGCAAGGGATGCTGTGTCTTAAATTAGTCCTGCTGCAGTCAACACAGTTCCACAGTAACTTCTCAGCAGTTCAATAGAACCACTCTTACAGAGTGCTTCTTAAAGAGAATTCTGGGCAACAGTCAGGTCAGCAAAATGCTACCGACACCATCCTTGTGATAGCTTCACTAGCCACACTGGCCAAACTGAGTTTCACAAATTCTGTCAGTGTCCTTACTGCAAGACTCTTCAGAGATAAACATATTTGACTACACACACTTTGTTCACAAACCTATCGACATCCTACACAACTTGTGTTCTTCAAAACAAACACCTTCTTAGAAATGCAGGTTTGGAGGTTTTCACCAGCACTTCGTCCTAAGACATAAGCCTGCGGTAACCATCAACCCATAAGGTAACTTAGTGCAAGTTAGAAAAAAAGGTGCCCCTTCCTTGAGACACATTTTGACTTTATCTGTTGTAAAATTGCAGTAATAATGCAGGTTTAAGGGTCCTTTCAACACGTTAAATAGAACTTTACTGCCATCTAGTGGAGAATTAATCAAATAAATATACCAATCTACAGTCTTTTTTTTTTTTTTTTTTGGTATTCATTTATTTATTTGTTTATTTATTTATTTTTCAATATATGAAGTTTATTGTCAAATTGGTTTCCATACAACACCCAGTGCTCATCCCAA
>NW_024412421.1:685648-704861 GCF_014898765.1 Herpailurus yagouaroundi
AAGAGAGATCAGTCACGAGTCTTATAGGTCTCCCTTTATATGTGAGGGCACGTTTACCCCTTGCTGCTTTCAGAATTTTCTCTTTATCCTTGTATTTTGCCAGTTTCACTATGATATGTCGTGCAGAAGATCGATTCAAGTTACGTCTGAAGGGAGTTCTCTGTGCCTCTTGGATTTCAATGCCTTTTTCCTTCCCCACTTCAGGGACGTTCTCCGCTATTCTTTCTTCAAGTACCCCTTCAGCACCTTTCCCTCTCTCTTCCTCCTCTGGGATACCAATTATGCGTATATTATTTCTTTTTAGTGTATCACTTAGTTCTCTAATTTTCCCCTCATACTCCTGGATTTTTTTTATCTTTCTTTTTCTCAGCTTCCTCTTTTTCCATAACTTTATCTTCTAGTTCACCTATTCTCTCCTCTGCCTCTTCAATCTGAGCCGTGGTGGTTTCCATTTTGTTATGCATTTCGTTTAAAGCGTTTTTCAGCTCCTCGTGACTGTTCCTTAGTCCCTTGATCTCTGTAGCAAGAGATTCTCTGCTGTCAGCTATACTGTTTTCAAGCCCAGCGATTAATTTTATGACTATTATTCTAAATTCACTTTCTGTGATATTATTTAAATCCTTTTTGATCAGCTCAATAGCTGTTGTTATTTCCTGGAGATTCTTCTGAGGGGAATTCTTTCACTTGGTCATTTTGGATAGTCCCTGGCGTGGTGAGGACCTGCAGGGCACTTCCCCTGTGCTGTGGTGTATAACTGGAGTTGGTGGGCGGAGCCGCAGTCAAACCTGATGTCTGCCCCCAGCCCACCGCTGTGTCCACAGTCAGACTGGTGTGTGCCTTCTCTTCCCCTCTCCTAGGGGCGGGATTCACTGTGGGGTGGGGTGGCCTGTTGGGCTACTTGCACACTGCCAGGCTTGTGATGCTGGGGATCTGGCGTCTTAGCTGGGGTGGGTAGGCAAGGTGCACAGGGGCAGGAGGGGCAGGCTTAGCTTGCTTCTCCTTAGGTGATCCACTTCAGGAGGGGCCCTGTGGCAGCAGCAGGGAGTCAGATCCGCTGCCGGAGGTTTGGCTCCGCAGAAGCGCAGAGTTGGGTGTTTGCACGGAGCGAGCAAGTTCCCTGGCAGGAACTGGTTCTCTTTGGGATTTTGGCTGGGGGATGGGCTGGGGAGATGGCGCTGGCGAGCGCCTTTGTTCCCCACCAAACTGAGCTCTGTCGTCCGGGGGCTCAGCAGCTCTCCTTCCATTTGTCCTCCAGCCTTCCTGCTTTCTGAGCAGAACTATTAACTTATGACCTCCCAGCCGCTAAGTCGCGCTTGCTGTCGGAACAGAGTCCGTCATTCCCCTCTGCTTTTTGCAAGCCAGACTCGGGGGCTCTGCTTGGCCGGCGAGCCGCCCCTCCGCCCCGGCTGCCTCCCGCCAGTCCGTGGAGCGAGCACCGCCTCGCCGCCCTTCCTACCCTCTTCCGTGGGCCTCTCGTCTGCGCTTGGCTCCGGCGACTCCATTCTGCTAATCCTCTGGCGGTTTTCTGGGTTATTTAGGCAGGTGTAGGTGGAATCTAAGTGATCAGCAGGACGCGCGGTGAGCCCAGCGTCCTCCTACGCTGCCATCTTCCCTCTCCCTCCTAGATTCTATATTGTTTTTTTCTGCTCTGGTTTTTATTATTTTTCTTCTTCTGGGTTTAGGCTGTCTTTGCTGTTCTGTTTCTATTTCCTTTAGGTGTGCTGTTAGATTTTGCATTTGGGATTTTTCTTGTTTCTTGAGATAGGCCTGGATTGCAATGTATGTTCCTCTCAGGACTGCCTTTGCTGCATCCCAAAGCATTTGGATTCTTGTGTTTTCATTTTCATTTGTTTCCATATATTTTTAAATTTCTTCTCTAATTGCCTGGTTGACCCATTCATTCTTTAGTAGGGTGTTCTTTAACCTCCATGCTTTTGGAGGTTTTCCAGACTTTTTTCTGTGGTTGATTTCAAGCTTCATAGCATTGTGGTCTGAAAGTATCCATGGTATGATTTCAATTCTTGTATACTTATGAAGGGATGTTTTGTGACCCAGTATGTGATCTATCTTGGAGAATGTTCCATGTGCACTCGAGAAGAAAGTATATTCTGTTGCTTTGGGATGCAGACTTCTAAATATATCTGTCAAGTCCATCTGATCCAGTGTGTCATTCAGGGCCCTTGTTTCTTTATTGACCGTATGTCTAGATGATCTATCCATTTCTGTAAGTGGAGTGTTAAAGTCCCCTGCAATTACCACATTCTTATCAATAAGGTTGCTTATGTTTGTAATTGTTTTATATATTTTGGGGCTCCTGTATTCGGCGCATAGACATCATAATTGTTAGCTCTTCCTGATGGATAGACCCTGTGATTATTATATAATGCCCTTCCTCATCTCTTGTTACAGCCTTTAATTTAAATTCTAGTTTGTCTGATATAAGTATGGCTACTGCAGCTTTCTTTTGACTTCCAGTGGCATGATAAATAGGTCTCCATCCCCTCACTTTCAATCTGAAGGTGTCCTCAGGTCTAAAATGAGCCTCTTGTAGACAGAAAATAGATGGGTCTTGTTTTTTTATCCATTCTGATACCCTATGTCTTTTGGTTGGCGCATTTAGTCCATTTACATTCAGTGTTATTATAGAAAGATATGGGTTTAGAGTCCTTGTGATGTCCGTAGGTTTCATGCTTGTAGCAATGTCTCTGGGACTTTGTCTCACAGGCTCCCACTTAGGATCTCTTGTAGGGCTGGTTTAGTGGTGACGAATTCCTTCAGTTTTTGTTTGGGAGACCTTTATCTCTCCTTCTATTCTGAATGACAGACTTGCTGGATAAAGGATTCTCGGCTGCATATTTTTTCTGTTCATCACATTGAAGATCTCCTGCCATTCCTTTCTGGCCTGCCAAGTTTCAGCAGAGAGATCGGTCACGAGTCTTACAGGTCTCCCTTTATATGTTAGAGCACGTTTATCTCTAGCTGCTGTCAGAATTTTCTCTTTATCCTTGTATTTTGCCAGTTTCACTACAATATGTCATGCGGAAGATCGATTCAAGTTGCGTCTGAAGGGAGTTCTCTGTGCCTCTTGGATTTCAATGCCTTTTTGCTTCCCCAGATCAGGGAAGGTCTCAGCTATTATTTCTTCAAGTACAACTTCAGCACCTTTCCCTCTCTCTTCCTCCTCTGGAATACCAATTATGCGTAGATTACTTCTCTTTAGTGCATCACTTAGTTCTCTAATTTTCCCCTCATACTCCTGGATTTTTTTTTATCTCTCTTATTTCAGCTTCTTCTTTTTCCATAATTTTATCTTCTAGTTCACCTATTCTCTCCTCTGCCTCTTCAATCCGAGCTGTAGTCATCTCCATTTTATTTTGCAGCTCGTTGATAGCATTTTTTAGCTCCTCCTGGCTGTTCCTTAGTCCCGTGATCTCTGTAGCAAGAGATTCTCTGCTGTCCTTTATAGTGTTTTCAAGCCCAGTGATTAATTTTATGACTATCATTCTAAATTCACTCTCTATTATATTGTTTAAATCGTTTTTGATCAGTTCGTTAGCTGTTGTTATTTCCTGGACGTCTTTTTGAGGGGAATTTTTCCGTTTCGTCATTTTGGATAGTCCCTGGAGTGGTGTGGGACTGAGGGGCACTCCCCCTGTGCTGTCGTGAATAACTTGCATTGGTGGGCAGGGCAGCAGTCAGACCTGATGTCTGCCCTCAGCCCACTGCTGGGGCCACAGTCAGACTGGTGTGTTCCTTCTCTTCCCCTCTCCTGGGGCGGGGGTGGGGTGGGGGGGTGGGATTCACTGTGGTGTAGCATGGCCAGTCTGGGCTACTTGTACTTTGCCAGGTTTGTGGTGCTGGGGATCTGGCATATTAGCTGGGGTAGAGCAGCAAGCACGGGGGTGGGAGGGGAAGGCTCAGCTTGCTTTTCCTTTGGAAATCCGCTTCAGGAGGGGCCCTGCGGCCCCTGGAGGGAGTCAGACCCCCTGGAGGGATGGATATGCAGAAGCACAGGTTAGGTGTTTGCGCGGTGCAAGCAAGTTCCCTGGCAGGAACTGGTCCCTTTGGGATTTTGGCTGGGGGATGGGCGAGGGAGATGGCACTGGCGAGCTCCTTTGTTCCCCGCTAAGTTGAGCTCTGTCCTCCGGGGCTCAACAACTCTCCCTCCTGTTGTCCTCCAGCCCTCCCGTTCTCTGAGCCCAGCTGTTAGCTTATAACCTTCCAGATGTCAAGTCCCACCTGCTGTCAGAACACACTCCGTCCAGCCCCTCTGCTTTTTCAAACCAGACTCAGGGGCTCTGCTTGGCCGGCAGGCTGCCCCTCTGCCCCAGCTCCCTCCTGCCAGTCCGTGTAGTGCACACTGCCTCGCTGTCCTTCCTACCCTCTTCCGTGGGCCTCTCATCTCCGCTTGGCTCCAGAGACTCCATTCTGCTAGTCTTCTGGTGGTTTTCTGGGTTATTTAGGCAGGTGTAGTTGGAATATAAGTGATCAGCAGGTCGCGTGGTGAGCCCAGTGTCCTCCTATGCCACCATCTTCCCAGGATCCAATCTACAGTCTCCATGAACACAGCTCCTTAGATGCCAGCGTAGCCTTGCATAAAATTCCTGCCTGTATATGCCTTCCTTCCCCACAAAAAATTTCAAATCACTGAGTTTTGGGACAGGCCCAGGGAGCTGAATTTTCAAGAAATTCATCTCTGGTTAAGAAAAAACTTTGTCAGTGATGTTTTGTACACAAATCAGAATGTGCAGGAAATGAGAGGCTGTGGAGGCCGTTCTTATGCTTTCAGGCACATAACACAGCTTGAGCCTCCAGAATCAGTCACCCTGGAGAGAGAAAAGTCTTTAAAAAAAGATTTGGGTGGATACCTGGATGGCTCAGTCAGTTAAGCATCCAACTCTTGATTTCAGCTCAGGTCATGATCTCACAGTTCATGAGATCAAGCCCCGTGTCAGACTATGAGCCTGATTGAGATCTGTCTCTCCTTCTCTCTCTCTGTCTCTCCCCCATTTGTACTCTCTCTCTCTCTCTCTCTCTTTTTCTCAAAATAAAATAAACATTAAAAAAATTTTTTTTGAATGTTTGGACATACAGGTTTGGGAGAAGAAATTGTTTAGGTTTTGGGGTCCCATTGTTAAGCTGGGATACATTGAAAGAAATGTAGTCAGGCTCACATTCCTACTGATTCCACCGAACAAGAGTCACAGGGGAAAACCATGATGATTCTGGATTAATGTGGCGTTTTCTTACTTAGTAATATAACTTGATAGAATTACCTGGTGGGGAGGTCTTAGATCTGCATCTATTTGTTGTGATAAATGACACAGTCTCTGTTAGTCCCAATATCTTGTAAAATGGAGACAGAGTACCTGTACTGCCTCCAAAGTAGTGCTTGTAGACTAAATATGTTATTGGAGGTGAGAATGCATTATAAACTCTAAAATGTTATATAGATAAGAGCTGATTTTTATTGTTTGAAGATTCAAATAAACCAGGGCTGATTGAAGATGACAAGGTCACCTTGATAATGCAACCCTGTAAAATTATTTTCCTTGTCAGCAAGTTGATTTAGTGAGCTTTGTTTCCTGAGACCATGGAGAGAAAGATCCTTTTTTCCCTCTGCCAGAGTCATCTGTCTAAAACATAAATCTGACCATGTTACTCCAGCTCCTTCTTACCTGTCAGATCTCAGATTAAATGTAAGTTGCTCAGAGAGCCTTTCTCTGACCTGCCTCCCTTGATAGCTGCAGATCTCCCCTCCACAGCCCCTCCTCAATGTCCCCCTAAACAATTCACTATACTCACCCCTATGTCAAATTGCTTTATTGTTTCTTTTCTTTGTCTTTCTACTCTCAAGAGAATGTAAGCTCCCTGAAGGAGGTAAGGCTTTGCTTGCATTATTGGCTATGCTCTCTAGCAAAGACTAGATCAATGTCAGGTATTAAATGAATGAAGTATCCTTCCTTCTGTAGGAGGTCTCTTTCAGACCACAGTATCCCCTTTCTATGAAAATTCACCCATCACAAGGATGGGTCCCTAGAAACCATGTTTGAATATGACTGGACATAGAGGCAGCACCACCCAATACTCTCTCCTGGGAAGGTGGAGGAGGCTCAGCTCCAGTCCATCTGATCTGTAGCTTTTACAGAAAAAGGATATATCGGGAGTTATGAAGAGACCATGTTTGTCCATGTGCCTGCCTAAGAGAGAAAGCCAGTCTGCCTAGGAGAGAGAGAGAGAGAGAGAGAGGAAAAAAAGAAAAACTAGGAAATTATGAGGGTTCATGAAAGAGTGTCTTGATTTTACAGAGTTGACTCAAGGTTCTCATGAGGCCCAGCTTCCTGTGGGTTCTCTGAGATCCACAGTTCATGGGTTCCTTCTAATAACTTCCCCTTTATGCTTAAACCAAATTAAAAGAGAGTGCTGTTACTTTAACTGCATGCACCTAGACTATGTTATGCTTTCCAGTAGATGAGAGGCCTTTGCAGGCAGAGACTGTTTCTCATTCATTCCTGGATCTCAGGGCCTGGCATAGTGATGGGCACAGAGCCAAGCATCTGTGAATGAATGGAGTTCATCTCTTCAATGCACAAAAATAATTTTGTCATTTACCACTTATACCGTTCCACAATGTACCCACTTAACTGTAGAGGTCAGAGGTCACAAACTGGTTACCCAAGTGTTGAATCAGACCATGGACTTATTTTGTTTTGTTCTGTATTAATTCTGACTTGGCCTGTACAGTTTTGGAAAGAAGGAAGGAAGGAAGGAAGGAAGGAAGGAAGGAAAGAAGGGAAGGAGGGAGGGAGGGAAGGAGAAAGGAGCTAACATTTAATCATGGAGGCATTTCACATAAACTTCAACTTACAACTTCTCTTTAAAAATGAAAATATTCTATAGCATTAGACTCTAAAAGTCAAACTTTCTGCATCTTCTTTCTGATGGTCTAGAGAGAAGCAATCTCTTTTCTCATTTGAGACAGGCAACCAAATCCAAAATCCAACAGTCCTAAAGGGAAATGAGTAAAATCAGAAAGCTTTTTTCTCTCTTTCATTATTTGTCTCCCAATAAAGAAAACCTGCTACCTCCCAGAGATGGCCACCACAGGATTATAAAACAGAGGTTCAGCCAAAGATTGGCAGCATCCCTACAAGAAATGTCTCTATGTTTGAATAGTCACAGCCACAGCTTCTGCTGACTGGAGTCACCCTTGAAACTAATATGAGCACTGGGTGTTGTATGGAAACCAATTTGACAATAAATTATGCTAAAAAAAAAGAAACTAATATGCATAAGGCTTTTGGCTTTGCTCACTGAAGAAATCTGCTAAGACAAATAATGATGTCAAAAGCAAGCTCATTAGATTTTTACACTGCTCTGTTGCATGAGCCACACTTATTTAGGCACTCTTACCTCTCAGAGACTTAGGGTTTCTTCCTGGGAGACTTTGTCCTCACACACCAGGGACATCAGACAATCCCATCAGACATACGGGGAAAAGGGTGGAGGTTGACCAAGAGTAAGGGTGACATCCACCCATCGCCAAAACGCTCTTTTCACTATTCAGTAGTTCCCCCTAATCCATGGTTTCAGTTACCCACAGTCACCTGTGGCTTGAAAACATTAAATGGAAAATTCCAGAAGTAAACAATTCATAAGTTTTAAATTGTGTGCCATTCTGAATAGTGTGATCAAATATCTCAAAACCTACTGAGTCCACTTGGGACATGAATCATTCTTTGTCCAGCATGCCCTTGCTATATATGCTACCATTTGGTAGTCACTTAGCAACTGACCTGGTTATCATATCAACTGTTGGAGTGTCACAGTGCTTGTGTTCAAGGAACCCTTATTTGATTTAATAATGGTCCAAAAGCACAAGGGTAGTGATGCTGGCAATTTGAAGATGCCAAAGAGAAGCCATAAAGCTCTTCCTTTAATTCAGAAAATTCCAACTTAATAAGAAAAGAAAAAAAAATGTATGTTGAGGTTGCTAAGATCTATGCTGAGAGTGAATCTTCTAGGGGTGTCTGGGTGGCTCAGTCGGTTGAGAATCAGACTTCAGACTTTGGCTCAAGTCATGATCTCGCTGCTTGTGAGTTCGAGCCCACATCGGGCTTATTGCTGTCAGCACAAAGCCCACTTCAGATCCTCTGTCTCCCCCTCTCTCTGCCCCTCCCCTGTTTGTGCTCTCTCTCTCTCTTAAAAATAAATAAAGCATTACCAAAAAAAGAATGAATCTTCTATCCACGAAATTGTGAAGAAGGTGTTACTGGTGTGTTACTGCTGATCTCTTTCTGTGCCTAATTTATAAATTAAACTTCATCATAGGTATCTATCTCTAGGAAAAAAAGATATTATATATAAGTTTCAGTACTATCCGTGGCTTCAGGCATCTGTTGGGGATCTTGGAATATATCCCATGTGGATAAGGGGGATGATGTACTGTTGGGGAGAAACTCTGGGACAGGAAATTTAGGGCAAGGATTGCCTGAGGTGAATCCAGGTGTGAAAGAGGGAGAGAAGGCAGGTGGCAGAGACAATGCTATCAAACTGGTCACCACTGTAGGCCACTGGAATTCAATCCACTGAAAAATTCTGCAAGACCAGAGACCATGTGGAATATGCCTCAGGGTCATTTCCCCCAGTCCCCAGAGGTGAGAAAGCTAGGGTATTTATCTTCCAAATCCCATCTAATATGGGCTGAGGGCCATTCACTCCCAGCACGTCTGGCCTGCCTAAGGATGGAAGCCCCCAGGTGCAAAGCTGCACATGCTTGCAGAAACACCAGCTTACTAGAGCCTGAGCAGGGTGTTTTGAGCAGCTGCTAAAACTGCAACATCCCACCCCCTACCTCAGCTTAAACAGCAATCATCCCAACAGTTTCCTGACTGTTAGTTGTAGGGGGATGGGGGTGGGGAGACAAATGTGACAATTATATATCACCTTATGGAAATTAAGCATATGCAGAATAGCTTGTTTGCCTGGTGAAATCATTTTCTTTGTTCTGATCAAAATGAAGCCAAATTTTTCCGTGTTTTAAAAACCACCAGAGAAAATCCTGACTCAGTGAGCTCCAACCTTCTACCTCCTAAGGCCCAGAAAAGGTTCTGGATGAACTGATTCTCTTCAAAGAGGATTAAAAATGGAAGAAGTGGACCTTTGATTCTAAGCCAGTTGCTCTACTCTTTGCCAGGCTCCACTGGGACCTGACATGTTGGAATGCTGCAGTTCCCAAGGCAAACAGCTTTCCCCATCGCAGGCCTTTCCTGCCTATGCATCCAAACTGTTATTTTGTGGCAGAAAGGTCATGCCTTACCGTGAGAGTAATTTTGATCATTTACCATAAGGACACTCTTCATTCATGTGCTAATTTTTACACCTCACTATCATTTCATAGAATTCACCAGATGTTCTGGGTAAGTATTTTATGTTTTCTAAGTTCCCAGTCATTAGAAGGTCTCCCTCTACATCAGAATTCCAGTGCTAACACCGTCTTCCATCTCTTCACATCCACCAACATCTCATCAGAGAATCTGTCACTCAGTTCTCATCAGAGCAAAAGGACAGTCAGTCCTAAGGCTGCTATAAAAAGGGCTCTCAATTCTTGGTTTTAACTCACAGATTCAGATGTCAAATCCCTAGCATATGATTAAATCTAGCAGCCTTGCTAAGCTCTTGGTTATGCCCAATTTTGAGTGAAGTGCTAAGGATAGGAAGCCAGGAGGGCTTTATCTCTGCTCACAATAAACTCACAAAAAGTGAGCAAGATGGAAAAGTAAAGGAACGATGACAATACAGTGCCATGTGTGTGTGAATAGCAGCTCTCTCCAGGGGAAAGCATTGAACTTGGTTGCTGATTAGATGTGGAGGATAAGGAAGATTCCCACCTCTGGCGTGGATAAACAGGGTAGCAGAACAACAACAGAAATTGGAAATAAAGGACAAGAACCCTATTGGGAGGATGGTGTGGGAGGATGACAGTGAGAAGATCAGCTCAATAGTCCCATTCATTTTTCCATTCAACTGATACCTTCCAGATGCTAGACCCTATCCTGGGAATACAAGAGGGAGCCACACAGGTATTTGTCTTTTTGGAGCTGACATTGAGAAAAGACAGAAAATAAACAGGAAAACTAATAAATAAACAAAATGTTTTTATAGACTATTAAGTACCTTGGTTTGGTTGTCTTTGTGGCAATGTGAGAGAGCAAAGTAATGAGAGTTGAAAAAGCTATAGACACAATGATGTATGGCAAGAGTCCTCAACCCTGGCTTTATATTGGAATCGTCTGGGAAGGTTTTCAAAACTATGCTAATGTCTAATGATTTATTAGATACAACACCAAAAACACAAGTGATAAAAGAAAAACTCGATAAATTGGACAGAAGATTCCATCAGAAAATGAAAGACAACTCAGAATGGGAGAAAATATTTGCAAGTCATATGTCTAATAAGGGACTTGTATCCAGAATACATGAAGAACTCTTACAACTTAAGAATAAGAAGGGGCGGCTGGGTGGCGCAGTCGGTTGAGCCTCCGACTTCAGCCAGGTCACGATCTTGCGGTCCGTGAGTTCAAGCCCCGCATCAGGCTCTGGGCTGATGGCTCAGAGCCTGGACCCTGTTTCCGATTCTGTGTCTCCCTCTCTCTCTGCCCCTCCCCCGTTCATGCTCTGTCTCTCTCTGTCCCAAAAATAAATAAACGTTGAAAAAAAAATTAAAAAAAAAAAAGAATAAGAAGACAAATTGAGTGCCTGGGTGGTTCAGTCAGTTAAGCTTCTGACTTTGGCTCAGGGTATGATCTCACGGTTTGTGGGTTTGAGCCCTGCATCGGGCTCTGTGCTGACTGCTCAGAGCCTGGAGCCTACTTCGGATTCTGTGTCTCTGTATCTCTCTACCCCTTCCCCATTTGTTCTCTCTCTCTCTGTCTCTGTCTCTCTCTCTCTGTGTCTCAAAAACAAATAAACATTAAAAAAAGAAGACAATTTAAAAAAAAAGAAAAGTATCTGAATAGGCATTTTTCCAAAGATTTACAAATGACCAACAAGCACATGGAAAGATACTCAACATCATTAGTCATTACAGACATACATACCACAATAAGATACCACTTCATATCTACTAGAATAACTATACTTAAAAAGATAGACAATAATAAATATTGGCAATGATGTGTAGAAATTGGAACTCTCATACATTGCTGGTAGGAGTGTAAAATGGTGCAGCTGCTTTGACAAACAGTTTGGCAGTTCCTCAATAACTGAGGAGTTAAATTAAACACAGAGTTACGGAATGACCCAGAAATTTCATTCCTCGATATCTACCCAAGAGAAATGAAATCATATGTCCACCCAAAGACTTGTACATGAATGTTTATAGCAACATTATTCATAATAGCCACAAAAAGGAGACAATCCACATCCCATCAACTGATGAACATATAAACGTAATGTGGTATATCCATATGCTAAAATATTATCCAGCCATATAAAGGAGTGAAGTACTGATATTTGCTACAACATGCATAAATCTAGAAAACACACTAAGTGAAAAAAGTCAGTCACAAAGGATTGTATATTGTATAATTTATTTATATGAAATTTCAAGAATAGGCAAATCTATAAAGACAGAGAGTAGATCAATATTTGCCTAGGGCTAGAATGGGGGTGGAGGGAAATGGGGTAGTTAACAGTTAAGAGACTTATTTTTGAGATGATTAAAATGCTCTAAAATTAGATTATAGTGATGCTTATACAGCTCTAAAAATATACTAAAAATCACCAAATCATACACTTCTTAATGAGTGAATTTTGTAGCATGTAAATTACATCTCAATAAAACTATTAAAGAATTTAAAAATAAAATATGTATAAGTTGAAATATATATGCATATATGTATGCATCAATGCCTAGGACAATAATTCCCAGACTTGGCTGCACATTCATCTGGAAATTCCCACCTCACATCCTATACTGATTACATTAGAACGTCTGTCATGGTAGGAATCCCCAGGTACTTCTAATGTGCAGCCAAGTTTGGGAACCACAGGCCCAGACCCACACCAATTAAACCTAACTAGTTAAAGAGCAGCTTGGGAGTTGGTCATTTTAAGGTTCTCAAGCAATTCTGGTAGGCAGTGCCTGAGAGCCTCTGGTGAGGGGATGCCACCACATCCATTCCACTCCATCAGTTAAGTGTGAAGGGCTATATTCAGCCCAAGGGGGGCCTGATTATTTTAAAGGTCATCACATTCCCTGAAGAGTGGCTGGCTTAGGAATGGACATGTGACATACTAGAATATTACCAAAGAATTGGGGGAAAGTTTTTTCTTGCTCTTAAGAGAGTACAAGACACCACTTCTCTTTCCTATTAAATGGGACTGAGAGAGCCTGTAGCACAGTTGTCAATGTTGGGAGAAATCAATCTTAGGATGAAGCCAACACCATGGATCAGAGAGTTGGAGAAGATCTGGATCCTTGATGCCATGGTCAAACTGCTGGGTCAACCAACCCTGAAACCCTCACTGTCTCTGGGCTACCTGGTACATCAGACAATACATTTTCATCTTATGTAAGCCAGTTTGAGTTAAGTTTTCCATTGCTGCCTTAAACTAACACAGGCAGTCATACGTGGTATCTCTAAGACAGTAAAATATTAGAGCCGATTGATGCAAAGAAGCCAAAGGATGCAAAGTATTTAGCCCTGTAAAAAACCTGTTGGAAGAGATTTGAGCACAGGGAGCAGCATGTACAAATGCCCTGAAATAAAATAGGCTTGATGTGTTCAAGAACAAGAAAAACTGGCCAGAGTGAGCAATTCAACCAAGAGTTTGTCCATCAAGTAATCGACGGTGATTCTAAGCAGGGAAATATGTGACACATTGAAAGGTATAAAGGTAGTTCAAGTGAAACAACCAACATAATTATAGAGCACTCTTCCTGGCACAAAAGAAAGCAAGAAATGTCCATAGAGTAATCCTTCCCTTGGGATGCAAACAATCCCATTGGAAGAAAAAAAGAATATCTTGCACATTACAAGGCAGCTTCTCAGCCATGATGCCATTTGACCCGTGTACTGTAATGGTATGATGCTCTGATTTTTAAATCAAGAGCAGGAAGGTAGAGGGGTATGTGCGTTCGTGTAGACTTGTGTGAGAGGTGATGCAGGGGTTGTTTATGTAAAAAAAGAGTTGGTGATTTTGCTAAACCAAAGATGGCAAAGAAGAATTCAGAATCCTCATAGACCATACAGAACATTAAAATTGAGTCTTTATTGTCTGAGAACATTCCTAAGCTGCAAACTTACAGCTCATGCCTGCATTCCTAAATGTTTCCCACAATGCTATGAAACTCAAAATTAATCACAAGAAAAAAATTGGAAAGAACATGAACACTTGGAGATTAAAGAACGTTGTACTAAAGAATGAATAAATTAACAAATAAATTAAAGAGGAAATTTAAAAGTACATAGAAGCCAATGAAAATGATAACATCATGGCCCAAAACCTCTGGGATACAACAAAGACAGGCATAAGAGGAAAATATATAGCAATCCATGCCTTCCTACAGAAGGAAGAAAGGTCTCAGATACACAACCTAACCTTACACCTTAAAGAGATGGAAAAAGAATAGCAAATAAAGCCAAAACCAGCAGAATATGGGAAATAATAAAGATTAGATCAGAAATCAATGATATTAAAATCAAAATAACAAAACAGTCAATGAAACCAGCTGGTTCTTTGAGAGAATTAACAAAATTGACAAACTTCTATCCAGATTGATGCAAAAGAATAAAGGAAGGACCCAAATAAATAAAATCAAGAATGAAAGAGGTGAGATCACAACCAACATCGCAGAAATACAAACAATAACAAGAGAATATTATGAACAATTATATGCTAATAAATTGGGCAAACTGGAAGAAATAAATTTCTAGAAACATATAAACTACCAAAACTGAAATGGGAAGAAATAGAAAATTTGAACAGACCCATAACCAGTAAAGAAATTGAATTAATAATCAAAAATCTTCCAAAAGATGAGTCCAGGGCCATCAGTAATCAAAAATCTTCCAAAAAAAAGGGTCCAGGGCCAGATGGCTTCCCAGGAGCATTCAACTGAACATTTAAAGAGTTAACACCTATTCTTTTAAAGCCATTTCAAAAAATTAGAAATGGAAGGAAATCTTCCAAAATCATTCTACAAGGCCAGCCTTATCTTGATTCCAAAAGCAAAGACCCCACCGAAAAGGAGAACTACATACCAGTTTCCTTGATGAATATGGATGCAAAAATTCTCAGCAAGATAGTAGTCAACCAGGTCCAACAATACATTAAAAGAATTATTCACCACAATCAAGTGGGATTTAGACCTGGGATTCAGGACTTGTTCCATATCTGCAAATCAGAGTGATACATCACACTAATAAAAGAAAGAATAAGAACCATATGATCCTCTCAATAGATGCAGATAAGGCATTTGACAAAATACAGCATCCTTTCTTGATAAAACCCTTCAAATAAGTAGGAATAGAAGGATCATACCTCAAGATCATAAAAGCCATATATGAAAGACCCACCACTAATATCATTGTCAGTGGGGAAAAACTGAGAGCTTTCCCCACTAAGGTCAGGAACATGACAAATATGTCCACTGTCACCACTATTATTCAACATAGTGTTGGAAGTCCTAGCCTCAGCAATCAGACAACACAAAGAAATAAAAGGCATCCAAATATGCAAGGAGGAAGTCAAACTTTCACTATTCATAGACATGATACTCTAGGTGGAAAAAACAAAAGATTCCACCAAACAACTGCTAGAACTGATATATGAATTCACAATAAATTATATTAAAAATTAAAAAAATAAAAAATATATGAATTCAGCAAGGTCACAGTATATAAAATCAATGCACAAAAATCATATGCACCAATAATAAACCATCAGAAAGAGAAATCAAGGAATAGGTCCCATTTACAATTGCACCAAAAATCATAAAATACCTATGAATAAACCTAACCAAAGATTTGAAAAATCTATACACAGAAAAGTATAAAAAGCTTATGAAAGAAATTGAAGACACAAAAAAATGGCAAAGCATTTGATACTCATGAATTAGAAGAACAAATATTGTTAAAGTGTCAAAACTACCCAAAGCAATCTACCTATTCAACGCAATCTCTATCAAAATAACACCAGCATTCTTCACAGAGCTAGAAGAAACAATCCCAAAATTTCTCTGGAACCAGGAAAGATCCTGAATAGCCAAAGCAATATTCAAAAAAGAAAACCAAAGCTGGAGGGATCACAATTTTGGACTTCAAGATGGATTACAAAGCTGTAATCACCAAGACAGTATGGTACTGGCAGAAAAAACAGACACATAGATCAATGGAACAGAATACAGAACCCACAAACGTGTGGCCAACCAATCTTTAACAAAGCAGGAAAGAATATCCACTGGAATAAAGACAATCTCTTCAGCAAATGATGTTGGGAAAACTGGACAGCGATGTGCAGAAGAATAAACCTGAGCCACTTTCTTACACCATACACAAAAACAAATTCAAAATGGTTGAAAGTCCTCAATTTAAGAAAGGAAGCCATGAAAATCCGCAAGGAGAAAGCAGGCAAAAACCTCTTTGACCTCGGCAACAGCAACTTCTTAATCAACATGTCTCTGGAAACAAGGGAAACAAAAGCAAAAATGAACTATTAGGACCTCATCAAAATAAAAATTTTCTGCAAAGCAAACAATCAGCAAAATTAAAAGGCAACCGATGGAATGGGAGAAGATATTTTCAAGTGACATATCAGATAAAGGGTTGGTATCCAAAATCTATAAAGAACTTATCAAACTCAACACCCAGAAAACAAATAATCCAGTGAATAAATGGGCAAAAGACATGAATAGACACTTCTCCAAAGAAGACATCCAGATGGCCAACCGACACATGAAAAGATGCTCAACATCACTCATCATCAGAGAAATACAAATCACAACCCACAATGAGATACCACCTCACACCTGTCAAGAATGGCTAACATTAACAACTGAGGAAACAACAGATGTTGGCAAGGATACAGAGAAAGAGGATCTCTTTTGCACTGCTGGTGGGAATGCAAACTGGTGCAGCCATTCTGGAAAACAGCACAGAGGTTCCTCAAAAAATTAAAAATAGAATTACCCTATGCCCCAGCAATTGTACTGTTAGATATTTATCCAAAGGATACAGGAGTGCTGTTTTGAAGGGGCACATGCACCCCAATGTTTATAGCAGCACTATCAACAATAGTCAAAGTATGGGAAGAGCCCAAATGTCCATCAACAGATGAATGGATAAAGACGATGTGAATATATATATATATATATATATATATATATATATATATATATATATATCCGCACTGCAATATTATTCAGCAATCAAAAAGAATGAAATTTTGCCACTTGCAACAACATGGATAGAACTAGAGGGTATTATGCTAAGTGAAATTAGTCAGAGAAAGATAAATATCATGACTTCACTCATATGTGGAATTTAAGATGCCAAAGAAATGAACATAAGGGAAAAGAAGCAAAAATAATATAAAAACAGGGAGGGGGACAAAACATAAGAGATTCTTAAATACAGAGAACAAACTGCTGGAGGTTTTGGAGTTGGGGGATGTGCTAAATGGGCAAGGGCATTAAGGAGGACACTTGTTGGGATGAGCACTGGGTGTTATATGTAGGGGATGAAACACTGGATTCTACTCCGGAAATCAGTATTGCACTATATGCTAACTAACTTGGATGTAAATTAAAAATTAATAATAATAAAATAAAGAATGGATGCTGTATTTTGTCAAATGCTTTTTCTGCATCTATTGAGAGGATCATGTTTCTTTTCTTTTATTAATTTCTTTTATTAATTTTATTATCATGTTGATTGATTTGAAAATATTGAACCACGCTTGCAGCTCAGGAATAAATCCCACTTGATCATGATTAATAATTCTTCTAATGCACTGTTAGATTTGATTTGCCAGTATCTTGTTGAGAATTTTTGCATCCATGTTCATCAGGGATATTGGCCTATAATTCTCCTTTTTTAGTGGGGTCTTTGGTTTTGGAATCAAGGTAATGCTGGCCTCATGGAATGAGTTTGGAAGTTTTCCTTCCATTTCTTTCTTTTTTAATTTAAATCCAAGTTAGTTAACATATAGTGTAGTATTGGTTTCAGGAGTAGAATTTAGTGATTCACTTTTTGGAACAATTTGAGAAGAGTATTAACTCTTCTTTAAATGTTGGTTAGAACTCCCCTGAGAAGCCATCTGGCCCTGGACGTTTGTTTGTTGGAAGACTTTTGATTATTGATTCCATTTCTTTGCTGGTTATGGGTCTGTTCAAATTTTCCATTTCTTCCCATTTCTGTTTTGGTAGTTTTTATATGTTTCTAGGAATTTATTCATTTCTTCCAGATTGTCCAGTTTATTGGCATATAGTTTTTCATAACATTATCTTATAATATTATTTCTGTGGTGTTGGTTGTGCTCTGTCCTCTTTAATTAGTTATTTTATTTATTTGAGTCCTTTCCCTTTTCTTTTTGATAAGTCTGGCTGGGGGGGTATCAATTTTATTAATTCTTACAAAGAATGAGTTCCTAGTTTCATTGATCTGTTCTACTGTGTTTTTGTTTGTTTGTTTCTATATTGCTTATTTCTGCTCTGATCTTTATTATTTTCCTTATTCTGGTGGATTTAGGCTTTATTTTCTGCTCCTTTTCTAGCTCCTTTATGTGTAAGTTTAGGTTATATATATAAGACTTCTCTTCCTTCTTGACATAGATCTATATTGCTATATACTTCCTTCTTATAACCACTTTTCTGCATCCCAAAGGTTTGAACTGTCATGTTTTAGTTTTCATTGGCTTCCATGTATTTTTTATTTCTTCTTTAATTTCCTGGTTGATCCATTCATTCTTTAGTAGGATGTTCTTCAATGTCCATGTCTTTGTGGTCTTTCCAATATTTTTCTTGGGGTTCACATCAAGTTTCATAGTGTTGTGGTTGGAAAATATGGATGGTGTGATCTCAATCTTTTTGTACTTGTTGAGGCATGATTTGTGAGGCATGTGATCTGTTCTGGAGAATGTCCCCTGTGCACTTGAATATATATTCTGCTACTTTAGGATGAAATAGTCTGAATATATATGTTAAGTACATCTGGTCCAGTGTGACCTTCAAAGCCATTATTTCCTTCTTTATTTTCTGCTTGGTTGACCCATCTGTTGTTGTAAGTGGGGTGTTAAAGTCCTCTACTATTATTTTATTGTTATCAATGAGTTTCTTTATATTTGTTGTTATGTATTTGGGTGCTTCCAAGAAGGGCCACAAAAAAACAAATAAAACAAGACAAAACAAAACAAAGCTTCCATGAAGAAAACTCCAGATGCGAATGGTTTCATAGTGAACTCTATCAAACACTTAAAGAAGAAATAATGTTAAGCTTACTAACAATTTCAAAAATAGTGAAGCAGCAATTATGTTATATTGGCCAGTGTAACTCAGACATAAAACTGACAACACCATTACAAGAAAAGAAAATTACAGAACAACTGTCTCTTGTGACCATACTCACAAAAAACTGTAAAAATTAGCAAATAATACTCAGCAATTAAAAGAGAGACAGTAAAATATTATGACCAACTGCAGTTTATCACAGAAACACACGGTTGGTTTAACATTCAAAAATCAATCAATGTCAAAATTCATCACATGTTCTTGAAAAAATCTTTTAGAAACCTGAGGATAATACACAAATTTCTCAATAAAGGGAATCCATGGAAAACTGTGAAGTCATTTTTAACAGTGACACACTGTCCTTTTAAGAATGGAAATAAGGCAGGGTGCCTGGGTGGTTCAGTTGGTTGAGTGTCTGACTTCAGCTCAGGTTGTGATCTCACAGCTCGTGAGTTCGAGCCCCACATTGGGCTCTGTGATGAGAGCTCAGAGCCTAAAGCTTGCTTCAAACTCTGTGTCTCCCTCTGTCTGTCCCTCCTCCCACCCTCAAAAGTAAATTAATGTTTAAAAAAAATTTTAAAGTATGGAAAAACTAAATCAGAAGGAAATAGAAAGCTTGAACAGACCCATAACCAGCGAAGAAATTGAATCAGTCATCAAAAATCTCCCAACAAATAAGAGTCCAGGACCAGATGGCTTCCC
>NW_024412421.1:705261-770936 GCF_014898765.1 Herpailurus yagouaroundi
AAAAAAAAAAACAAATCAGGAGACTATAGATGCTGGAGAGGATGTGGAGAAACGGGAACCCTCTTGCACTGTTGGTGGGAATGCAAATTGGTGCAGCCGCTCTGGAAAGCAGTGTGGAGGTTCCTCAGAAAATTAAAAATAGACCTACCCTATGACCCAGCAATAGCACTGCTAGGAATTTACCCAAGGGATACAGGAGTACTGATGCATAGGGGCACTTGTACCCCAATGTTTATAGCAGCACTCTCAACAATAGCCAAATGATGGAAAGAGTCTAAATGTCCATCAACTGATGAATGGATAAAGAAATTGTGGTTTATATATACAATGGAGTACTACGTGGCAATGAGAAAGAATGAAATATGGCCCTTTGTAGCAACGTGGATGGAACTGCAGAGTGTGATGCTAAGTGAAATAAGCCATACAGAGAAAGACAGATACCATATGTTTTCACTCTTATGTGGATCTTGAGAAACTTAACAGAAACCCATGGGGGAGGGGAAGGAAAAAATAAAAGGAGGTTAGAGTTGGAGAGAGCCAAAGCATAAGAGACTCTTAAAAACTGAGAACAAACTGAGGGTTGATAGGGGTGGGAGGGAGGGTGGCTGATGGATATTGAGGAGGGCACATTTTGGGATGAGCACTGGGTGTTTTATGGAAACCAATTTGACAATAAATTTCATATATTGAAAAATAAATAAATAAATAAATAAATAAACCAAGTAAAAGAAGTTAGATTAAAAAAAAAAAGAATGGAAACAAGTCAAGGATATTCACTCTTATTCAAAATTGTACTGAAGTTTCTATCTTGTTGATTAAGGCAAAGAGAATGAATAAAAGCCATAAAAATTGAAAAAGAGTAATGTTATCTTTATTCACAGACAAAATAATTGTGTCCTTAGAAAAATCTAAGTAGTCTATCAAAGAAAATTAGTAAGATGACAGGATATCAGATCAATAAAGAAAAATAAATGGGATATTTTTATGTACTACAGCAAACAACTTATAAATAATTTTAAAACTCCATTTTCAATAATGTCAGAAAATATATAGGAGTAAATTCAACAGAAAACATGTAAAAGCAGTGAAAATTAGGAACATTGTTAAGAGAAGTTAAAGACATTTTAAATAAATGAGGAGATATTAAATAGTCATTGATTGAAAGACCTAATGTTGTTAATATATCAACTGTCAATAAATTGATTTATAGAGATGATGCAATACAAATAAAAATCTCAGCAAGAACATTTATAGAAACTAACAAATTTATCTTAAAATATATATGGAAATGAAAAGGATCTAGAAAAACCAAAACAACCCTCGATGAACAGAACAAATTTGAAGGAGTCTGATTTTAAGCCTTATCATGAAGCATATATTAAAAAAGGACAATGTGGTACTGGCATAAGGATAAACAAATAAAGCAATAAAAAATCCAGAAAGAGATCTACATATATTTGATT
Organism: Herpailurus yagouaroundi; assembly: GCF_014898765.1. Taxonomy (NCBI): domain Eukaryota; kingdom Metazoa; phylum Chordata; class Mammalia; order Carnivora; family Felidae; genus Herpailurus; species Herpailurus yagouaroundi. Next base: position 706,725 of record NW_024412421.1, read on the forward strand.
CATTTGGTTTTCAATAAGGTAGTAAAGCAATTCAATAGGTAAAGGAAAGACTTCCATTAGTAGTGCTGGAAAACTGAATAAACCTATAGAAAAAGTGAACTTTGATCCCTACCTCAGAAACTATACAAAGAAGCTAATTCATGATGCATCAAAAGCCTAAAAAGAAAGGTTGAAACTATAAATCTTCTAGAAGAAACAAAGGATAATATTTTTTAAGGCAAAGTTTCATTAGAATGAAAATAAAAAGCTTATACCTTAATGCAAAATATTGATTAATTGGAATTCATCAAAATTTAAAACTTCTGTTCTTAAGAAGACACCATGAAGAAAATGAAAAGGCAAGCAATAGACTGAGAAAATATTCACAATGCATTATCAAACAAAAGACTTGTATGCAGAGTAAAGAACTCCTAATAATCAATATTTTTTTACTAGAATTTTTTTAAAAATTTGTTTAATTTTTTTTTATTTTTGAGACAGAGAGAGACAGAGCATGAATGGGGGAGGGTCAGAGAGACAGGGATTCCACAGAATCCAAAGCAGGCTCCAGGCTCTGAGCTGTCAGCACAGAGCCCGACGCGGGGCTCGAACTCATGGGCCGTGAGATCATGACCTGAGCTGAAGTCAGACGCTTAACCGACTGAGCCACCCTGGTGCCCCCCTAATAATTAATAATTTAAAAATAAAATTTTAAATGAGCAAAGGCTTGAACAGACACTTCACAAAAGAAGATATGTGAATGGAAAATAGATCCTTGAAAAGGTGCTTAACAACCTTAATCAACAGAGATATTCAAATTAAAACAAAGAGATTCCACAACACTGTACATCACAGTGCTGGAATGGCTAAAATTAAATAGCTGGTTAGAACAGAGGGAAACTAAAACATTTTGCACTCCTACATTGCTGGTGGGCAATGAAATAAAAACTTATGTTTACAAAAAGACTTGTATAAGAACATTTTTCATAATAAAAACGGAAAACAACCCAAATATCCAACTTTAAGGGAATGGATTAACAAACTGTGATACATTCATACTATGGAACACTACTTCAGTAATAAAAATTAAAAATCAACTATTAATACATGCAACAATCTAGGTGAATCTCAAAAACATTATGCTGAGTGAATGATTTCATAATACAAAATTTAAGAGCTGACACAAATAATCTATGGTAATAATATCAGAACAATGGTTTCTAAAGAGATTGCAGATTGTATTGCAGAAGGTATGTGAGGAAGCTTTAGAGGATGATGTAAATGCTCTATAGTTGATTGAGTATTAGCTCCACAAGTGTATTCATTTGTCAAAACTCATCAAATTCTGTAACTATTCTATAACTGCCTATCTTATTACATAAAAAATTTACCTCAATTTTAGAAATAAATTTGAAATAATCTGATGAATGGAGAAAAAGATATCTAAGTCTTACAACCTAACCTACTGATCTTACTACTGTCACCTAAGAGGCCACCACAGAAGTTATTCTTTCAATGTTTTTTTTCCTAGTGACAAAATGCAAATTCCTTTGAAAGAGATGATGTTTGATGCTATTATTTATCATTTATTACTTAGTCTGAATTATTTCCTCCCAAGAGGAGTCTAGGGTTTTCTACATACACCTTATATATCCCTCATTCTGACCTCTGTAAGGAGTGGAGGTTTAGAGAATTCAAGTCCAAATAAGTTCATTGAGCTATAGCACCAAGAAATGAAATTTTCCAATGTGATTAAGGTTAAGAGATTAAAGATCTGAGTCCTTGTTTATAAAGCACTCAAAAACTTAGTGGCTTAAAAGAATAAAAATTCTTTCCCATGATTCTGAATCTAAGGTGGTCTCAGGTGGGTGGTTCCCCTGTTCCATGTGTTGAGTCTAGGAATGGAATGTCCAATACAGATTCTTCACTCAATCGCTTTTCTAGCTCCTCAACTAGGATGGCTAGGATAGCTGGAGGCTAGCTTAGCTTCTCTGTCTTTCCACATAGCCACTCAGTATTGCTAGTCTGTGCCTCCTCTAGCATGATGGTCTCAAGGCTTCTTACATGACAGATAGTTTCCAAGAGAAGAAGAAAAAGCTACTAGTCCTTTTAAAGCCTAGGCCCAGAACTGGCACACTGTCACTTCTGCCACATTCTACTGGGCAAAGCAAGCTACAAAGCCATCTTAGATTCAAAGAGGGGAAATATACTCTACTTGAGGTGAGGAATGTCGTGCACGCACAGGGAGAGAAGGAGTCGATGGGAGCCATTCTTGGAGACCATCTGCTATCCAAATCACTATAGCAGAGTGGAAAGTGCTCTCTCTGCTCCTAGAGTCTGGTGCACAGTCTTCTGGAGCTTCTTCCACTTGAATTAAATGGGAAGATTGAGCTAGTCTTAAACCTTAGGGAGAAAATCCCTCTCTGCCTTGCTTGCCTCTCTCACCTCACTTCTATGTGGAACCCTATGTCTTCACCTTTGAGTGGTCAATGGGCCTGGGTCCAGACAGAGGGAAAAAACAGACTAGGGTTACACTGGGTAAAAGAAGCCCTTCCAGTAAACCCACCTAGATCACTCTTTGAGATTGGAGCCAAACCCCCAACTGAAGAGTTCATTTGGCATGTCCTGTAAGCTCGCAGGGATCCATGGAGCAGACTGTGCCAGAATAGGATTCTGATATTTGGAGATTCTGGATCTCAGCCAAATGCCACTGTGACCTCCACAACTGGACTTATGTGCATGGATGTTTCTATGGATCAGTTTCTGTTCTTTGAGGTGGTTTGTATGGGGTAAGATGGAATGTGGTGGCACTGGGTGACCAGAGGAGAGAGTGATGAGCTTTCATCCCTCTGCCCCAGAACAAAGCTCTATATGATCGACCACTTCAAACACTGTGTTCAGAACAATTTCCTTGGACCTTAACTGGGGCTGTTTCCCTGCCAATGGATCTTCAGAAACATCTACAGATTTTTATCCTCATCACAATAAGGAAGATGCATCTGGTGTGTAGAAGCCAGGGATGCTGCTAAGCTTCCTGCAGTGCACAAGACAACACTGTAACAAAGAATTTACTGGTCCAAACTGCCAGCCGTGCTGAGGTTGAGAAGCCCTAATCTGGATGTCCTTCAATCTCCCTTTTGTCCTGAAATAGTTGTGAGGAGGTTACTTAGAAAAGGGGGACAGGACCACAAATTGGAAATGTATTTACACATTTAGTCAAACAACCCATAGAGACAGATTGGATACTGCCTCATCTACAAGGATAGTCTCTCTTGTTTGTTTCCATTTTATAATCCCATCAGTCTGTGCACATTATTTCTGCTGAGCTATGAATGCACATATGTGGCAAACGAATACAATAGTTTTTGATCTTTGTTTACCACTGTTCCCCTACCCTCTCACATCCTCCAGCCCTTGATTAAAAGATCTGGTTCTCTGTGAAAATCACAAACAAGGGTGGGACTGCATTAATAATTGATTCTTTATTTCTCTCTCAACAAGCTTTGGCGTTTGACTTTGAGCAGTAGTTTTCAAGGGATAAGGCCACAGTGTCCTTCCAGCACCATTCTGAGTTGCAAGAATCTTTGGTGAGTAATTTTTTTTCCCTTTTATTGTTCTGCTATTAGCACAGTAATAATGATCATAACATTTCCATCCTTTCAGATCTCTTACAGGGGGATGACATCCATGAAAGGGATTGAACTTCTGCCAGTGACATCTTTGTAATTTTTTTGAGCTCTTCAACAGTAGCATCTTTGGCTGCTAATTAACACATGCCTGGTAATGAGGTTTCACTGACACATCCGTGGAGTTTGATTCATCGGAGGGCAGCAAACCATGGCCTACATGATGTGAGCCGAGCCCTGTCCTTCCCCTGACATGACAATACTGGCATTTCCCTGGCTGAGGGGGCATGTGGCTCTCCCCAGGCTCGCACTGGATTGTCATCACTCATCTGTATTATTCAACACTGTGCCCAGCACTGCTTAAATACATTAGGCTACATTTGTTCTTCAGAATACAATACATTAAATAAGACATTAAATAAGATAAAGTAGTGCTATACTAGTAAGGTAGTAAAATAACCAAGATATATGAAGTTTCACAAAAGATTGTATAACAACATGTATAAATGATCTCACTTAAAAATTATCCCCTATCATTAACGTATTTATATAGGCATATAGAACATCTGGAGGAATATAGTAAAAACTGTTGGCAGTGATTATCCTAAGGCTAGTGAGGAGGTGGGGGAAGTATAGGGAAATTTCCCTTCCTTTCTATGTTTAATAATGAGCATGATTGTGGTGGACATGTGTTAATTGCCTGTCCAGCATCTATTCCACCTTTTCCTGGTAAGTGCCTCCAGTTCTCTCCCCTCTCCCTCTCCTCCTTTGCTGCCCCTCCTTCTCCCTGCATCTTTCTGTCTTCCAGTTTAAAGTACCAAAGGCCTTCTAATGATTTCCTTAGTTTTACACACAGATGGTATCATAATCTCATCTAAAAGTTATTACTATGTAGCATAACAAAAAAACAAATGGCCAATACTTGGTGGAACAAAAACAAGGTAAAACCAATAGATTAGCTCAACTAGAAGAGAATTTGATTTTAGCACAACCCCCTTATATGGAAGATAGCTTTAATGAAATATCTTCCTTCAGGTGGTCCTGGTGACAAGGTAAATTGAAAACCTAGGCAATTACCAATCTGGTCCAGAAAGGGCTCAGATGTCAGCTTATCCAGAAAAGTCATATTGGAGGTCTGCTTTCAGGCTATTGTAGAAAGATCTTACCTGAGGTCAGGGGCAGATGGCAGCATAGGAAGACTGGGCTCACCTCATCCTGCTGATCACTGAGATTCCACCCACACCTGCCTAAATAACCCAGAAAACCACCAGAAGACTAGCACAGTGGACTCTCCAGAGTGAAGCATAGACAAGAAGCCCATGGAAGAGGGTAGGAAGGGTGGAGAGGCACTGCATGCTACACGAACTGATGGGAGGGAGCCAGGTTGGTGGAGGGGCAGCCCGCCTGACAAGGCAGAGACCCTGAAGTCTGGCTTGCAAAAGCCAGTGGGCCGGATCCCGTGAGTTCTGACACCCAGCAGGACATAACATCTGGAATCTTAAAAGTCAACAGCTCTGCTCTCAGAGAGCAGGGAGGGCAAGAGGACACTGGGAGGGAGAGTTGTTGAGCCCGGGAAGACAGAGCTCAGCTCAGTGGGGGAACAAAGGCTCTGGCAAGCACCATTTCCTTCTCCCATTCCCCAGCTGAAATTCCAAAGGGAACCAGTTCCCGTCACTGAACTTGTTTGCACCATGCAAATGTCCAACTCTGTGCTTCTGAGGATCCAACCCTCTGACAGGCCTGCCTCCCATTGGTGCTGCAGAGCCCCTCCCCCAGGGGACCACCCACAGCAAAGCGAGCTAAGCCTACCCCTCCCACCCCTGTGCACCTTGCAAACCCACCCCAGCTAATAGGCCCTTGGCCAGATCCCATTGAAGCAGCACCACAAGCCTGGCAGTGTGCAAGTAGCCCAGACAGGGGCCACACCACTCCACAGTGAATTCTGCGCCTGGGAGAGCAGAAGATAAGGTACACACCAGTCTGGCTCTGGTTCCAGTGGTGGGCTGGGGGCAGACACTGGGTCTGACTGCGGCCACTCCTACCAACACAACTTTCTCCCAACAGCACAGGGGAAGTGCCCTGCAGTTTGGAGCTACACAGGGACTACCCAAAAGGAAACGGAAGAAGTAGCGACAGAGTACCCAAAAGAAACTCCAGGAAGTAGCGACAGCTAACGAATTGCTCAAAAAAGATTTAAGCAATATAACAGAACAAGAATTTAGAATAATAGTAATAATAATTGTATCTGGGCTTGAAAAAAGCATAGAGGACAGCAGAGAATCTATTGCTACAGAGACCAAGGGACTAAGAAATAGTCATGAGGAGCTTAAAAATGCTATAAATGAGGTGCAAAATAAAATGGAGGTGGCCATAGCACGATTTGAAGAGGCAGAGGAGAGAATAAGTGAATTAGAAGATAAAACTATGGAAAAAGAGGAAGCTGAGAAAAGACAGATAAAAAAAAATCCAGGAGTATGAGGGGAGAATTAGGAAACTAAGTGATGCAATCAAACGGAACAATATCCATATCATAGGAATTCTAGAAGAAGAGAGAGACAAAAGGGCTGAAGGTGTACTGGAACAAATCATAGCTGAGAACTTCCCTGATCTGGGGAAGGAAAAAGGCATTGAAATCCAAGAGGCACAGAGAACTCCTCTCAGACATAACTTGAATCTATCTTCTGCACAACATATCATAGTGAAACTGGCAAAATACAAGGATAAAGAGAAAATTCTGAAAGTACCTAGGGATAAACAGGCTCTAACTTACAAAGGTAGACACATAAGAGTAGTGGCAGACCTATCTACTGAAACTTGGCAGGCCACAAAGGAATGGCAGGGAATCTTCAATGTGATGAACAGAAAAAAATATGCAACCGAGAAGCCTTTATCCAGCAAGTCTGTCATTCAGAATAGAAGGAGAGATAAAGGTCTTCCCAAACAAACAAAAAATGAAGGAATTCATCACCACTAAAACAGCCCTACAAGAGATCCTATGGGGGATTCTGTGAGTGAAATGTTGCAAGGACCACAATGTACCAGAGACATCACTACAAGCTTGAAACCTACAGACATCACAATGACTCTAAACCCATATCTTTCAATAATAATACTGAATGTAAATGGACTAAATGCCCCAACTGAAAGACATAGGGTATCAGAATAGATTAAAAAAGAAAAAAAACAAGACCTATCTATTTGCTGTCGACAAGAGATTCATTTTAGACCTGAGGACACCTTCAGATTGAAAGTGAGGGGATGGAGAACTATCTATCATACTACTGGAAGTCCAAAGAAAGCTGTAGTAGCCATACTTATATCAGACAAACTAGACTTTAAATTAAAAGTTGTAATAAGAGATGAATAAGGGCACTATATAGGAATTACAGGGTCTATCCATCAGGAAGAGCTAACAATTGTAAATCTCTATGTCCGAATACAGAGGCTCCCAAATGTGTAAAATGATTAATCACAAACATGAGCAACCTTATTGATAAAAATGTGGTAATTGCAGAGGACTTTAATACCCCACTTAAAACAATGGATAGATCATCTAGACACATGGTCAATAAAGAAACAAGGGCCCTGAATGATACATTGGATCAGATGGACTTGACAGATATATTTAGAACTCTGCATCCCAAAGCAACAGAATATACTTTCTTCTCGAGTGCACATGGAACATTCTCCAAGATAGATCACATACTGGGTCACAAAACAGCACTTCATATGTATACAGGAAATGAGATCACATCATGCATACTTTCAGACCACAATGCTATGAAACTTGAAATCAACCATAAGAAAAAGCCTGGAAAACCTCCAAAAGTATGGAGGTTAAAGAACACCCTACTAAAGAATGAATGGGTCAACCAGGCAATTAGAGAAGAAATTTTAAAATATATGGAAACAAATGAAAGTGAAAATACAAGAATCCAAATGCTTTGGGATGCAGCAAAGGCAGTTCTGAGAGGAAAATACATTGCAATCCAGGCCTATCTCAAGAAACAAGAAACAAGAATAATCCCAAATACAAAATCTAACAGCACACCTAAAGGAAACAGAAGCAGAACAGCAAAGACACCCCAAACCCAGCAGAAGAAGAGAAATAATGAAGATCAGAGCAGAAATAAACTATAGAATCTAAAAAAGCTGTGGAGCAGATCAACGAAACCAAGAGTTGTTTTTTTTGAAAAAATAAACAAAATTGATAAACCTCTAGCCAGGCTTCTCAAAAAGAAAAGGGAGATGACCCAAATAGATAAAATCATGAATGAAAATGGAATTATTACAACCAATCCCTCAGAAATGCAAGCAATTATCAGGGAATGCTATGAAAAATTATATGCCAACAAACTGGACAACCTGGAAGAAATGGACAAATTCCTAAGCACCCACACACTTCCAAAACTCAAGCAGGAAGAAATAGAAAGCTTGAACAGACCCATAACCAGCGAAGAAATTGAATCAGTAATCAAAAACCTCCCAACAAATAAGAGTTCAGGACCAGATGGCTTCCCAGGGGAATTCTACCAGACATTTAAAGCAGATAATACCTATCCTTCCCAAGCTGTTCCAAAAAATAGAAAGGGAAGGAAATTTTCCAGACTCATTCTATGAAGTCAACATTACTTTGATTCCCAAACCAGACAGAGACCCAACAAAAAAAAAGAGAACTACAGGCCAATATCCCTTTTGAATATGGATGCAAAAATTATCAACAAGATAGTAGCAAATCAAATTCAACAGCATGTAAAAAGAATTATTCACCATGATCAAGTGGGATTCATTCCTGGGATGCAGAGCTGGTTCAACATTCACAAATCAATCAATGTGATACATCACATTAATAAAAAAAAAGATAAGAACCATATGACCCTGTTAATCGATGCAGAAAAAGCATTTGACAAAATCCAGCACCGTTTCTTAATAAAAACTCTTGAAAAAGTTGGGATAGAAGGAACGTACTTAAACATCATAAAAGCTATTCATGAAAAGCCCACAGCTAACATCATCCTCAATGGGGAAAAACCGAGAGCTTTCCCCCTGAGATAAGGAACACAACAGGGATGTCCATTCTCACCGCTGTTGTTTAACATAGTGTTGGAAGTTCTAGCATCAGCAATCAGACAACAAAAGGAAATCAAAGGCATCAAAATTGGCAAAGATGAAGTCAAACTTTTACTTTTCACAGACGACATGGTACTCTGCATGGAAAACCTGACAGACTCCACTAAAAGTCTGCTAGAATTGATACATGAATTCAGCAAAGTCGCAGGTTACAAAATTAATGTACAGAAATCAGTTGCATTCTCATACACTAATAATGAACAAATAGAAAGACAAATAAAGAAACTGATCCCATTCACAATTGCACCAAGAAGCATAAAATACCTAGGAATAAATCTAACCAAAGATGTAAAAGATGTGTATGCTGAAAACTATAGAAAGCTTATGAAGGAAAATGAAGAAGGTATAAAGAAATGGAAAAACATTCCCTGCTCATGGATTGTAAGAATAAATATTGTCAAAATGTCAATACTACCCAAAGCTATCTACACGTTCAATGCAATCCCAATCAAAATTGCACCAGCACTCTTCTCGATGCTAGAACAAGCAATCCTAACTTTGTATGGAACCACAAAAGATCCCAAATAGCCAAAGTAATATTGAAGAAGACCAAAGCAGGAGGCATCACAATCCCAGACTTTAGCCTCTACTGTGAAGCTGTCATCATCAAGACAGCATGGTATTGCCACAAAACCAGACACATAGACCAATGGAATAGCATAGAAACCCCAGAACTAGACCCACAAACATATGGCCAACTAATCTTTGACAAAGCAGGAAAGAACATCCAATGGAAAAAAGACAGTCTCTTTAACAAATGGTGCTGGGAGAACTGGATAGCAACATGCAGAAGGTTGAAACTAGACCACTTTCTCACACCATTCACAAAAATAAACTCAAAATGGATAAAGGATGTGAGACAGGAATGTGAGACAGGAAACCATCAAAACCCTAGAGGAAAAAACAGGAAAAAACCTCTCTGACCTCAGCCACAGCAATTTCTTACTTGACACATCTCCAAAGACAGGTGAATTAAAAGCAAAAATGAATTACTGGGACCTCATGAAGATAAAAAGCTTCTGCACTGCAAAGGAGACAATCAACAAAACTAAAAGGCAGCCAATGGAATGGGAAAAGATATTTGCAAATGACATATCGGACAAAGGGCTAGTATCCAAAATCTATAAAGAGCTCACCAAACTCCACACCCTAAAAACAAATAACCCAGTGAAGAAATGGGCAGAAAACATGAATAGACACTTCTCTAAAGAAGACATCCAGATGGCCAAGAGGCACATGAAAACATGCTCAACGTCGCTCCTTATCAGGGAAATACAAATCAAAACCACATTGAGATATCATCTCACACCAGTCAGAGTGGCTAAAATGAAGAAATCAGGAGACTATAGATGCTGGAGAGGATGTGGAGAAAAGAGCATCCTTTTGCACTATTGGTGGGAATGCAAGCTGGTGCAGCCACTCTGGAAAACAGTGTGGAGTTTCCTCAAAAAATTAAAAAGAGATCTACCCTATGACCAAGCATTAGCACTTCTAGGAATTTACCCAAGGGATACATTAGTCCTGATGCATAGGGGTACTTGTACCCCAATGTTTATAGCAGCACTTTCACCAATCGTCAAATTATGGAAAAAGCCTACATGTCCATCAACTGATGAATGGATAAAGAAATTGTGGTTTATATATGCAATGGAATACTATCTGGCAATAAGAAAGAATGAAATATGGCCTTTTGTACCAATGTGGATGGAACTGGAGAGTGTCATGCTAAGTGAAATAAGTCGTACAGAGAAAGACAGAATCCTGAAAAACTTAAGACCATGGGGGAAGGGAAAGAAAAAAAGTTAGAGAGGGAGGGAGCCAAACCATAAGAGACTCTTAACAATTGAGAATAAACTGAGGGTTGATCGGGGGTGAGAGGGAGGGGAAAGTGGGTGATGGGCATTGAGGAGCGTACCTGTTGGGATGAGCACTGGATGTTGTATAGAAACCAATTTGACAATAAATTTCATATTTAAAAAAAGAAAAAAAAGATCTTACTGGGGCTCCAGGCTGTGCTCCATCAGGTTTTAGTCAGAAGGCCTTGAACTAATCTTAGACCATGTCTATCTAGCAACCCCAAGGTGACCACCCATATAATTATGAACTTTGCAGCCAAAGAGGACCCAGCAGAACTGCATCACATTTGCACACCCACTCCCAGTGCCTCACTATGAACTACAAAACTGCATCTCTCTTAGGAGAGGTATATATACTGGTCGTGCATATAAAAAAGGAAATCTTAATAAAACTGTTGATTTCCAGAAATCATCTTATCCCCCTGCATTCAGCAGTAATCGTTTTCTGTTCCAGCAGCATTTTCTCCAGTGGCCACAACCCCCTCTTTAACATGTGCTCTTCTCTTGGCTTCTAGGGCAACTAATGCTTTTACTTCCACTGCTAAGGGAACCATTTCTCAATCCTATCCCTAGTTTCTCTTTGCTTAGCCCACTCTCAAGCCTTGGTATGGTCAGAGACTTGTCCAAGCCCTCTTCTTCCCTACACCCTCCTCCAGTGACTTCCAAGTCACTTCCTTCTAAGCATCTGTCTTCTGAACTTGATTTACTGTATCCAAATAATTGGTGTCCCTAAGCAGCCTGGTGTAGCCAGAAGAACACTAGGCTGGGACCCAGAAGACCCAAATGTGAGCCCCAAATCCCCTGATATCCAGCTGCAAGATCCTGGGAAAGGACCACTGCCCTCTTTGAGTATCCAAGTCATTATCAGTAAAATTATACTAATTCACAGGCCTGTGTGAGCACTAACTGTGACAAAGTATGGGAAGATCATTTGTAAATAAAAAGGGCTGGGACCTGCCTGGTTCCTGGTGGTGGACAATGGCCCCTTGATGAGGGAGGTCAGTCAAGAATCTCTCCTGGGCATGGGTTGTCTGTGAGCCAAATTCGGAAAGTGACAGTCACTACGGATGAGCTATTCATCTCCCTCCTCCAAATGATTCCAAAAACATTTTGAAAGAAATGATTATCGGAGACAAAATATTCATGCAAAGAAGGTATTTTAAAGCCCTTAGGGGCGCTTGGGTGGCTCAGTCGGTTAAGCGTCCGACTTCAGCTCAGGTCATGACCTCACACTCCATGAGTTCAAGCACCGCGTTGGGCTCTGTGCTGACAGCTCAGAGCCCGGAGCCTGCTTCCGATTTTGTGTCTCCCCCTCTCTCTGCCCCTCCCCTGCTCATGCTCTGTCTCTCTCTGTCTCAAAAATAAATAAAAACATTAAATTTTTTTTTTTAAAGGAGTGCACTTAAAAAAAAAGCCCTTTGAAGCCAATGTTCAAAAAAATATTCTTGGTGGGGGAAAAAAACACCTTCTGGGAGAGTTTCTGGTGAGTTGAAGCTTGGCCTTACAGTGTCCAAACTGAATTATGCTTTAGGGAATCCTGTGGGTTGTAGAACTTTGGTGTTTAAAATATCTTACAGAAAACTCACTAATATAAAAATGATAAAGAAATTAAAGGGACCTCAGGTCCCTGGGCCCCTCCTACTTGCTCATTTTCTCGCTCCTTTTACCCTGGGAATTTCTGGGGAATTATTTGTTTGGACAAACACAGTTTGCAAACCATTGATCTAGCCCATCACCGATTTTGATGGATAAGGGAACTGAGAAAAGGAAGAAAAGTGTGTCTAGAGAAAAATAAAACAGTGGAATCAGGTAAAACTGTCTGCTTTCTTGGGCCGACAAGCTACACAGTCTTTCTGCTTGTGGATAACTATAGGACCTCTAGCATGTCAGTCACCTGTTGACTTCTCACAGGAGTGATCCCCATCTGTGACCCCAAATGTTGCTCGGTCCTCATGTGACAGTATTTGTTTCAGTGGCTTAGGACACTCAAACCACCCCCCCACCCCGCTATGAGATGGAGGATAGAACCCAAGTTCTTTGATCACAAACAAAAGAAAGAGAGCCTAGAGATTTACTTACAAATGGGCTAGTTCAAAAAAATAGGAACTCCAAAGAACTCAAAGAGCCCAGAGCCTCACCAGGGTGTCAGAGCTGTAATGAATGACCTCCAACTACTTCTTGCATCCTTGAATCACTCCACTTAAATTCAGATTCTCAGGTTATGAGTTTATTCCTATGCACTCAGAGAACCTTGACTGGCAATCCCACCAAAGAGGAAGCCAGATACTGGCAACAAAACCCAGGGGAATGGAAGCCAGACACCATCTAGCAACTATGTCCCACATTTATCTTCTTCATGTTCATGTTCTTCACAGCAGCTTATGTGTGGTGGGAGCCTCCTGCTCCTCTCCAGTGCTTGTCCTTAGTGTCTTGCTCTTCCTCGTGGCTAGAGAGCACCCCGGCAAACCATTCCTCCATTAATAACATGTGGACAACAGTTTAAAAGCACCAAGCACTTTCACAAGCGCTTTCACATAGCACTTCCACTTGCTGCTGTAGCAAATTACCACAAACATAATGATTTAAAACAACACAAATTTATCCTTTTACAGTTCTAGAGGTCAAAAGTCTAAAACTGCGTCTTATGAGGCTAAACTCAAGGTCTTGTCGGGGATGGTTACTTCCAGAGGCTGTAGGGAAAAATCCATTTTCTACCTTTTCCACTTTCTAGAGGCTACCCGCATTTCTTAGCTCGTGGTCCCTTCCTTCATGATCAAATCCAGCAGTATAGTATCTTCAAATTTTGCTGTTTTCATATTACATCACTTTTCCTCCAATTTTGTCCCTGTAGCTCCCTCTTATCAGGACTCCAGAGATTACATTAGGCCCCTAGATAATCCAGGATAATCTTCCCATCTCAAAATCCTAAACTTAATCACATGTGCAAAGTCCTTTTTACCATGTAATGTACCATATTCACAGGTTCTGAGGATTAGGCTGTGGCCATGGGGTGGGGGTGGGGACATTATTCTGCCTACCACAGAAAAAAATAAATTAATATTTATTAAGTAGCTACTACATGCAAAACACAGGACCAAGTGCTTTACACAAATAGCCACAGACACTACCAGATGAACCATTATTAATCTCACTTTAAAAACTGAGAAAATTGAGGTTTGGATGGTTTAAATAACAAAGTCACAAAACTAATAAGTTAAACATTTGAACTCACATCTGAGACTAAATTTGGCACCCTCTGCTTTGCTTGTCCTGTGTAAGTGGTTGACTATGACTAATCCCGAGGGTCTCTAAGAAACTGAAATTTTCAAGACATGAGGGAATAAATTTCAAAGCATAAGCACTTCAGTAATAAATTTTCAGTCTTTGCATTCTAGAATATTCTTTGTGGTTGTTGACTCAGCCATGTTCCTAGATAAATCTTTGCTTATTTATTCATTCTTGATAATTTATGCTACTGACTGAAAATAGGAGTCTTATAGACCCCAGGATGTGATATCAAGAAATAAATGTTTCTGCATTTATAAATAAACTATTTAGTAACTTTAATACAGATTAATTTAATTAAATCCCCTTTAAGTTGATTGTAAGTTAACATATTTTGCACAGGTATATTAAAAAGGCAAAGGGGTGGTGGAATTCAGACCACCAGGGGCAGATTTTCTACAAATGCATAAATGTTGCGTCGCAATCTAACCTGAATGGGGACTCTTTCCAAGGATGTGATTTCTAAGCAGCTGATTATAAGGGAGTTGCGTTTTCCCAAAACTGTTTCTGCTAAAAATTCCAGTGGTCTCCAGCTCATAGGCCATGTCCCAGTCAGCAGTGAGCAAGAAATTAAAAAATTACCCAGACCACTTAAAAGGCAGTTTATAGTCTCATACTTTTGCCTCCTTTATCTGAATGTTTCAGGCAAACATGCTTTTGGGTACCTGAAATAGTCTTACAATTTTCCCATGGTTGCTATGGAAGTTTAAGGAAGCTTTGGGAACCTAGGAATCCACTTTTGCTCCAGTAGATCTGTGACTACACAAAAAATAATAGTGAATAACATTTGCTGTGTTGTAAGTCTGTGCTGATGCCATTTCAGAGGCATTAACTCACTTAATCCACTCAGAATACCAGTGTCCTATCCTTATTTTGCAGTGATAAAACTGAGGCACAGAGTGTAGTCACTTGCCTGCAGTCACAAAGCACATAAATGACAGAGCCAAATTCAAACCTGGCAGTCTTGGTTCCAGAGCCTGCATGCCTTGCCACCCATTACCCCAAAGTCCTATCAACCAAGGTAGACAGCAATCAAACGCTTGACTCAGCTTCTCCTTGACCTAGAACTGACCCCAAAACACAGGCAGCCTTGAGTATTACTGCCTTTTCTGAATATGGAACTGTCACTATATACTCACTCTGTCCCCTTGTCTACTACTGATGAAAAAACCCAAATTAGCCTAGTGTCAGAAAAATTAAAAGCAGCTTTGAAGACTTGGCCCAAGGTCCTCTCTCCTGCTTGAGGACCTGGAGCCAAACACCCTGGAAGTCACTTTCCTAATGGAATGTGCTCATAGACTCTCTGCCAGGAGATGCTTGCCAGTTCTATTTTTATTGATTTCCACCTCACACAAAAGCCTCTTAAATCAAATCAAACTTTCTAGGAAATTGTGTGGGAGGGAGGAGAGCTCTTCTTTGTCTTCAATGCTTTGAAGGTGTGCCCTTCCTCCCAATTGGCCCAGGAGGCCAAAAGTTGTCCTGAAAACATTACTTCAGCTCACTGCCTTTACCTTAAGGCAAATCTTCACCTGCATTTGATGTTTCCTGCCTGATGCATAATCCATTAATGCAGAGAACAGATGATGTTGTTGCCACATTGATTTCCTCTGCCTTCTCTGCTCCAGTCTAACCTGATGGACAAAGGAATTCACAGTTCTAAACACAGGGGTCCAACTAGAGGAGAAGGCTAGCAAACAGAACAGCCTGGGATGAGCGCCTGAGCACCTGGACCTCTCCTCAGCATCCTTGAGGGTTCCTCTCAAGTGGCACTTACTCGGAAGGCCTTTGCTGAACTTCCAATTCAAAAGAAACTCATCTCTATATGACGTTGAGTAAAGAAAAAGAACAATACTAACCATAAAAGACAAATTTGATAAATTGGTCCATATTAAAAATAAGAATTTTTGTTTATCAAAAAGAGACCATTAGGAATGCATAGAGGCCAGCATCAGAGTGGAGTCATAGATTCACAACACTTATAGTGACAAAGGTTCCATGGCCAGAATGTATAAGCTGGGGATGACAATATCCTCCCTACTCACCCCAAATTCCATAATGAATGTGGATATGTTTGGAAACTACAAAGTGCTCCATCAATATAAGGAGTGACATACTTGGGTCTTCTTAGCGGGTTATTTCAACAGTGCCAAACAGAGCCGAAGCAGTGTGAACTGAGCACAATCTCCCCCCACTCCACAAGCCACAACCAGGGGTAATTGTTACCAAATCTAGTCTAATTATGTCATCCTCTTGCCTAACACCCTGTAATGCCCCAACCTACCAGATGCCATCCAAAGTCCTTAGTATGTCCTTCAAGGTCCTTCATCACTAGTCCTTGCTTCCATGTCTCCAACCTTGCCCTCACCATAGTCCCATCAATGCTGAATTCCAGCCACCTAGACACCTTGCCATGTCCCTAACATCCCTAACACCACAGTACCTAACATAACGTCACAATCTCTAACATCTTTGCGCCTTTCACAAACCCTTCCCTGTGCTTAGAATGTTCTCTCTTCTCTTTCTGCCCTAGTAAGCTACCAGTCCTAGTAGGGGCGATGCAGTCCTAATGCCTCTCCACAGCCTGGCCACAAGGATAGAGTGGCCCCAAAGTGGATTCATGACACAAGTCCTTCCCTGGACTAATACACAAACATTTGGAAAGAGCAGTCCCTTTCCCTGCAAGGTTGCCATACTGGAAGGATGTGAGCTGAGTGCTAAAAGCAGCCATGTCTGGGGGTGCCTGGGTGACACAGTCAGTTAAGTGTCTGACTTCTGCTCAGGTCATGATCTCATGGTTCATGAGTTTGAGCCCCGCATCGGGCTCTGCGCTAACAGCTCAGAGCCTGGATCCTGCTTCGGATTCTGTGTATCCTCTCTGCTCTCCCCTTCTCACACTCTGTCTCTCTCTCTCAAAAATAAATAAACATTAAAAAAATTAAAAACAGTCATGTTTGATGACACAAAGGGACGCCAATCTATGAAGCAGCACACAGGGGAAAGCAGAGGGGGAGACAGACAGGGAGACAGAGAGAGCCAGATGACCCTGGAAGAGCACTTGGCTGCAGCCCACTTGAAGGCCTTCAGTTCTACAAGACTAGCCATTCCCTTCTTTTGTTTGGACAGTTTGAATTGGGTTTCTGGCCAGCTAACCACAGTATATTCTCCCTAGTCTCTTCCCCTGGGAGAAAATGTATTTCATTAGATTTAAATATATGAATTGCTTCTTCCTCACCCTTCCTGTGTTCCTGGGCAGCCATTAAAACAGTTGTTCTCATTCGTGGCTGCACATTAAAAACCCCTGGGCCTTCTGAAAAATACCAATGCCCAGGCCTCATCCTACTTGTCAGAATCTCTAGAGGTGAGGCCCAGGCATCAGTATTTTTATAAGCCCCTCAGGAGATTTTAATGGGCAGCCAGTATTGAGAGCTGCATGGCCTGAGGAGTACAGACCAACAGAAGACCAGCTTCATCCCTTTGTCTTGGTGATGGGTGAAAAGAAAATGAAGTCACAATAGATAGAAAAATAAGGAAGACTGGTGGGGACACTCTAAGTGACATTGTGTGTGAGGGGATTTCCTAGAATGATCACATTAACATTAACAAGCATGCATTAACAAGGTAAGGCAAAGCAATACAACCCTGAATCCTGGCTTTGGCAGCAAACAGACTGGGTCCAAGTCTAAGCTCTTCACTTACAAGAGAAGTGGCCTTGAGCAAGTCACTTCAGTTCCTTCAGTTTCCCTGTCATTTAGGGTTAACAAAGCCAACCTCTCCATCTACAGCACCAGACTAAGTCACTCTTGTGGTTTAGCTGGTGAGGGAAGTACAATTCTATTTAAGCAAGCTGATGAGGGGTCCACCAGTTCAAACATTATAATTGCCTTTCCCATTTGCCACTTTAACTATAATGACTCTAAAATGGCCATGATTTTATTCATCTCCTTCATTAAGGACTGTCTCCAGCCCCTGCCTTCATCTGCCTCTCTAGTTATTCCATCCTCCCATATTTTCTGAGGCTCTGAAGATTCTCAGGTGTGATGCCCTGAACACCCCCACCTCAACCAGACACAGCTTCATTGCTTGCAGCAGGTGTGGCATCAACCATTCATTGTACCTCAAAGGTTCATGTAAGAAACCTGAAAGGTTTCTTCTTGAACACCAGCACGCTTCTCTGCTACACTGGCCAGAGATTTCAGTGTCATGCAGCTTCATGCTGAAAAGTTTCTGTGAAAGTAAATGAAGAATACACCTTCATAGTTGGCTGGAAAAAAAGTTTGTTCAAAAAGGGATTGTATAAACTGGTATAACATTTAGTTCTGAATATCTGGTAGAGATCTGTCTTGGAAGTTATGGAGAAAGAAAGAGGTAGGTACTCCACGATTTTGAACTTGATAAAAGAGTGGAGATAAGTGAACAACTTTGCTTTGTGTATCCAAAGTTGACATATTCACAACACACACACACACATGCACGCATGCACACACAGCAAGTTAAACAGAATGTCATAGGTAAAGATTCCTAAACACACAAACAAGAAAAAATAGCCTAAAACAAGTCCTTCCTAAAGAAGTGTATTAGTTGTACCTAACTGCTATAACAAACCTCAAGACTTCAATAACTTAACACAGTAAAAAAAGGTATTCTTGCTCAGATACAAGTCTAACGTATGCCCTCAATCAGGCCACTTTCCTGGACGGCTCTCTTCTAACCAAGCTCCTTCCATCTTGTGGTTCTTCCATGCTCTGGGTCCTCTGAGTCTAATCCATGAACCCAGTGGACTGTAAAATAAAAAGAAAGTATGGTGGGTGGCAGGAGTTCCATGTGCAGGATCTAAAGGGGCCCACATTCCATTGACCCCACCTAACTACAGAGAGCTGAGAAATGAGTCTGGGCTTTGCAAACACATAAGTCACTGCCACAAGAAGCATCTGAGTTACCAATATTTACCTATTCATTTTATATCTGCTTTTCACTACCACATTCACAAATATATTGAACACCTTCTGGCCAGGCAAACTGGACCAGAGTATCCAGAGAAGCGTTAAGTGCGTGTGAAGGAAAGGCAACACAGCGATTAGGAACCTGGGCTCTGGAATTGGAATCAATAGGTTCAAATTTTGTCTTCATCTCTTTTTAGTCAAGTAACATCTTGGGTGATCAATTTAATCTCTTTGTGCCCCATTTTCTCATGTGTTAAATGAAGGTAACAGTACTTATGTCAAAGACTGTGTTAAGACTCAAACAAGAGAATACATGTAGGGTATAAGCCCTGCCTAGAACTCCACACCCCCTCCTCCTCCAGGGCTAATGGATCCCCACAGGTCACAGGGGTCTTTGAAGGTTTGTTTCATCTTTAAAGAGGAGGAAGAGATGCTTCTTCCCAGATGCTAGCCTGAGGAAGCCAGGCCAGGTCATCCTGAGACCAGTATGCAGAGGCCACATTGAGGGGCCTTGTGTGGGTCATAGATCCAACAACTTACCTGAGACCAAATCCCCAATTCACAGGCTTAGGGTTTGACACATCAGGAGCCTTGTCACCAATACCTCAAAAAGCAGGCTGTACTCTCATCCTTGTCACCTTGGGTGCCAGCCAAGCTGCCCTGACCCTGCATTATCTACAGCTTTTCTTCCTGAATGAGGAGCAAGCAGTCTGAGAGTGTTCCTTACCTTAGATTAGTTCTGCCCAGATGGGGCAGCCATATGACAGGCTTTCTCCTCAAGGACTCAGCCTGGGAAAAAGGGATTGTAGCCACTGTCTAGACTGCTGGGCCCAGGAAACTCTGTAGTAGGAAGCTGCGTTGACACACAAAGATCTCCCACATCCTTTTCCTATTCATCAGGGATCCATGCTATCAGCATAAGAAGAGGACAGTAATATCAAAAGTAGCAACCATATAAGTAAAGAATGCTTTATATTTTTCAAAACATTTATGCAACACAAAGTCTTTATTCCTTGTAGAGGTGTACAAGGCAGGGGAGTTTTTTCAACATGTGACTGCATTTCAGTTTCCCTAACTGGGCGAGGAGGGTAGTGACTTGCATAAAGTGTTCAGATTTGTGGTATTCATGGAAGGGCCAGGATCTGAACCCACTCAAATATATTATCCTCAGAATCCAGGGAATCTCTAAAAGCTTTGGCACACACCCAAAACTTTCCAGGAATTGTTGTAAGGAATCAATTATGGTTGTAGACCCAAACTTCTTAGAAGGGGGTACAAGGGAGGTTGGCAGCATCTCCTTTTATTCATCTCCAGAGCAGGAACTTAATTTCATCGTCCATCAGAAGTGAAGGGCTGCAGGCCACTGTCTCCCTTCCCACAGCCTTCTCTGTTTATCAAATACATAATAGAACCATCTCTAAAAAGTCCACAAAATCCAATAAACATCCAAGAAAATAATAATTAGATATCTGAGTTTTGGGCTGGGTCTAAATGAGGTATGTGTGTCTCATTCACATCTCACAAAATGAAGTTAATGGTCTCAAAAGAAAGAAACAAGAAGAAGAAATAGTCTGAGGTGTCTTTGCTCTTCTGGCAGCAGCCAAACATGATAAGCAAGTAACGAAATAATGCAACTCAAATTGCACCTGCTCTCAGAATTCCCTCTCCTTCTGTGCAAAACAGATTACATTGGCTTGTTTTTTTTTTCTAAATCAGTGCACTGACTGTAATGATGTTATGCAGTAATTATTAATGCTCATGACCATTGGAAGCCTGACCTCCAGGTTTAATGGAGTTGGGGCATTTCCTGTAATGAGGGGCAGTTCCTTGCAAGAACCCCGAACCCACTGTAAGAATCCAAATCAATTGCTTTGAAAGCAGGGAAAGGGTGAGTCTCACTAATTTCCTTTTCATTGAGAAAAGATTCTGGGGAGAGCTGGTGAAATAGATGAGCCATAGAAAACCCCCAATTGTCAAACCTTAGTGTACAAATTTCTATGAAACTCAGAACAAGAAATGTCTCTCAGAAACCCCTTAAGTTACATCTCTGTAAAACCCTTCAACAATATATAAAGTGATTTCTCAGTTTGTTGTGAAAATAATTGGGTCCAGGCAAAATAAAACAGTATACTTTTACTGCAGTCCCAATGTCTTATGGTAACTTCAACACAAATGTCAGATCCAAGCCAAGTCTAAAATAAATAGTTGCTTTGTCATTCTGTTTTTGTTCTTTACATTTTTATTTAAGTTCTAGCTAGTTAACATACAGTGTAATATTGTTTTCAGGAGTAGAATTTAGTGATTTATCACTTACATATAACACACAGTTCTCATGCCCACAAGTGCCCTTCTTAATATCCATTATTCCATCCCCCACTCATCTACCCTCCATCAACCCTCAGTTTGTTCTCTATAGTTAAGAGTCTCTTCTGGTTTGCTTCCCTCTCTTTTTCCCCCCTTTCCATATGTTCATCTGTTTTTGTTTCTTAAATTCCACATATAAGTGAAATCATATGGTCACAATTTTAAATAAGATTTGAATACCATGTTGAGTGAGGAAAAAGAAACATAGGTACTTGGCTACCACCTTATAGATACATATTGGGTATGTATCTACTCAAGCACTTTGTTGGGAGTACCAACTGGCACATCCTCTTTTGAGGGCTATTTGGCAAATACCAAAATTTTTAAATGCATTAATCCTTTGACTCAGTACTTACAGTTCAAAAGATGTATATCCAAGATATACTTGTACATATTCAGAAAAAAAGTGTGTACACGGATATTTATTGTAGCATCTGTCTCTATAGTGGCAAAAGACTGAAAACATCCTAAATACCCATTATGAGGGGAGGTATTAAATAAATCAAGGTGCATTCAAATAATAACATATTTTGCAGCTATTAAAAATAATGAGGCTGCTTTATACACATGCATTTAGAACAAACTCCAAGATGTGGAATTAAATAAAAAGGCAAAGTAAGGAAGTGTGTATAGGATACTGCCAATTTTGTATAAAATGCTGGGGAAGGGGTGGAAGGGAAAAGGGATATATATATATATATATATATATATATATATATATATGCTTGTAAATATAGAGACAGCTTCTGAAAAATTCACCAGAAACCATTTCCAGTACCTCCCCTTGGAGAAAGTAAAGAGACTGGGGACTTTACAGAAGAAGAACTGGTTTTCAGTCTATACATATAGATACAGTTTGAGCTGCCTCTTGTAAAAACTAATTTAAATGAGTAAAATAAACAGAAATGCTTTTTCATTGGTAAAATACTAATAATACATGTTCACTATAAAGCAATAATAAGATACAGATAAAAGAAAAATAAATTTATCAAAGATTTCCTTTCATATCCTCCCAGAAATTACTTCAACAACTCCACGAATCATTTTATCCCTACCTATTTCTATGCATATTTTAATAAAAAGTGGATTATCCTGATAATAACATATTTATATCATACTTTTACCAAGAGAATTAAATAAGTAAGCACATATAGTGTTATGTGCTTACTATCCCAAGTGATACAAAAATAAACATACATCTTTATAGCTATAAACATATAACAGGAAAGGGGTTTGTAACTTTTTTCATTTGAAACATTGCAAAGGGGCACCTGGGTGGCTCAGTCTGTTGAGCATCTGACTTCAGCTCAGGTCATGATGTCACCATTTGTGAGTTGGAGACCCACATCAGGCTCTGTGCTGACAGCCTGGAGCCTGCTTTGGATTCTGTGTCTCCCTCTCTCTCTTCCCTTTCCCCACTCGCACTCTGTCTCTCTGTCTCTGTCTGTCTCTCTCTCAAAAATAAAAAACAAACATTAAAAAAAATTTTTAAATTAAAAACATTGCAAACAACTTTTAATATTAGCAAATATTCATCTAAAGCATTATTTTGCATTCCCACCAACAATGAATAAAAGTTCCCTTCGTTTTTGGTGTTATGTTGTCAGTGTTTTGGATTTTGACAGACCTATGAGAATAATCATTGTTTTAATTTACAATTCCTTAATAATACATGATGTTAGACATCCTTTCATATGCTACTTGCCATCTGTATATCTTATTTGGTGATGTGCCTGTTCAGGTCTTTGGCTCATTTTGTAATCAGGCTTTTCACTTTCTTATTGTTGAGTTTAAGAATCCTTTGATATTTTTGGTAACAGTCCTTTATCAGATGTGTCCTGCAAATATTTTCTCCTGATCTGTGGCTTGTCTTCTCATTGTCTTGACATTGTCTCACAGAGCAGAACTTTCTAATTTTAATGTCAGGTAACTTATCAATCATTTCTTTCATGGATCATGTCTTTGGTGTTAAATCTAAAAAGTCATTGCCATATCCAAGATCACCTAGATTTTGGCCTATGTTATCTTCTAGGAGTTTTACAGTTTTTGCACTTTACATTTATGTCTATGATTCATTTTGATTTGATTCTTATAAAGGGTGTAAGAACTATGAAGATTTTTTTTGCATGTGAATGCACCATTTGTTGCAAATTCTAGTTTTACTACATTGTTTGTTATTTGTTGTTTGTTTGAGAAAGAGAGCTCAGGCTCACAAGGAACGGCTGAGGAAGAGACAGAGAATCTTAAGCAGGAGCCACAGCCAGGGCAGAGCCTGATACAGGGCTCCATCTCATGTAAGATCATGATCTGACCCGAAATCAAGAGTCAGACGTTTAACCGACTGAGCCACTCAGGTGCTCCTAGCTTTACTATTTTGTATTGCCTTTGCTCCTGTGTCAAAGATCAGAAAACTGTAAACCTATTTCTGGAATCTATGTTCTGATCCATTTATCTCTCTATTCTTTCACCAAAATCACAATGTCTTGGTTGTGTACCTTTATAGTAAGTTTTGAAGTCAGTCTTCCAAATTCGTTCTTCTTCAATATTGTATTGGATATTCTGGGTCTTTTGTTTCTCCATATAAGCTTTAGATTCAGTTTTTTGATATCCATAAAATAACTTGCTGGAATTTTTATTGGAGTTGCATTGAATCTATAGACCAAGTTGGGAAGAATTGACATCATGACAATATTGAGTCCTCAAATCCATGAACATGGAATAATTCTCCATTTATTTACTTCTTTGATACCCTTTCATCAGAGTTTTGTAGTTTTCTGCATACAGATCTTGTACATATTTTGCTAGATTTATACCTAAATATGTCCTTTTTGAAGTGCTAATATAAATAATAATATGTTTTTAATTTCAAGTTTAATTTGTTCATTGCTGGTATAGGAAAGCAACTGATTTTTTTATATTAACTTTGTATCCTGTGATCGTGTTAGAATAACCTATTAGTTCTAGGGATATTTTTTGTCAATTGTTTTGGATTTTATACATAGACAATTGTGTCATCTGCAAACAAAGACAGTTTTATTTCTTCCTTCCTGATCTGTACATCTTTTATTTTATTTTCTTGTCTTATTGCATGAACCAGGACTTCTAATGTTGAAAGACATGCTTGCCTTGTTCCTGATCTTAATGGGAAAGCTTTGTTTGGGTTTTTCATCACTAACTATGATGTACTTCTTTTTATAATATTTTTAGCAGGTGACCTAGAGTTCATAATATATATCTACAATGGCTCCAAGTGCACTTTCAAATAACACTATACTGCTTCATGAGTAGTATAAGTACCTTATAATAAGAAAATATTCCTAATTCCTGCCTTCTGTACCTTGTACCATTGCTTTCACTTATTTTGCTTATATGTAAACATATACATGTGCATACAAAATCAAAATATTATTATTATTATTTTGAACAGACTATCTGTTAGATCAATTAAGAATAAGAAAACTGTGGAAAACAATATGGAAGTTCCTCAGAAACTTAAAAATAGATATACCATATTATTTAGCAATTCCACTTCTGGGCATATACCCAAAGGAAATAAACACAGGACACCAAAGAAATATCTGCACTTCCATATTTGTTGAAGTTTTATTCACAATAGCCAAGATATGGAAACAATCTAAGTGTCCATCAACAAATGCATGAATAAAGATGTGATAACACACACACACACACACACACACACACACACACACACACATATAAAACATTTTCAGCCATAAGAAAGAATATCCTGCCATTTGTAACGACATGAATGGAACTTGAGCACATTATGCTAAGTGAGATAAATCATATAAAGACTAGTACTGTACAATATCATTTACATGTGGAATCTAAAGCCAAACTCAAAAAAACAGAGAGTAAAATGGTGGTCACCAGGGGATGGGGGGTGAAAAGATAGGACAGATGTGGCTTAAGGGTATGACCTTGCAATTAGCAGTAAATAAGCCCTACAGATCTAATGTACAGTACAGTGAACATAGACAACAATATTGTATTGTAATCATCAAACTTGCTGAAAGACTAGAATTTAATTATTCCAGCCACCAAATAGAAAGGATAATTGTATGGAAATCATAGTACAACATATAAATGTATCAAATATACATTGTATACACCTTAAATTTGTAGTGTTATATGTCAAATATATTTCAATAGATAAAAGAACAAATTCAAGTAAAAAAGGAAAAAAAGTTTTATTTTACCTTCATTTATTCATTCTCTGATGCTCTTCCTTTTTTTATATAGATCAAAGTTTCTGACCTATATCATTTCCCTTCTGTCTAAAAAACTTTACTTAACTTTTTTTTCAAGGCAGTTTTACTGGTAATAAATTCCCTCCATTTTTGTTTGCCTGAAAGGTCTTTATTTCTCCTTCACTTTTGAAGGATAATTTCAGAGGGTACAGAATTCTGGGTTTGTGGTTTTCTTTCAGCATTTTAACTCTT
Source organism: Herpailurus yagouaroundi (assembly GCF_014898765.1). Taxonomy (NCBI): domain Eukaryota; kingdom Metazoa; phylum Chordata; class Mammalia; order Carnivora; family Felidae; genus Herpailurus; species Herpailurus yagouaroundi. The sequence goes on from NW_024412421.1 coordinate 732,368, forward strand.
ACACTCCACCTTCTTCTTGCATGCATCGTTTCTAGAGAGAAATGAGGTGTAATGCTTATCTCTGTTCCTCTATAGATAAGGCTTTTCCCCCCACTCTGATTTCTTCCAAGATTTTTTTATCTTTGATCTTCTAAAGTTTGAATATGATACACATAGGTGTAGTTGGGTTTTTGTTTTGTCTTGTCTTGTTTTGATTTTTTTTTTTTTTGACATTTATCCTGCTTGGTGTTCTCTGAACTCACTGGATATGTGGTTTGCTGTCTGACATTAATTTGAGGAAATTCTCAGTTATTATGTTTTCAAATTTGCTTATGTTTTCTCTTTCTTCTCCTTCTGTTATTCCCATTAACTGTTATTCCCCAACTAACTTTTGTAGTTTTCACCAGTTGTTAGATATTCTGTTCTGTTTTTTTTTTTCAGTCTTTTTTCCATTTGCTTTTCAGTTATGGAAGTTTCTATTGTAATTTCTTCAAGTTCAAATATTTTTTCCTCAGCCATGTCCAGTCTACAAAGACATTCTTCAGTTCTGTTACAGTGTTTTTTGATCTCTAGCATTTCTTTTTGGTTCTTGAATTTTCCATCTCTATGTTTATATAACATTATATTAATTTTAGGTATATAACAATGACTCAACGTTTGTATATATTACAAAATGATCATCACATGTCTAGTTAACATCCATCATCATACATAGCTACAAACTTTTTTCTTATGATGAGAACTTTTAAGGTCTATTCTCTTAGCAACTTTCAAATATGCTATACAGCATTATTAACCTTAGTCACCATGTTGTACATTGTATCCCCTACGTTTTCCATTAAAGTCCTTAGCATATTAATCATTATTTTTTTAATGACTAGTCTGATAATTCTAACATTCCTGCCACATCTGATTCTGGTTCTGGTATTTGTTTATTCTGTTCATACTGTGTTTTTTGCCTGTTAGTATACCTTGCAACTTTTTGTTGAAAGTGGACACAACTTACTTTGTAAGAGTAACTGTGACAAATAGGCCTTTAGCAATGTAGTGGTAAGGTATGGGGGAAAGAGAAGCATTCTATAGTCTTATGATTAAGTCTCTTATGATTAAGTCTCAGTTATTTAGTAAGATTGTGAGCCTGGACTGTAAACTTCACCAGTGCTTCTCAGTGTTTCCTCCCTGAATAGGTGGGACAGGATGGTCCAGGCTGGGTATTTCCCTTCCCCCAAGTAGATTAAACTCTGATAAAACCCCAGGAGGGTAGGCTCTGGAAAAGAGTTTCTCCTGAGGGCAGGCCTTGTTAAGAACAGAATGCTCTATATTTCAAAATTCTTCTGTCCCTGCCAGAAGCAGGAGGGGATTTTCCTCAGATATTCACTGTGAAGACCTGGTATCTCTCCTAAAGGTCCTAGGAGTGTGTGATGCCCCAGTGAGTGAGTCCCCCTGGTGTTTTTAACTCTCAGAATTGTCCATATTGAGCCTCCAGAAATTTATCAAATTACAGTTTTGCATTTCCTCCCCCACCATTGGTTCCCATGGAAGTTTCTGTTCATGGGTGTCTGCTTCAATAGGCTGTAATTCTCTGTATCTGGCTGTCCATCTCTCCAATTAGGGGTTGGGAGAGGCAGTGTTTTGTGGGGTTTTTTATCTCTAGCATTTCTTTTTGATTCTTAGTATTTCCATCTCTATGTTTACACTATCCATCTGTTCTTGTATGTCATCTACTGTTTTTTATAATTAACATATATCATATTAGTTTCAGGTGTACAATATAGTGTTTCAATATTTGTATATATTGCAAAATGATCAAAACAGGTCTAGTTAACATCTGTCGCCATACATAATCACAATTTTGTGTGTGTGATGAGAACTTTCAAGACCTCCTTTTAGATCTACTCTTAAATATGGTTTGCCCTCAATATGGTGACCTCACTTCTCTGATGATCTAAGAATTGTTGATTTTTCAGTTTGTTCAGCTTTTTCTTATTGTTAGGACAGAATGGTGACTTCTAAGCTCCTACATGCCAGACTGGAAACCAAAAGTGTTATATACTATGCTTTAAGCACTTTTCTTGTACCTAATGGAATTCTTTTTTCTTTTCAATAAATTCAAAGATTGCCTAAAGATTTCAAGATAACATAGTTGAATTTGCCCCACTCTTGTTTCCTCTTCTTGTTCCACAAGTATAATCAATTTAATTTTGCTTCTCAAGACTGATTTTAGAACTGGAGACTGAATTTGCATAGTGGGAAAACAGGTTTCACCAAGGAGTTAGAAGACTTAGTAGCCATTGACATTCAATATATCTTGACTTTCTTAATTCCCACAAAATACTTTAATGTCCCACTGATTGCCAGCTCAACTATTTTAACCAGTACCTAGCACCTACTTGGCAGATAGTGAGTTTTGCAAGATATTATGCCTTTAATTGCAAGATAATATTATGTTCATGATGATAATATAAATGAGGCAGTAAAAAAGCAGTTGTGAATGATTAAATGTCAAGGACTAAGAAAATTCATTAGAATGACACTGAAGGATGGTGTAACTTTAGAAAGACATTCTTCAATTTTGGAAATAGGCAGACTGTGTATTTAATGAGCAGCGTATATTCCTGTTAAGTCCTACTGTTGGAACTGAACCAACTTTTTCCCAACAGTTCACCAGTTTTTAGATTCTGCTGAAACTCAGCTGGAGAAAGAATTTCTTTTCACAGCCTCCACTGTCTAGGGTATCACACTAAAAGAAATAAAAAGTTTCTCTTCTCTTAAAGTTTGTAAGTTTTATATTAGGACTTTCTTGCTTCCCCATTTTTCTACTCTACTGCTCACAACATCTCTCCTGCTACCATGTGTCCTTCAGGTCCTGGGCAGGGGAATTCTTCAGGAAAGAATTCTTCTGATCTCTCTCCTGTCCTTTTCCCCTTCAGGTCTAGATAAGAGAGGCATCCTCAAGAGCCATGGCAAAGACATGGGATAAGCAACAAATGAAGTGGTCAATATCTGTTCCTTTCAATCAGGAATGGAGTCTATCTTGGCAGAGATTCCGGCAAGAAAAATATCTCATTCATTCATCTGATCAAGTGGATTTTAAACACTTACTCCTTGTAAATCAAGGGCTGGCACAGGAGCAGAAGTGGAAGCACAAAAATAAATAAATCACCTCCCTACCTCCAGATTAGTAGAAGGGGGGGAAACAAGAATCTGGAGAGAAATCTCTAATCACCAGGAATCCTTTTCCTGCAGCCAGGGTCCCATTGTTTGGAGGGAATGCTTTGATGAGCTACTTGGAATAGAATTGGGGATGAGGATGGCCCCTGAGGATCATCTTAAGACTGACTTCCAAAGGGATTAGGGAGAGCAAGATGGGGCAGAAGATCAGGCTAACAGAAGTGGTTTCCACTACAGAAGAGAGAGGATCCAGCAAAATTGGTGCCTGCTGGAAAGGGGAAGGGAGAAAAACACACAGGGAAATTGGCCAAGCAGAGATTCAGAAACACGATTTCCTGAGACACAGCTGGAGGTGCAGGCTTGGGTGTGTGTGACCCCTCCTCTTACTTTCTTACAAAAATATCTTTGCATGCTTTCTTTTAGGGAATCATGAACTAGGAAGAATCAGACATGGGCTGGAATAATCAAAATACAGAGAAAATTGTAAGGTTCACAACAAACAGACAAATAGAGAGGCTGTGAGAATTCAGGGAGCAAAGTAGTCACGTCCAAATGGAAGTTAAGGACAGGCTTCATAGAGGAGGTATCATTGCAGAACAGAGGATTTTGATGTTGGGGGTAAGGGAGATGCAGGCACGCAATGAATAGTGTATAGGTGGGGAGTAGGGCAATCAACAGAGGTGCTGAGGTAGGAAAGTGCAGGACCTGTGCAAGGACCAGCTATGGAGTCAGGAAGTCTTGCTCCAGTTTGCTCAGCCCCTTCCCACAGTTTCTGTGGAAAAACATACTGGCCTATTTGCTTTGCACAGCTACTGTGGATTCTTGTGTTATTCAGAGATATCAACTAGAAGGAATGTAATTAGGAAACAGAAAGGCACAGGGTAACTTTAATCTTTCTAAAGAGCTACTCATACCTCCCCAGAGCAACAGTTCCTTTTCATTCCTCATCTACCCAGCTCCCAGAACTGATTGCTAATGCTGGCTGTTTGGTAGAGGGCAATCATGCATGCCTTTGTAGTGCTGGCCAGGTTCCATTTGTTTATGAAGACTAAGCTCATCCCTGTTTACCTCTTCTCCCACTTCACAGAGTTTTCTTCAATCTCTGCCACACACACTACTGCCTTAAGACAGGGCTGCACTTTAAGATGAACAAAACAAAGAGTTCTCACTAAATCTCCACACTCTGTGATCACTTGCAGAGATTGTTAGAGAGGGGACGTGAGGGTTTCACTAATGGCTGGCTCCCAGGTTCTTGCAGCAGCCAGAGGTGATTGCTAAATGTGCAGAGACATTGGGCATAGTGTTAAATGAGACTAGATGGAGACTTCCCTGAGCTTTGACCTTACACTTCTCCCATTTGCTGCAGTCACCTATCCCCTTTTCTATCACCTGAGCTGTACCACTCTCTGTAGTGGCACCTACTTAGTTCCAAGAAGCAACATACTTGAAAGTAAAGAACAGACCTAAAGGAACTGTGGTGGGTCCCTACTCTGTCTCTTGCTGTGTGACCTTGGGCAGCACAACCAACTTTTCTGAGCCTTCATTTGCTCATCTGCAAAGAGAAATGTGAAGTTATTGTCTCAAACCCCCCTTACAATAGGATTTTTCAACCACACCACTATTGGTATTTTGAGCCAGTCAATTCTCTGTCATGGGTAGCTGTCTTATGAATAGGATGATTTAGCAGCATCCCTGGCATCTACCCTCCAGATGCCAGTAGCATCCCTCAAGGTTTTTTTTTTTTTTAATATGAAATTTATCGTCAAATTGGTTTCCATACAATGCCTAGTACTCATCCTCAATGCCCATCACCCACTTTCCCCTCCCTCCTACCCCCTATCAATCATCAGTTTATTCTCAGTTTTTAAGACTCTTATGGTTTGGCTCCCTCCCTCTCTAACTTTTTTTTTTCTTCCCCTCCCCATGGTCTTCTGTTAAGTTTCTCAGGATCCACATAAGAGTGAAAACGTATGGTATCTGTCTTTCTCTGTAGGACTTATTTCACTTAGCATAACCCTCTCCAGTTCCAACCACATTGCTACAAAAGGCCATATTTCATTCTTTCTCATTGCCAAGTAGTATTCCATTGTGTATATAAACCACAATTTCTTTATCCATTCATCTGACAAAAAGGTAGTATCCAAAATCTATAAAGAACTCACCAAACTCCACACACAAAAAAACAAATAATCTAGTGAAGAAATGGGCAGAAAACATGAGTAGACACTTCTCTAAAGAAGACACCCTCAAGTTTTAACAACCAAAAATGTCTCCAGACATTGCCAAATGTCCCCTGGGAGACAAAATTGTCCACTGTTGAGAACCACAGTCTTATAGCAACCTTATGAGCCAGGTAGGATAAAGGATGAAACAATGTCCAGGTTTGGCAGGCTAGACATTTAGGATTCTGAGAGGAATGATCTGGGAGTGGTGATATCCTGCTTCAGATAGCCCAGGGATAGGATCACTTTCTAATAAAGGTAGACCCAGGAAAAAGGTGAATGTACGAGATGACAAGTGTTTTGATTCCAATCAAGATTCTCTTTAACAGAAAGAACAAAGGTTAGTCTATTTCTGAAATACCTAAGGTCAAACTCTCTTCACTACTATGAATATTAACCTTCTTCCAAAGACTGTTAGTTACGTCTGACCAAAGAAATAGAATATTAAGCAGACTTTGGCCCTGTTTCTTGTAAAATAATCACTGGAGCACAAAGAAGAAAAAGAGGGTCTTGCCTTGAATTATATGCCTTTTATACGCCATTGAGGGATTATTATTTCTACATAATACCATTTGGTGTGTTAAAGTATAATTTTCAAAAAGGTAAAATCTTGAGTTTCAAATAAATGTAAAATAAACATATGTCAAAGACTGTATTTAACTCATTAAGACAGAACTAATAAGATGTTAAAACCATATCAAATAAGAATCTGAGGAAAAGGGTATTTTAGGCAACTTAATAAAAGAGCATTAGGATATTAAATGTCCGGTACCCAATCGCAATGGTCAGGGCTTTTCCCTTACAACCAAGAGATTCTCCTACCCCAGTTGGGTGTCTTATAATTCAATACAATTCTCACACTATCTACCCAGAGATAGAATTAGATCCCACAAGTTAAGGGCTCAGTCCCACAAGACTGACCACCTACCTTCATCTGAAGGTCTCAGGTCCAGGCAGTCACCTATGCTTCCAAACCACCAACTATAATCCAACCCAGGGAAGAGGGTCATTGGATTGGAGGTTCCAATCCAACCTCTTCCAGCTGGAACCTCCAATGACACTCTTCCTTGGGTGGATTAATTTGCTAGAGTGGCTCACAGAACTCAGGGAAACATTTTACTTACTAGATTACTAGTTTATCAAAAGGAGGTAACTGAGGAATGGCCACATGGAAGAGATGTATAGGGCAAGGTATGGGGAGAGGATGAAGAGCTTCCGTGCTCCCTCTAACCATACCACTCCCCCCAAATCTCCATGTGTTCACCAACCCAGAAGTTCTCTGAACACTATCTTTTTGGGTTTTTATGGAGGCTTCATTATGTAGGCATGATTGATTAAATCATAGGCCATTGAACTCAATCTCCAGCCCCTCTTCCCTGGAGGTAGGGTGGAGGAGGGGGTAGGGAAACAGGATTGAAAGCTCCAATCCTCCAATCACATAACTGGCCTCACTGGCAACCAGCCCTATCCTTAGATGCTTTCTACATCATCTCATTAACAAAACAGAAGACACCTTTAGGGCTCTCATCCCTTAGGAAATCCAAAGAGTTTTTAGGAGCTCTATGCCATAAATGGGGATGAAGACTAAATATATATTTCTTATTGTAAATCACATTATTACAGATATGTTTGCTAGGTTAGATACAAAATTAGCTAGTGCCCTCACGGCCATGAATCATAACCTTTGTGGTTATCTTTTCCACCGGTTAGAAAGTATTTGCATCTCAACCAGACCAAAATCTACAAGTTCACCTCCACCCCTTCAGAGCTGTAGTCATAGAAAATCTATCAAAGGTGCCAGCCCAGCACTGCAGTGAAAGAGTATCCAGCAATCTCTTTGACCTATTTCCAAGTTTGGGCTCATTTTTCTAATAGCTGAATGAATGAATGCTGCCCTTCTAGCCCCCAAATTACAGTAATAAATCACCTCTGCCCCTGCCCTCTAGAATTAAAATCTTGGAGAGCAGGAGACACATGAAAGTTAATCATAATCACACTGCAAGAGAAATAAATGTAAACTATCCCATCTGGAATTTTACAGTGGTAGGAATTTACACTAGCACAACTCTTTTGGAAAACAAAATGTAATACTTAATAGAGGGCAGGGCCCTGACCTTCATCTTATAAAGTGTGGAGTCAAACACAAGTCACTCAAAATTGATGCATCAAGAAATCTAGAGATATAATCATATAAAGGTAATCAAATATAAGAACTAAAAGTAATAATATGAAGATCAAACATTGAAGGGAAGAGAAAGGTAGTTAAAATGTCATTTTTTCATTTTTCACATATGGGTATCAGTAGCTGCCTAAAATGCATAGATCATGAAATTGAGTATATTACCTTATATTTTGGAGGTGGCCATCAGTAACCAAAATAGAAACATGGTTTAAAGAGGTTGTCTGCAGGGTGGACTGTGGAAAGAAGTAGAGATGCCCAGTGATGGCAAAGCATGCAAGCAACATGTTCACAACTTCCTACACGAGTCTAGAAAGGCCTTGGGACAAAGGCCACATTGAAATAAGGCTTGGTGACTAATGGGAGAGTGCTAGTTCATCAACTAGACAGCTAGAAAACCATTTGAGACAGAAGGAACAGCATGTGCAGCAGCCCAGAATTAAGAAAAAGCAGGGCACGTTTATAGGATCAAGATGTTCAAGGCTAGGAGATGGAGCTAGGCAGACATGGGCTGGATCACACAGACACAATAACTAAAGACACAATACAATTGCTATTGTTTATCTCATTTTGCAGGAGTGGACATAATGTCAGGGAAGTGAGACAACAGAATGCCCAGTCTCATGGAGGCCAGAGCATAAGCATCTCACATATTCACTCCTACTTCTCAGGACTTACTCTTTGCTAAATGGGACCAAAAGATGAATAAAATACAGTCCTTCCTTTTCAGACACTCACATTCTAATAAAAAAGATAATTTTTAATGGGATATTTAATTGTAATTCTGGACAATATAAAAACCTCCACAATGCAGTTCATAATGAGGAGCACAGCAAGGCAGCATGTGTCTGGGTGACTGGACATGAGGTGGGAGTGATGCAGGACACCTGGATGCAGGGAGGGCTTCCTCAAAGAGGAAGGCCTTACAAGATAGTCAAATGTGGCTGAGTATAGACAGCACCAGGTCTTCCAGGCTAGAGGCTTGGCATGAGCCTCTCCAATTTCTTCCTCCTATTTTCAGATGTGGATTTTCTAACCACGTACAGTGGGCCAAGTTTTAACCAAGTCTTCTTCCCCCTCTGCCCTAACTTCCTTGAAAGTCTTCTCTGAATGATATCTACCCCCAAGGACAACTAGTTTCTGAGCTTTTAGCACATCTTGTGAGTCTCTGTGACAGAAGGAAAACCTTTGAGAGAGAGATTCTTGAGATGAGTTTGGAAGAATGTATGCCTTGCCAAATTCTCCTGCCACAAGACAAGGAAATTTTTTTTAAGTAAATAAACAAATGGAAACCTTACTGGGCTAAAGAAGTGTATATATTTTGTCCAGTTAAAATAGAAGAGCTTTAGGATGAGTTAGTGTGAGTCCCTGAGAGTGAGCCAGATCTCTTCTACTTCCTCAGATCAAAACTGTGGTGAAAAGGGGGAACATAGAAATCCCAAAGAAGTTTAGAACACCTAAGACCATAACAGACATAAGCCACTTCCAGAGGGCAGGTGCCAGTGCCTACAAGCCCCACACAGAAGCTTCTCTGTGAAGCTAACTGTGCAAGTGTGAAGGGATGTCTAGGCATCTGTACCTGAGGGTCCCATTGCTGAAGCCTGTACCCAGAGCAGGCCCCAGAAGGGACACAAAAGTGGCAAGCCAGTCAGGGAACCCAGAGAGAACACAGGGCACATGAACCCAACAAACTGAGGCCACTACAGGAGATCAGGCCATGAGTACCAGAATATCCAGTCCCATCTCAGATGTGACAGGTGCCACACAGTCCCTCCACACCTCACTCAGCCTCACTAACCCCAACCTGTACCATATCTAAGCCCCTCATGGTGATTCCCTGAGGAGAGGCAGAATTCCAAACTTACTGATGGATCAAAACAAGGAGGGTTCAAAATTTAAGATTCCCTGAGTAGGTACAATTAAATTTTAAGTGGAAATGTGAGGATTGAAAACTAATTCTAGTTATAGAGAAAGAAGTTCTATTTTTTGCATACCCAACTTCTCAGCCTATAAAATCCTCACCTGTTAGACTGGAAAGTCTCTTGAATTGCGGCTTCACAACTCAGCCTCAACCCTGGGGTGGCAATCAGAAGCATATTGGGATCTCCTGTGGGCTTTTAAAAGATGGACCAATGCCAGAGCCCACCACAGAGCAATTAAGTCAGAATTGCTGAGAATGTGGCTCAGAGAATCTGTATATTTTAAAAAGCACCGCCCCCCCCCAGTTGATTCTAATGCACAACCAAAACTGAAAAACAGTTTCGCAGCCCAAATCTAAAACCAGAGCTCAATGAAGTCCATAAACCAAACAGGCCACACTGGAGGCCAAGCGCCTTGTGCTCACTACTTGTGGTATTTATACTCCATCTTCAGGGAATCTCCAAGACACGTGGTGGCTCTGGAGTTGCTGCTTTTCTATTTTATTTCCATCATTTCTCAGATCCTTTCCCAGGTGCACTGGTAATTACTGCAGGGCTGCTGACAGACCTCTTCCTCCACACCAGTGCCTCTCTCATGGAATGTTTCCAATCTATGCCCCTTCCTGGCCCCTGAATTTATTGTATATTGATTGCATAGGATTCATTACTTTCTATTGACTGCTCATACCACTCATATTATGTAGAAATGCTAATTCCTTAGTAACTTATATCATATGTGGATTGTCCAAGGCAAAAAACTTTCTTCTTCTCCCTTTTATAGATTCTGTGCATTTCCTTTTGGGGAAAATCAAGATCCACATGAAATCCCAAAAATGAATGTGTCAAATAATTTTGATTTGCAGCTAGGCTGACAATTCAGCCTTGGCTTTCCTCATTGAAGTACCTTTTGGAATGGTAATTATTGAAGAGAAATGGGTCATTTAGGGAGATGAGACAGGCAGTGGGGTGCTGCCACCAGGGGAGGCAGCATCAGGCAGGTTTTAGGGAGCTCTTCACAACTTCTCAAGGTCTGGCCCAAGTCTACCACTAAGACCAGCCCTCTAGCCAGGCTTTCATTCCAGCCTCACCAGCCCAGTTTTCTCTGTGCCAGAAATCAGAAAGGGAGTGAATCTAGAGAAGTTTCCTCTACCCTATAAAAATATTTCTCCACCTGTGCCCTCTTGCCTGGAATTAAATTCCACAGACTAAGCCTAAAAACACCTTTCTTTTTAAATGGTAACAAATACAGAATTGTGGTTTGAAGTGCAAGCTTTAAAAAAAAGGGCCTTAAAGTTATTCTGGGTTCAAATTTCTGCTCCTATGTGAGTTTGAACAATTTCTTCATCTTTTGGCCTCAGTCTCCTCCACTACAAATCAAGGCTGATACATAAATAGAAAATGCCCTGCTTTGCTTTATCATTCACTAATGTGAATGCATTAGAAAATGTCCTGCAGCGAAATCAACCACATGAAAAAATTTGGAAAAGTAACAAATACTTGGAGACTAAAGAACATCCCACTAAAGAACAAATGGACTAACCAAGAAGTTAAAGAGGAAATGTAAAAGTTCATGAAAACCAATGAAAATGATAACACAGAATACAGAACACAGAAATGGACCCACAAACGTGTGGCCAACTAGTCTTGGACAAAGCAGGAAAGAATATACAATTGAATAAAGACAGTCTCTTCAGCAAGTAGTGCTGGGAAAACTGAACAGTGACATGCAAAAGAATGAACCTGGACCACTTTCTCACACCATACACAAAAATAAATTCAAAATGGATGAAAGACCTCAATGTAAGACAGGAAGCCATCAAATCCTCGAGGAGAAAGCAGGCAGAAACCTCTTTGATCTTGGCCACAGCAACTTCTTACTCAACACATCTCTGGAGGCAAGGGAAACAAAACCAAAAATGAACCATTGGGACCTCATCAAAATAAAAACTTTTGCACAGCGAAGGAAACAATCAGCAAAACTAAAAGACAACCGATAGAATGGGAGAAGATATTTGCAAGCGACATATCAGATAAAGGGTTAGTATCCAAAATCTATAAAGAACTTATCAAACTCAACACCCCCAAAAAAATAATAATCCAGTGAAGAAATGGGCAAAAGACAAAAATAAACACTTCTCCAAAGAAGACATCCAGATGGCCAACCGACACATGAAAAAATGCTCAGTATCACTCATCATCAAGGAAATACAAATCAAAACCACAATGAGATACCACCTCACACCTTTCAGAATGGCTAACATTAACAACTCAGGGAACAACAGATGTTAGCGAGGATGCAGAGAAAGATGATGTCTTTGGCACTGCTGGTGGGAATGCAAGCTGGTGCAGCCACTCTGGAAAACAGTATGGAGGTTCCTGAAAAAGTTAAAAATAGAACTACCCTATGATCCAGCAATTGCGCTACTAGGTATTTGTCCAAGGGATACAGGTATGCTGTTTCAAAGGGGCAAATGCACCCCAATGTTTATAGCAGCACTACCAACAATAGCCAAAGTATGGAAAGAGCCCAAATGTACATCAATGGATGAATGGATTAATGGATAAGATATGGCATATATATATACAATGGAATATTACTCAGCAATCAAAATGAATGAAATCCTGCCATTTGCAACTACTTGGATGGAACTAGAGAGTATTTTGCTAAGTGAAATCAGTCAGTCAGAGAAAGACAAATATCATACGACTTCACTCAAATATCATATGACTTCACTTCATATAAGGACTTTAAGACACAGAACAGATGAACATAAGGGAAGGGAAACAAAAATAATGTAAAAACAGGGCGGGGGACAAAAATATAAGAGACTCTTCAATATGGAGAACAAAAAGAGGGTTACTGGAGAGGTTGTGAGAGGGGGGATGGATTAAATGGGTAAGAGGCATTAAGGAATCTACTCCTGAAATCTTTGTTGCACTATATGCTAACTAACTTGGATGTAAATTTTAAAAATAAAATTGAAAAAAAAATTGAAAAAAAAGAATTTTCACTTGAAAAAAAAAAAAGAAAGAAAGAAAATGTCTGCAGCTTGCCCAATGCATAGCAAGCCTGAACTCTGTTCTCACCAGCTTAAGTTGTTCAAGATGAAGGAGTTCAAGACATACCCTCTCAAACAATGCCACTTTGGTATAATGAGTATTTTTAACTGACAACACTTGAAAAACAGTAAATGCAGAGAGGGTTTCTCTGAATGCTCTTTTTCTGTCTAAAGACAGACCTTGCAGAAGGACCTCAATTGTCTTTAATTTCCTCCCCCGGAGTTTTATTCACCAGGGAGGATTGACTCTTGTTACATAAAAATGATACCAGAAGTTGACACCAAAAAGACAAACTCTATCACAAACTGTCATACATCCCATCTATTATGCTAAGGACCCATCTATCTTTCCTAAAAATCAACCACCCCCCTGAATGGCCTGCATTCTCCTCCCCCTTCTGCAATTAACATGGCATATGAGCTCTCAAAATTCACTGATTTTTTTTAGGAATTCACCTTTTTTTTCCTGATGCTGCCATGCACATAATACTAAAAATTAGTAGATTCGCAAAACTTTTCTCCTATTAATTTCCCTATTGTCTGTTTCATAGACCCAGCTATGGAACCCAGAAGGTTTGAGAGAAACTTTTTCCTCCCCTACAAGGACCATGATTTTGAGCGCTCAAGAGTGCCAGATACTGTACTGGGTATCTGAAGTTTCCTTCCTGTTCGATAAACATGGGTTTTCTTTAAACTAGTTGTGTTTAGACCCGTGGACTTACTCAGTCCTACTGGAGTACGGGCTTTCAATCCTTAATCAATATAAGTACCATGAACCATATGCCTCCTTTCCTAGCATTTCAAAACCCTGGCTTTAGTGAATTACTTCATTGGTGAGTATTCCCTTCTTATCTCCCAGAGTTCATAAATCAACTTTATTTTTTATTTTTTAAGTTTTTAAATTCCAGTTACTTAACACACATTGTATTATTATTTCAGATATGCATTCTAGTGATTCAACACTTACATATACAACACTTGCTCATCACAACAAATGCACTCCTTAATCCCCATCACCTGTTTCGCCCATCCCCCCACCCACCTCCCCTCTGGTAGCCATCAGTTTGTTCTCTACAGTTAAGAGTTTGCTTCTTGGGTTCTCTCTCTCTCTCTCTCTCTCTCTCTCTCTCTCTCTCTCCTCCCTTTGCTAGTTTGTTTTGTTTCTTAGATTCCATATATGAGTGAAATCATATGATATTTGTCTTTAACCTGACTTCTTTTGCTTAGCATCTAGTTCCATCCACATCATTGCAAATGGCATGATTTCATTCTTTTTATGGCTGATTAATATTCCATTGCATATGTACATACTATTTCTTCTTTATCCATTCATCAGTCAATGGAAAGTTGGCCTCTTTATTTCCATAATTTGGCTATTGTAGATAATGTTGCTATAAACATCAGGAAGCATGTATAACTTTGAATTAGTTTTTTTTTTGTATTTTGGGGGTAAATAGTAGTGCAATTCATGGATCATAGGGTAGTTCTATTTTTAACTTTATGAAGAATCTCCATACTGTTTTCCACAGTTGCTATACCAGTTTCCATTCCCATCAACAGTGCACAATTGTTCCCCTTTCTCCGCATCTTCACCAACACCTGTTGTTTCTTGTGTTGATTTTAGCCATTCTGGGAATTGTGAGGTGACATCTCATTATAGTTTTGATTTGCATTTCCCTAATGATCAGTGATGTTGAGCATCTTTTCATGTGTCTGTTGGCCATCTGTATGTCTTTGGAAAAAAATGTATATTTGTGTCTTCTGCCCATTTTTAATTGGATTATTTGGGGAGTTTTTTGGGTGTTGAGTTGTATACATTGTTTATATATTTTGGATACCAACCCCTTAACAGATATGTCATTTGAAAATATCTTCTCCCATTCTGTAGGTTGCCTTTTAATTTTGTTGATTGTTTCCTTTTCTGTGCAGAAGATTTTTATTTTGATGAAGTCCTAATAGTTTATTTTTGCTTTTGTTTGTCTTGCCTCAGGATACATATCTAGAAAGAAGCTGCTACAGGTGTGTTCTCCACTAGGATTTTGATGGTTTCAAGTCTCCCATTTGTCTTTCATCAATTTTGAGTTTATTGTTGTGTGTGGTGTAAGAAAGCAGTCCAGTTTCATCCTTCTGCATGTTGCTGTCCAGTTTTCCCAATGCCATTTGTTGAAGAGACAGTATTTTCCCATTGGATATTCATTCCTGCTTTGTCAAAGATTAATTGACCATATAGTCATGGGTTCATTTCTGAGTCTTCTATTCTGTTCCATTTATCTATGTGTCTGTTTTTGTGCTGGTACCACATTGTTTTGATCATTACACCTTTGTAATATAACTTGAAGTCTGGAATTGTGATGCCTCTAGCTTTGTTTTTCTTTTTCAAGGTTGTTTTGGCTATTCAAGGTCTTTTGTTGTTCCGTACAAATTTTAGGATTGCTTGTTTTAGCTCTGTGAACAATGCTAGTGATATTTTGATAGAGATTGCATTAAATGTGTAGATTGCTTTGGGTAGTATGGACATTATAACATTACTCGTTTTTCCAATCCATGAGGTTGGAATGTTTTTCCATTTTTTTTGTGTTATCTCCAATTACTTTCATCAGTGTTTTATAGTTTTCAGAGAACAAGTGTTTCACCTCTTTAGTCAGGTTTATTCCTAGGTATCTTATGGTTTTTAGTGCAACTGTAAATGGGATTGATTTCTTAATTTCTCTTTCTGCTGCTTCATTCTTGGTATATAGAAATGTAACAGATTTCTGTATATTTACTGATTTGTTTATCAGTTCTAGAAGTTTTTTGGTGGAGTCCTTTGGGTTTTTTTTAAGGTTTATTTATTTATTTTGAGAAAGGGGAGGGATGGGGGAGAGAGAGAGAAAGAGATAGAATTCAAAGCAAGCTGCAGTACTTGATCACATGAACCGTGAGATCATGACCCGAGCCAAAATCAAGAGTCAGACGTTTAGCCAACTGAGCCACCCAGGCTCCCCTTTGAGTTTTCTATATAGAGTATCATCTCATCTGCAAATAGGGAAAGTTTTACTTCTTGATTGCTGGTTTGGATGCCTTTTATGTCTTTTTGTTATCTGATTGCTGTGGTCAGGACTTCCAATACTATGTTGAATATGGTGGTGAGAGTGGGCATCCTTATCTTGTTCCTGACCTTAGGGGGAAAGCTTTCAGTATTTTCCCATTAAGGATGATTTTAGCTGTGGGTGTTTCATATATGGTCTTTAGTATGTTGAGGCATGTTCCCTCTGAACATGGTGGTTTTTGTTGGTGGTGGTTTTTATCATGAATGGCTATTGTACTTTATCAAATGTTTTTTCTGCATCTATTGAAATTATCATATGGTTCTTATCCTTTCTTTTATTGTGAGTTATCACACTGATTGATAGAGGATATTGAACCATACTTGCAATCGCAGAATCAATCCTACTTGATCATGGTGAATGATTTTTTTAAATATATCATTGGATTTAGTTTGCTAGTGCTTTGTTGAGAATTTTTGCATCTATGTTCATCAGGGACATTGACCTGTAGTTCTCTTTTTTTTTGTATGTGAACATTTATAGCGAGATTTATTCATAATCACCATAAGTTAGAAACAACCAAAATGCTCATCAACTGATGAATTGTTTAAAGATTGTCATTCATACACAAAATGGCATGTGACAGTGAGATGAACTACAAATGCATATGCAACAATAAAAATAAATCACAGAGACATTATGTCGAGTGAAGTAAGTCATCACCTGGAAGGACCATGGACTGGAGGATTCCATTTAAATGACACTGAAACTATAATTGTAGAAAATATAGAAACAGAAATCAGATCCACAGTCGCCAAAAACTGTTGGTTGGTGTAAGGGAATTGGCTATAAAGTTATGAGGGAACTTTTAGTAGTAGAAATAGTCTATGTCTTAATCATAATGATGGTGAAATGAGTTTCAATTTGTCAAAATTCATAGAACAGTACTCCTGAGAAGGTGAATTTACCTTATGTAAATTATACCTCCACAAACCAACAACCAAACAACAATATCAACAAAGAAATATCACATAGGACATTAGGGAGGGAAAAAAATCATTATACGGGCCCTTTTCTCATGTAAATACTAGGCTAAGTAAACTACTCATTGTCCCTCATCAGTCCCGAATTTCACTCTAGCTCTACCTGATCTATGAAGTTCAGAAGCACTTCTCTCAAGACTCATGCTTTCTTTTAAAATCATCTTGATAACCTATGATATGGATAGAATTTATGTTTGTCAAATATGTTCATAAATAACAACTGCTAATTTGGTTGAACACAGATTTTCTGTTTTGTCTACCAACTTCATGCCTCACTGACCATACTTTCCAGGTATACTTCCTGTTTGGCTGGATAACTTTTCACATGCCCTGAGGCCCTATCTATCTATCCTAAGTCAGTAGTAGTGTTTAGGATCCATGTCCTTTTAAATTCTAATTTATCCACTTGCCAAATGAGCTGAGTGTTTTTATTTCCAGATTATTATTAATTCTAAAGGCAAGTTATTTTTATTTCTCTTCTATTGCATGCTCTGTTTCAGTGATCCTTATTTGGTAATACAAAGTAATATAATCTTATTAATGCATATTCAGGGTTCTACTTCAAACTTACAAAATCAGAATCTATGAGTAGGATCTTAGGAAAGTATGTATTTTAGTATCTAAGTAATTTTTTTTCTCTTTTTTTAAATTTTTTTATTTATATATGAAATTTATTGTCAAATTGGTTTCCATACAACACCCAGAGCTCATCCCAAAAGGTGCCCTCCTCAATACCCATCACCCACCCTCTCCTCCCTCCCACCCCCCATCAACCCTCAGTTTGCTCTCAGTTCTCAACAGTCTCTTATGCTTTGGCTCTCTCCCACTCTAACCTCTTTTTTTTTTTTTTTCCTTCCCCTCCCCCATGGGTTCCTGTTAAGTTTCTCAGGATCCACATAAGAGTGAAACCATATGGTATCTGTCTTTCTCTGTATGGCTTATTTCACTTAGCATCACACTCTCCAGTTCCATCCACGTTGCTACAAAAGGCCATATTTCATTCTTTCTCATTGCCACGTAGTATTCCATAGTGTATATAAACCACAATTTCTTTATCCATTCATCAGTTGATGGACATTTAGGCTCTTTCCATAATTTGGCTATTGTTGAGAGTGCTGCTATGAACATTGGGGTACAAGTGCCCCTATGCATCAGTACTCCTGTGTCCCTTGGATAAATTCCTAGCAGTGCTATTGCTGGGTCATAGGGTAGGTCTATTTTTAATTTTCTGAGGAACCTCCACACTGCTTTCCAGAGCGGCTGCACCAATTTGCATTCCCACCAACAGTGCAAGAGGGTTCCCATTTCTCCACATCCTCTCCAGCATCTATAGTCTCCTGATTTGTTCATTTTGGCCACTCTGACTGGCGTGAGGTGATACCTGAGTGTGGTTTTGATTTGTATTTCCCTGATAAGGAGCGACGCTGAACATCTTTTCATGTGCCTGTTGGCCATCCGGATGTCTTCTTTAGAGAAGTGTCTATTCATGTTTTCTGCCCATTTCTTCACTGGGTTATTTGCTTTTCGGGTGTGGAGTTTGGTGAGCTCTTTATAGATTTTGGATACTAGCCCTTTGTCCGATATGTCATTTGCAAATATCTTTTCCCATTCCGTTGGTTGCCTTTTAGTTTTGTTGGTTGTTGCCTTTGCTGTGCAGAAGCTTTTTATCTTCATAAGGTCCCAGTAATTCACTTTTGCTTTTAATTCCCTTGCCTTTGGGGATGTGTCGAGTAAGAGATTGCTACGGCTGACGTCAGAGAAGTCTTTTCCTGCTTTCTCCTCTAAGGTTTTGATGGTTTCCTGTCTCACATTCAGGTCCTTGATCCATTTTGAGTTTATTTTTGTGAATGGTGTGAGAAAGTGGTCTAGTTTCAACCTTCTGCATGTTGCTGTCCAGTTCTCCCAGCACCATTTGTTAAAGAGACTGTCTTTTTTCCATTGGATGTTCTTTCCTGCTTTGTCAAAGATGAGTTGGCCATACGTTTGTGGGTCTAGTTCTGGGGTTTCTATTCTATTCCATTGGTCTCTGTGTCTGTTTTTGTGCCATGTAGTTCTCTTTTTTAGTGGAGTCTTTATCTGGTTTTGGTATTACTGCCTCATAGAATGAATTTGGAAGTTTTCCTTCCTTTTCTATTTTTTGGAATAGTTGAGAATATGTATTAACTCCTCCTCAAGTATTTGGTAGAATTCCCCTGGGAAGCCATTTGGCCCTGGATTTTTTATTGTTGGGAGGTTTTTGATTACTGAATGAATTTCTCTGCTAGCCATCAGTCTGTTCAAGGTTTTTATTTCTTCCTGTTTCAGTTTTGGCACTTTATATGTTTTTAAAAATCTATCCATTTCTTCTAGGTTGTCCAATTGGTTGGCATATAGTTTTTCATAATATTCTCTTATAATTGTTTGTATTTCTGTGGTGTTGGCTGTTATTGCTCCTCTCTGAACTGTGATTTTGTTTATTTGAGTCCTAACTCTTTTCATTTGATAAGTCTGACAAGAGATTTATCAGTTTTATTAATATTTTCAAAAAACCATCTCATTGTTTCATAGATCTGTTCTACTGGGTTTTGGGGGTGGGGGTTGTTTGTTTTTAGTTTATATATCCTTTATTTCTGCTATATTTCCTTCCTTCTGTTGATGTTAGGCTTCATTTGTTTTTCTTTTCTAGCTCCTTGAGGCATAAAGTTAGCCTGTTTATTTGAGATTTTTCTTGCTTCTGTATTGCTTTATACTTCCTTCTTATGAGCACTTCTGCTGCATCCCAAAGGTTTTGGATGTCATGTTTTTATTTTCATTTGTTTCCATGTATTTTTTTTTAAATTTCTTCTTTGATTTCCTGGTTGACTCATTCATTGTTTAGTAGCATGTTGTTTAACCTCCGTGTATTTGTGGTCTTTTCAATATTTTTCTTGTGGTTGACTTCTAGTTTCACAGAGTTGTGGTCAGAAAATGTGAATGGCATGACCTCAATATTTTTGTACTTGTTGAGTCTGATTTGTGACCTAATATGTGATCTATTCTGGACAATGTTCCATGTGTACTTGAAAAGCTTTCTACTGTTTGAGGATGGAATATCCTGAATATATATGTTAAGTCCATCTGGTCTAGTGTGTAATTCAAAGCCATTGTTTCTTGCTGCTTTTCTGTTTAGATAATCTGCCCATTCATGTAAGTGGGGTGTTAAAGTCCCCTACTATTATTATCCTATAATCAATTACTTATTTTTTGTCTGTTATTGATTGTTTTATATACTTAGGTGTTTTCATGCTTGGTGCATAAATATTTATAATTGTTATATCTTCTTGTTGGATTTTCCCTTTTTTGATTATATAGTGCCCTTATTTGTCTCTTTTTATACTCTTTGTCTTAAAGTCTAGTTTGTCCAATACTATTCCTGCTTTCTTTTGACATCCATTCGAATGATAAATGTTTCTCTACCCCCTCAGTTTCAACCTTCAAATGACTTTAGGTCTAAAATGAGTCTCTAACTCTTAAAATCTGAGAATAAACTGAGGTTTGTTGGGGGGTGGCAGGGAGGGGAAAGTGGGTGATGGGCATTGAGAAGGACACCTGTTGGGATGAGCACTGGGTGTTGTATGGAAACCAATTTGACAATAAACTTCATATATTGGAAAAAAAATAAAAATTAAAAAATAAAATAAAATAAAATAAAAATAAAAATAAAAATAAAAAAAACAAAATGAGTCTCTTGAAAGCAGTGTATAGATAGGTCTTGTGTTTTATCCATTCTGACACCTTAGGTCTTTTAATTGGAGAACTAAGTCCACTACATAATTATTGATAGATATGTATTTAGTACCATCTTATTACTTGTTTTGTCATTGTTTCTGGAGATTTCCTCTGTTCTTATATTGTCTTTGTCACTTTTGGTCTTTCCTTCCCACTCAAAGGGTCCCCTTTAATGTTTCTTGCAGGGCTGCTTTAGTGCTCATGAACTCCTTTTTTTTGTTTGTTTGTCTGAAAAACTCTATACCTCTCCTTCTATTTGGAATGATAACCTTGCTGAATAGAGTATTCTTGGCTGTAGATTTTTCCCATTTAGCACTTTGAATGTATCATGCCATTCCCTTCTGGCTTGAGAATTTCCTCTGAGAAATCTCCAGCTAGCTTTATGTGTTTTCCATTTTAAGTTAAAGACCTCTTTTGTCTTGCTGCTTTGAAGATTTTTTCTTTTTTTTTTCTTTTTTTAATATATGAAATGTATTGTCAAATTGGTTTCCATACAACACCCAGTGCTCATCCCAAAAGATGCCCTCTTCAATACCCATCACCTACCCTCTCCTCCCTCCCACCCTCCATCAACCCTCAGTTTGTTCTCAGTTTTTAAGAGTCTCCTATGCTTTGACTCTCTCCCACTCTAACCTCTTTTTTTTCTTCCCCTCCCCCATGGGTTTCTGTTAAGTTTCTCAGGATCCACATAAGAGTGAAAACATATGGTATCTGTCTTTCTCTATATGGCTTATTTCACTTAGCATCACACTCTCCAGTTCCATCCACGTTGCTACAAAGGGCCATATTTCGTTCTTTCTCATTGCCACGTAGTACTCCATTGTATATATAAACCACAATTTCTTTATCCATTCATCAGTTGATGGACATTTAGGCTCTTTCCATAATTTAGCTATTGTTGAGAGTGCTGCTATAAACATTGGGGTACAAGTGCCCCTATGCATCAGTACTCCTGTATCCCTTGGGGAAATTCCTAGCAGTGCTACTGCTGGGTCATAGGGTAGGTCTATTTTTAATTTTCTGAGGAACCTCCACACTGCTTTCCAGAGTGGCTGCACCAGTTTGCATTCCCACGAACAGTGCAAGAGGGTTCCCATTTCTCCACATCCTCGCCAGCATCTATAGTCTCCTGATTTGTTCATTTTGGCCACTCTGCCTGGCGTGAGGTGATATCTGAGTGTGGTTTTCATTTGTATTTCCCTGATAAGGAGCAACGTTGAGCATCTTTTCATGTGCCTATTGGCCATCCGGATGTCTTCTTTAGAGAAGTGTCTATTCATGTTTTCTGCCCATTTCTTCACTGGGTTATTTGTTTTTCGGGTGTGGAGTTTGGTGAGCTCTTTATAGATTTTGGATACTAGCCCTTTGTCCGATATGTCATTTGCGAATATCTTTTCCCATTCCGTTGGCTGCCTTTTAGTTTTGTTGATTGTCTTCTTTGCAGTGCAGAAGCTTTTTATCTTCATTAGGTCCCAATAGTTCATTTTTGCTTTTAATTCACCTGTCTTTGGAGATATGTCAAGTAAGAAATTGCTGTGGCTGAGGTCAGAGAGGTTTTTTCCTGTTTTTTCCTCTAGGGTTTTGATGGTTTCCTGTCTCACATTCCTGTCTCACATCCTTTATCCATTTTGAGTTTATTTTTGTGAATGGTGTGAGAAAGTGGTCTAGTTTCAACCTTCTGCAGGTTGCTATCCAGTTCTCCCAGCACCATTTGTTAAAGAGACTGTCTTTTTTCCATTGGATGTTCTTTCCTGCTTTGTCAAACATGAGTTGGCCATACATTTGTGGGTCTAGTTCTGGGGTTTCTATTCTATTCCAGTGATCTATGTGTCTGTTTTTGTGCCAACACCATGCTGTCTTGTTGATGACAGCTTTGTAGTAGAGGCTAAAGTCTGGGATTGTGATGCCTCCTGCTTTGGTCTTCTTCTTCAAAATTACTTTGGCTATTCGGGGCCTTTTGTGGTTCCATATGAATTTTAGGATTGCTTGTTCTAGTTTCGAGAAGAATGCTGGTGCAATTTTGATTGGGATTGCATTGAATGTGTAGATAGCTTTGGGTAGTATTGACATTTTGACAATATTTATTCTTCCAATCCATGAGCACGGAATGTTTTTCCATTTCTTTATATCTTCTTCAATTACCTTCATAAGCTTTCTATCGTTTTCAGCATACAGATCTTTTACATCTTTGGTTAGATTTATTCCTAGGTATTTTATGCTTCTTGGTGCAATTGTGAATGGGATCAGTTTCTTTATTTGTCTTTGTGTTGCTTCATTGTTAGTGTATAAGAATGCAACTGATTTCTGTACATTGATTTTGTATCCTGCAACTTTGCTAAATTCCTGTATCACTTATAGCAGACTTTTGGTGGAGTCTGTCAGATTTTCCATGTATAATATCATGTCATCTGCAAAAAGTGAAAGCTTGACTTCATCTTTGCCAATTTGGATGCCTTTGATTTCCTTTTGTTGTCTGATTGCTGATGCTAGCACTTCCAACACTATGTTAAACAACAGCGGTGAGAGTGGGCATCCCTGTCGTGTTCCTGATCTCAGGGAAAAAGCTCTCAGTTTTTCCCCATTGAGGATGATGTTAGCTGTGGGCTTTTCATAAATGGCTTTTATGATCTTTAGGTATGTTCCTTCTATCCCGACTTTCTCAAGGGTTTTTATTAAGAAAGGGTGCTGGATTTTGTTAAAGGCCTTTTCTGCATTGATTGACAGGATCATATGGTTCTTCTCTCTTTTTTTTTTTATTAATGTGATGTATCACGTTGATTGATTTGCGAATGTTGAACCAGCCCTGCATCCCAGGAATGAATCCCACTTGATCATGGTGAATAATTCTTTTTATATGCTGTTGAATTTGATTTGCTAGTATCTTATTGAGAATTTTTGCATCCATATTCATCAGGGATACTGGCCTGTAGTTTGCTTTTTTTTCTGGGTTTCTGTCTGGTTTGGGAATCAAAGTAATACTGGCTTCATAGAATGAGTCTGGAAGTTTTCCTTCCCTTTTTATTTCTTGGAATAGCTTGAGAAGGATAGGTATTATCTCTGCTTTAAACGTCTGGTAGAACTCCCCTGGGAAGCCATCTGGTCCTGGACTCTTATTTGTTGGGGGATTTTTGATGACTGATTCAATTTCTTCACTGGTTATGTATCTGTTCAAGCTTTCTATTTCCTCCTGATTGAGTTTTGGAAGAGTGTGGGTGTTTAGGAATTTGTCCATTTCTTCCAGGTTGTCCAGTTGGTGGCATATAATTTTTCATAGTATTCCCTGATAATTGCTTGTATCTCTGAGGGATTGGTTGTAATAATTCCATTTTCATTCATGATTTTATCTATTTGGGTCATCTCCCTTTTCTTTTTGAGAAGACTGGCTGGAGGTTTATCAATTTTGTTTATTTTTTCAAAAAACCAACTCTTGGTTTCGTTGATCTGCTCTACCGTTTTTTTAGATTCTATATTGTTTATTTCTGCTCTGATCTTTATTATTTCTCTTCTTCTACCGGGTTTAGGCTGTCTTTGCTGTTCTGCTTCTATTTCCTTTAGGTGCTGTTAGATTTCATATTTGGGATTTTTCTTGTTTCTTTAGATAGGCCTTGATTGCAATGAATTTTCCTCTCAGGACTGCCTTTGCTACATCCCAAAGCGTTTGGATTCTTGTATTTTCATTTTCGTTTTTTTCCATATATTTTTAAATTTCTTCTCTAATTGCCTGTTTGACCCACTCATTCGTTAGTAGGGTGTTCTTTAACCTCCATGCTTTTGGAGGTTTTCCAGACTTTTTCCTGTGGTTGATTTCAAGCTTCATAGCATTGTGGTCTGAAAGTATGCATGGTATAATTTCAATTCTTGTAAACTTATGAAGGGCTGTTTTGTGACCCTGTATGTGATCTATCTTGGAGAATGTTCCATGTGCACTCGAGAAGAAAGTATATTCTGTTGCTTTGGGATGCAGAGTTCTAAATATATCTGTCAAGTCCATCTGATCCAATGTATCATTCAGTGTTCTTGTTTCTTTTTTGACCGTGTGTCTAGATGATCTATCCTTTGTTGTAAGTGGGGTATTAAAATCCCCTGCAATTACCACATTCTTATCAATAAGGTTGCTTATGTTTATGAGTAATTGTTTTATATAATTGGGAGCTCCCGTATTTGGTGCATAGACATTTATAATTGTTAGCTCTTCCTGATGGATAGACCCTGTAATTATTTTATAATGCCCTTCTTCATCTCTTGTTACAACTTTTAATTTAAAGTCTAGTGTCTTGTATAAGTATGGCTACTACAGCTTTCTTTTGACTTCCAGTAGTATGATAAATACTTCTCCTTCCCCTCACTCTCAATCTAAAGGTGTCCTCAGATCTAAAATGAGTCTCTTGTAGACAGCAAATAGATGGCTCTTGTTTTTTTTTATCCCTTCTTATACCCTATGTCTTTTGGTTGGAGCATTTAGTCCATTTACATTCAGTGTTATTATAGAAAGATATGGGTTTAGAATCACTGTGATGTATGTAGGTTTCATGCTTGTAGCGATGTCTCAGGTACTTTGTCTCACAAGATACCCCTTAGGATCTCTTGTAGGGCTGGTTAAGTGGTGAATTCCTTCAGTTTTTGTTTGGGAAGACCTTTATCTCTCCTTCTATTCTAAATGACAGACTTGCTCGATAAAGGATTCTTGGCTGCATATTTTTTCTGTTCATCACATTGAAGATCTCCTGCCATTCCTTTCTGGCCTGCCAAGTTTCAGTAGAGAGATCAGTCACGAGTCATATAGGTCTCCCTTTATATGTTAGAGCACATTTATCTCTAGCTGCTGTCAGAATTTTCTCTTTATCCTTGTATTTTGCCAGTTTCACTATGATATGTCGTGCAGATTGATTCAAGTTACATCTGAAGGGAGTTCTCTGTGCCTCTTGGATTTCAATGCTTTTTCCTTCCCCAGATCAGGGAAGTTCTCAGCTATTATTTCTTCAAGTACCCCTTCAGCACCTTTCCCTCTCTCTTCCTCCTCTGGAATACCAATTATGCATAGATTATTTCTCTTTAGTGCATCACTTAGTTCTCTAATTTTCCCCTCATACTCCTGGATTTTTTTATCTCTCTTTTTCTCAGCTTCTTCTTTTTCCATAATTTTATCTTCTAGTTCACCTATTCTCTCCTCTGCCTCTTCAATCCGAGCTGTGGTCATCTCCATTTTATTTTGCAGCTCATTGATAGCATTTTTTAGCTCCTCCTGGCTGTTCCTTAGTCCCTTGATCTCTGTAGCAAGAGATTCTCTGCTGTGCATTATACTGTTTTCAAGCCCAGCGATTAATTTTATGACTATTATTCTAAATTCAGTTTCTGTTATATTGTTTAAATCGTTTTTGATCAGTTCGTTAGCTGTTGTTATTTCCTGGAGGTTTTTTTTGAGGGGAATACTTCCGTTTCGTCATTTTGGATAGTCCCTGGAGTGGTGCAGAACTGCTGCACCCTGTGCTGTCTTGAATAACTTGCGTTGGTGGGTGGGGCTGCAGTCAGACCTGTTGTCTGCCCCCAGCCCACCGCTGAAGCCATAGTCAGACTGGTGTGTATCTTCTCTTCACCTCTCCTAGGGCCGGGATTCACTGTGGGGTGGCCTGGCCCATCTGGGCTGCTTGCACATTGCCAGGCTTGTGGTGCTGGGGATCTGGCATATTAGCTGGGGTGGATCAGCAAAGTGCACAGGGGTAGGAGGGGCGGGCTTAGCTCGCTTTTCCTTCAGAAGTCCACTTCGGGAAGGACTCTGCAGCACCGGGAGGGAGTCAGACCTGCCGCCGGAGGGTTGGATCCGCAGAAGCACAGCGTTGGGTGTTTGCACAGTGCAAGCAATTTCCCTCACAGGAACTGGTTCCCTTTGGGATTTTGGCTGGTATATGGGTGAGGGAGATGGCGCTGGCAAGCGCCTTTGTTCCCCTCCAAGCTGTGCTCCGTTGTCCGGGGCTGAACTCTCCCTCCCATTTTCCTCCAGCCCTCCTGCTCGCTGAGCAGAGCTGTTAACTTATAACCTTCCAGGTGTTAAGTCCCGCTTGCTGTCAGAACACATTCCGTCCAGCCCCTCCACTTTTGCAAGCCAGACTCCAGGGCTCTGCTTGGCCATCGGGCTGCCCCTCCACCTCGGCTCCCTCCCGCCAGTCCGTGTAGCGTGCACCACCTCTCCACCCTTCCTACCCTCTTCTGTGGGCCTCTTGTCTATGCTTGGCTCCAGGGAATCCATTCTGCTAGTCTTTTGGTGGTTTTCTGGGTTATTTAGGCAGGTGTGGGTGGAATCTAAGTGATCAGCAGGACACGGTGAGCCCACTGTCCTCCTACGCTGCCATCTTCCTCAAGATTTTTTCTTTATCACTATTTTGCAAGTTTAATTACAGTATGCCTTGGGTGTCAGCCTGCTTTGCTGATTTTGATGGGAGTTCTCTGTGCCTTCTGGATGTCTATGTCCTTCCCCAGATTAGGGAGGTTTTCAGCTATTATTTCTTCAAATAAATTTTCTGCCTCCCTTTCTCTCTCTTCTCTTGGGACTCCTATGATATGAATGTTATTATGTTTGATGGACTCATTGAATTCCCTAAGTCTATTCTCTCTGCCATTCCAAAGCTGACCCTCTTCTCCTTGCTTTTTCCCTAGTTACCAGTCTGGACTCTTTACTTCATGGGAGGTTATTTTAGAAAAATAATTCTATTTTCTCTCTTTTATTCAGCTTGATTACTTTCCTTTACTCTGTGTTCTAAGTTGCTAATTCGTTTGTCTGCTTCTAGCCTGCTGTTCATCATATCAAGCCTGTTTCCAATTTCATTTATTGCCTTCTCATTTCTGATTGATTCTTTTTTAACTTTTTTATTTCTGTGATAAGTGTCTAACTGATGTCTTCTATTCTTTTATCAAGCTCAACAAGTATCCTTATGATTATTGCTTTAAATTCTCCATAAGGCATGCTACTTATATCTGTTTTGCTTAGATTTCTGGCCATGGCCATATCTTGTTCTTTAATTTGGGATAAATTCCTCTGTCTTGGCATTTTTTTCTAAGTGTCTGCCTTCTTCTGTGTGCTAGAAAAGCCAGTTATGTCATGGAAGTAATGGCCTTATGAAGAAGAGGTCATGCAGTGTCCAGGGCATGGTGAATAAGAGGGAATTTGGATGCAGAGAAACACCTGAGTTGTGTGGGTACAGAGGGCAGACCTTTGAGGACACAGTGAGAAGGTGGCCACCTGGACTTCTTGGAGCTGATCATGATGGCTAAAGACACATAAGAGGCAGGTGATGCCAATGGACACACCCTGTTAGCTCTTCCAGGAGGAGAATTAACAACTCTCAGTTCCCCAATGGGAAGGGTGAAGGATTCAGCTTTATTTTTTAAATTTCCAATTGTCTTTATTT
Source organism: Herpailurus yagouaroundi (assembly GCF_014898765.1). Classification (NCBI taxonomy): domain Eukaryota; kingdom Metazoa; phylum Chordata; class Mammalia; order Carnivora; family Felidae; genus Herpailurus; species Herpailurus yagouaroundi. The sequence goes on from NW_024412421.1 coordinate 760,116, forward strand.
TCATCTTTGACAATAATGGCAGTACTTTTGCACAGGGGGTTGAACGGATTAAATGAAATAATGTGCATGAAGCCCTAAGCACAGTGCCCCAAACAGGTAGGTCTTCTATAAGTGTTAGCTATAAGCCTGAAACATTGTAGGATCTCCAAAAATATGTATTGAATAAATGAAAGTACTTTTTTTGCACGTCACATGCATTATCTCATTTGAGTCTCAATTTAAAAAGTAATAATATAAACAGATTTTAAAGATAGGAAAATGGGTTCAGAAGTCAAAAGGGCTTGCCCAAGATCACACACATATCAGGTGCTGATCCAGGGTTCAAACCTGCATCTTCAGGCTCCACTTAACTTTGGAGGTAAACCCAAGAATCAGTGAAAGGGTGGGGAAGTGAAACATGAAAGGGAGAAACCAATAAGTAGGTAACAGTGAGCTGATCACCACTATGGTGAAGGGGACCCTAGGAAGAACTCCATGGGACACAATTTGGAATTATCCTACCAAAGACAAAGGAATCTGGGGAATTCATTCCCCCTCATTTTGAACCCCTAAACGCCTAAGGGTTGCTTTGCTAAGATCTCAGCCCTTCTGCTTCCCTTTCCATGGGCTGAACCCCATACACCATAGGATATGGGTATCTGGCCAGAGAAAGTGCTCAGAGATTCAAGGGTTCATGGTAGGTATGTATGGAAACTGTTCACTAACCATGCATATGTCTTCTTTCATGGCCAGGGGATATAGGTAGGGAATTGGCATTATCTGATAAAATGTGAGCTCCTGAGGACAGGGCCTATATCCACCTCATCTAGCACAAGGGTGGTCATTAGCCCTAGATGTATGTTTGAATGGATTGATAGAAAGAACTTAGTAGAAAACTGGATATGCAGAGATATCTGGGATTGAAGGAAGTTTAAAATGGAGACTCAAGGCCCAGACAGACAAAATTCACGTCTTTATAATTTTGAGACAATTTGCTACAGAGAGAGAGAGAGACCCTCCAAAGGTGAAGGGGAAACCAAGCCTCAACACAGAGCAAAACTCCATGTTGTTGCCACCTCCAAGACCATATTTTGATTAGGATTCTTTCATGGCATTGCTTGCATAAATCATATTAAATACATTCTTTGCTAAATGGCTGCTGTGTGCCAGGATGGCCAGCTGTGCCAAGACAGCTGATAAATTAGAATGGTCTTAAATCAATTGCAGATACCTAAATGCAGCTCTGAAGTCCCCCAGCCACACCTCTTCTTTCCTCCTTCCACTAGCCTCATTTTAATACTGCTTTTTATTTATTTTTAAAAAAATTTTAATGTTTATTTTTGAGAGACATATCATGAGTGGGAGAGGGGCAGAGAGAGAGGGGGAGACACAGAATCTGAATCAGGTTCGAGGCTCTGAGCTGTCAGCAGAGAGCCCAACACAGGGCTCAAACCCACGAACCGTGAGATCATGACCTGGGTCGAAGTTGGACACTTAACTGACTGAGCCACCCAGCTGCCCCTATCCTGCTTTTTAAAACCAGTTTTGAGGGTGGGGGATGTTTGGACTTCAGAGCTCAGGGACACAGAGCAGGGCTATACATTTGGGGTCAGCCACACACTCAAAACAAGTTGGATCCTGGCCTGGGAAAGATGACAGGAAAATGAGCTAAAGGATTCTCTTGTGTGGGGTGTGGAATGTCACAGCAGCACAGGCCCTGGGAGTGGAGGGAGGGACCCAGACCTGTAGATTTCCATTTTTTTTTCTCACCTCAGGGCCCTGAGCTCAAACACAACCTTAAGCAAAACATAAACAAATGCACCAACATGCTGAAATGGAAAAGTGATTGTGTTTGTTTTCAAGAAAAGCTGCCAGCCAGCTTCTCAAGCTAATGAAAGAAAGTCTTTCTGTTTGAGAAGTCGCTTAAGTGGCCCCTTCAAGGGGAGGGAAGATGAGGCCCTGAGGAAAGGTGTAACAGGATATTTGGCCCACTGTCTCCAGGGAAAAGGAGGTAGGGAGATGGAGGGCAAACTCACAAAAGGGCAAAGGGAGGAAAAGCATTAAGACTGACCTTGCATTTAGAGTTCTGACAGGATGAGGACCCTTGGGATAATTAAGATGTCCCTTCCTGAGCCTATGGGTGACAAAAGGCCTCTGGGTTCCAGAAAATAACTTCCCATGAAGTAAAGAGTCCAGACTGGTAACTATGGAAAAAGCAAGGAGAAGAGGGTCAGCTCTGGAATGGCAGGCAATGGAGGGCCATCTGCTTACTGTTTGCTCTCTAAGGGAAATAAGCAGTGACTAGGCAAGACTCTCATCTTCCTGGCCCTTGGACTCCAAAGCCAAGGCATCAGGGTAAGGGTGTCAGGGATCCCTGGGTTTCCTGCTAGGCAATCAGAAAAGTTGGTGAAAGGGCTGCACCTGTATCTCAGGCTGGTGGGTATGCTAAACAGATGCAAGGTAAGTTGTTCCAGCAGAAGCAGACTTTGCCAAGGTTAAAGTTAATGGTGGACAACCTTGTTCTAAAGGTCAGGCAATGGCCACTCCCTGGCTCTGACCATGTCACTGTCATAGCCCCTGAAAGTACACTTTGTAGAAAAAGACTCTTCCTCTGGAGAAAAGCTGGAGAGCCTCCCCTATCCCAAGGTAGAATGCTTAATAGCTCCAATTCTTCCCCCTTGTTGTGTCCAACTTTGCAATTTAATCTGCTATGCACAGAAAGTAATTACCCACCCAGCCTCAGTCATGTGATTTATTTTGGCTAATGAGATATTGGCAAACACGACCTACGTGAAAGCACTTGCAAAGTAGAGCTCTCTTTCTGGGCTCTGGTGTCCCTGTGAGAAGGGTAAGCACAGGCTAGCCTGCTGGTGCCAGGAGAAGGAACAGAGACACATGGAGCATAGATGCCCAGCCTAGAGAAAAGTGCCAGCAGTATGAATTACAGTAATAAATGCCTTTTTTTAGTCACTGACTTGTGTGGTGCTTCATTATGTAGAATTTCTGTTGCGATAGCTGATATGGAAATTCGAGAAAGAATAGGCAGACCAGTCAGCTCTCCTCAGAGAAGCTGCCACCTCTTTCCCAGCCTGAAATAATGAGCTATTCTCCCAGCAGTTGACAACCACTTCCAAGGCAAAAAACATCAGAAGGGCATCTCCTGGGCTCCACCCTTACCTCCACTTCTCTCATTTCTTCCCCTCTTCCTCTACAAGGAGCCCAAGCCCCACCAGGATCCCATTGGGAATGTGCACATGCACACACACACACACACACACACACTCACACAGTACACTTCTGTCCTTAAAGTCCCTGGCATCCCAAGGACTAGGCTGAAAACACAGCTTCTTCCTCAAGGACATTGCAGTGGAAGAAAATAGAAAAGATCCTAAGAGTCTGATTTCCTTGATTATGGGTATGTTAGTTGTTCTCCTGAAGGCAGAGCTGAGGCAAGGACTTGGGTATGGTAGGTTTCTTTAGGATTATATTCCAGGAAGCTGGAGTGAGGGAGGAGAGGGAGGCAGAAAGGGAGAGAAACAGCTGGCAATGGTATTGGACTGGTTACCACTGTGGGCAACCAAGGCTTACCCTGCTGGGGACTCTCTGGGAAGCTGTAGGGTGTGCACTTCAGAATTGTCTCTCCAAAGAATGAAAGGCTGGGCATTTATCCAGGCACTTCTTCCCCACTGAGGACTGGTGTCCCTGGACTATTAACAACCCTCCTCCTTACCCCCTGCAATCCCACCCTGCACTGCCTTCAAGGGTTGAGTAAGTGAAAAGTTTAGAGAAAGCTCTGAGGCAGAGCAGCTGAAGCACTAGATGAGAGGCAAGAAGGTTGTAGCCTATAGCCAAAGGCAGAGGGAGGGCAAGGAGACAGTGTGGGACCAACTGGGTCTGTTACACAGAAGCTCTATGATCCAGCTCTGCACATTGATCTCACTGGATCCTCATAAACCTGAAAGGAGGGCAGGGTCGTGAACGTCATCTTACACCCAAAGCCAGCAAGTTGGTAGAGACATCAGGATCCAAACTCCAGTTTGTTACGTTCCAAATCCATTGATCTTACCCTAGTCCTGGAGTAGCTTCCCCATTAGCTAATTAATTCATTTAACAAATATTTGTTATGGTCCATGCACCACTGGTAGGAGGTGGGGAGGGTTGCCAGGTACAGTTGCTCAGTTTGTGCACTGTGCAAGAACACTGTATCTAAGAGAACACCAGTCACATCATAAATAGCATATGGTATATTTGCTATAATAACTTTCTAGCAGATGGTAATAATGTACCTTGTTCTAACAAATTAGTGTACTAAAATAATTTTCCTATAGATATATCAATCATCCTTACAAAGGGTACTTTGCACCCTTTGGGCTCTGGCAGCAGGTACAGGGAGTACCATGAAAGGTAAAACAGACAATGCCCCCCACCCTCATGGATCTTATAGATTAGCCAGAGAGACAGATGTCAAATAAATAAACACATCACAATTTGTATTCATGCATATATTTATAAATGCTGTAAGTGGAAAAACATATTGGCAGACCTTGTTCAGAAAGGCTTTCCCTGAGGGCAGAGGAGCCAAGATGGTGGAAAAGCATGGAAGATTTTTTTGCAGCTAGCATCCATGAAATACAGTCAGATCAACACTAAACCATCCTGTACACCTAGAAAACTGATTTGAGGATTAGCACAACAATCTGCACAACCTGAACCACAGAACTCGGCAGGTATGGGGCACATCCAGGTGAACTGGGAGACAGAGAAGCTGCAAGGCAGACTGTTTTTGCTTGTGGAGAGAGAACAGAGACCAGTGGGGGGGGGGAGTAATATGGGAAAAGCACCCCTCCCCCAAAAAGAAGAGTAGCTGGAGAGAAAGTGGAAAAGTGGAAACAGCTGCAGAGACTGAAAAAAAAAGGGAGAAGGAGAAAGGAGAGGGTTTAAATTCCATTAAGACTCTATAAACAGAGGGAGTGCACAGTCTGAAACGCCACAGCTCGATAACTGGTGGTGCTCTGGTGAGAAGGGCAAATCCCCAAGAGCAGAATGAAGTCCAGAGAGTTCTCAGGCCACATGGGGAGAGGCGGTTCCACTGCTGGGAGGACATTTTGTAGAGTCCATGTGGCCACCCCAGCAGACCCCAGAGGTCCCAGCAGACCCCAGAGAATGACCACATTCGCTGGTGCTGGAACAAGGTCATTAAGGTTGAAGCCTGGTTCCAGATATGTGTTGTGATTTTCCATAATTCCTGAAACGCTTCTGCTACATGATTGTGTGAACTTTTTCTGGGGTGGGCTGGCACCCAGCCACAGTCTCTGGGCATCGGCAGTAGCACACAGTCCCTCAGAAGTGAAGGGTCAGAAAACACAGCTGCATCTGAGATAAAACTCAGGAGGGAGGTGTCACCTGACAACCTGATGGCTTGGTCACAGACAGTGTAGACTCAGGGAGTAGACAGAAGCCAGATACAGAGGACAGGTGCGTGATTGTTGACTGAGAAGAACAGAGTTCCAATACTGGAGACTGGGTAGCTGGGTGACACCATTTTCACCCCTCTCATGCACGTGAATACACACCTACAAGCGCCACAACAATCCACCCCTGTAAGCTAAGCAGCACCATCTAGTGGAGAATGGAGCCGTTACACTAAGCCCTGCCCAACTGGGCCAAACTCCCTCTTCAAGAACACCACAAGTCTCTCTACCTGCTTATTTTATGGACTATAAAGTGCTTCATAGTTTGACTTTTAGGGGAACACAATGTAATTTCAATCGTATTTCAGTCTGTTTGCTGGTCCATCTATTCAATTTCTTTTTTATTTTTCTTTTTTGTTTCTTTTCTTGAATACAGAAAGAGAAAAAATTTATTTTTATTTCCTGTTTTTACTAAAACTATTTTTCTTTAATTTTTTCTACTATATTTTTTACTTCTTTGTAAATTCTTCAAATTCTATTTTACTTCCACCATTTCATTTTATTCTATTTCATTGTATTCATTTTTTCAAATTTTAAAACGTTTTCCTCCCCCCCCCCCTTTTTTCTCTAATCTATCAAGCCTCTTGCAACACACAGACCAAAACACACCTAGGATCCAGCATCATTTATTTGATATTTGTGTGTGTGTGTATGTGTGTGTTGTTTTTAATTTTTTAATTTTAATTTTTTTACCTTATTAATTCCTTTTCTTCCTTCAAAATGATGAAATGAAGGAATTCACCCCAAAAGAACAGAGCAGAGGAAATGACATCCAGGAACTTAATCAACACATATACAAGCAAGATGTCTGAACCAGAATTTAGAATCACGATAATAAGAATACTACCTGGGGTTGAAAATAGATTAGAATCCCTTTCTGTGGAGATAAAAGAAGCAAAAGCTAGTCAGGATGAAATAAAAAATATTAACTGAGCTGCAATCTCGAATGGATGCCATCGCAGCAAGGATGGATGAGGCAGAGCAGTGAATCAGCGATATAGAGGACAAACTTATGGAGAATAACGAAGCAGAAAAAAAGAGGGAGACTAAGGCAAAGAGCACAATTTAAGAATTAGAGACAACAGTGACTCATTAAAAAGGAACGCCAGAATCATAGGGGTCCCAGAGATGAAGTGAGAGAAAAGGAGGCAGAAGGGTAATTTGAGCAAATCATAGCAAAAAACTTTACTAACCTGGGGAAAGACACAGACATAAAATCCAGGAAGCACAGAGGACTCCCATTAGGTTCAACAAAAACCGGCCATCAACAAGGCATATCATAGTCAAATTCACAAAATACTCAGGCAAGGAAAGAATCAAGAAAGCATCAAGGGGGGGGGAAAGTCCTTAACCTACAAGGGAAGACAGATCAGGTTTGCAGAAAACCTAGCCACAGAAACTTGGCAGGCGAGAAAGGAGTGGCAGGATATATATATTCAATGTGCTGAATTGGAAAAATATCCAGCCAAGAATTCTTTATCCAGCAAGGTTGTCATTCAAAATAGAAAAAGAGATTTAAAAAAGTTTCCCAAACAAAAATTAAAGGAGTTTATGACCACTAAACAACCCCTGCAAGAAATTTTAAGGGCGACTCTCTATGGGGAGAAAAGAAGGGGGAAAAAAAGACCAAAAGCAACAAAGACAAGAAAGGACCAGAGAACACCACCAGAAACTCCAACTCTACAAAAAACATAATGGCAATAAACTCATATCTTTCAGTACTCACTCTAAAGGTCAATGGACTAAATACAACAATCAAAAGACATAGGGTAATAGAATGGATAAGAAAACAAGATCCATCTATATGCTGTTTACAAGAGACCCACTTTAGACCTAAAGACACCTTCAGATTGAAAGTAAGGGGATGGAGAACCACTTATCATGCCAACAAAAGAGAGCTGGAGTAGCCATACTTATATCAGACAATCCAGACTTTAAAATAAAGACCGCAAGACATGAAAAAGATATTATATCATATTTAAAGGGTCTATCCACCAAGAAGACCTAACAATTTCAAACATTTATGCTCCAAATGTGATAGCAGCCAAATATATAAATCAATTAATCACAAATATAAAGAAACTCATCAATAGTAATACCATAATAGTAGGAGACTTCAACACCCCACTCACAGCAATGGACGGTTCATCTAATCAAAAAATCAACAAGGAAACAATGGCTTTCAATGAAACACCAGACCTGATGGACTTAACAGATATATTGAGAACATTTCATCCTAAAGCAGCGGGATACATATTCTTCTCCAGTGCACATGGAACGTTCTCCAGAACAGATCACATACTGGGACACAAATCAGCCCTCAACAAGTACAAAAGGTTCGAGATCATAACATTCATATTTTCAGACCACAATGCTATGAAACTTGAAATCAACCACAAGAAAAAATATGGAAAGGTAACAAATACTTGGAGACTAAAGGACATCCTAACAAAGAATGAATGGGCTAATCAAGAAGTTAAAGAGGAAATTAAAAAGTACATGGAAGCTAATGAAAATGATAACACGACAGCCCAAAACCTCTGGGACACAGCAAAGACAGGCATAAGAAGGAAGTATATAGCAATCCAGGCCTTCCTAAAGCAGGAAAAAATGTCTCAGATACACAACCTAACTTTACACCTTAAAGAGCTGGAAAAAGAACAGTAAATAAAACCCAAAAACAACAAAATACAGTAAACAATAAAGATTAGAGCAGAAATCAATGCTATTGAAACCAAAAATAAAAAACAAACAAACAAAAAACAGTAGAACAGATCAATGAAACCAGAAGCTGGTTCTGTGAAAGAATTAACAAAATTGATAAACCACAAGCCAGTTTAATCAAAAAGAAAAAGGAAAGGACCCAAATAAATAAAATCACAAAAGAAAGGGGAGAGATCACAACCAATATAGCAAAAATACAAACAATAATAAGAGAATATTATGAGCATTTATATGCCAATAAAATGGGATATCTGGAAGAAATGGAAAAATTCCTAGAAACATATACATTACCAAAACTGAAACAGAATGAAATAGAACATTTGAACAGATCCATAACCAATAAAGAAATTGAATTAGTGATAAAAAAAAATCTCCCCAAAGAACAAGAGTCCAGGGCCACATGGCTTTCCAGGGGAATTCTACCAAACATTCAAGGAAGAGTTAACACCTATTCTCTTGAAGTTGTTTCAAAAAATAGAAATGGAAGGAAAATTTCCAAACTCTATGAAGCCCACATTACCTTAATTCCAAAACCTGACAAAGACCCCACTAAAAAAGAGAACCATAGACCAGTTTCCCTGATGAGCATGGATGTGAAAATCCTCAACAACATATTAGCCAACTGGATCCAACAATACATTAAAAAAAAATTATTCACCATGACCAAGTGGGATTTATACCTGGGATGCAGGGCTGGTTCAATATCTACAAAACAATCAATGTGATTCCTCACATCAATAAAAGAAAGGACAAGAACCACAGGATCCTCTCAATAGATGCAGAGAAAGCATTTGACAAAACGCAACATCCTTTCTTGATAAAAACCCTCAAGAAAATAGGGATAGAAAGAACATACCTCAAGATCATAAAAGCCATATATGAAAGACCCAATGCTAATATCACCCTCAATGGGGAAAAACTGAGAGCTTTCCCGCTAAGGTCAGGAAGACGACAGGGATGTCCATTCTCACCACTGTTATACAACATAGTATTGGAAGTCTTAGCCTCTGCAATCAGACAACACAAAAAAATAAAAGGCACCCAAATCTGCAAGGAGGAGGTCAAACTTTCAATCTTCGCAGATGACATGATATTCTATATGGAAAACCCAAAATATTCCACGAAAAAACTGCTAGAATTGATCCATGAATTCAGCAAAGTTGCAGGATATAAAATCAATGCACAGAAATCGGTTGCATTCCTGTACACCAATAATGAAGCAATGGAAAGGGAAATCAAGGAATCAATCACATTTACAATTGCACCAAAAACCATAAAATACCTAGGAATAAATCTAACGAAAGAGGTGAAAATCTATACACTGAAAACTATAGAAAGCTTATGAAGGCAATTGAAGAAGACACACACACACACAAAAAAAAAAAAACAGAAAAAGATTCCATGTTCCTGGATAAGAAGAAAAAATATTCTTAAAATGTTGATACTATCCAAAGCAATCTACATATTCAATGCAATACCTATCAAAGTAACACCATCATTCTTCACACATCTGGAACAAACAATCCTAAAATTTGTATGGAACCAGAAAAGACCCCGCATAGCCAAAGCAATCTTGAAAAAAACAAAAACAAAAACAAAAACAAAGCAGGAAGCATCAGAATCCCAGACTTGAAGATGTATTACAAAGCTTTAATCATCAAGACAGTTTGGTACTGGCTCAAAAAACAGACACATATATCAATGGAACAGAATAGAAAATCCAGACATGGACCAACAAACGTATAGTCAACTAATCTTTGACAAAGCAGGAAAGAATATCCAATGGAATAGGGGCGCCTGGGTGGCTCAGTCGGTTCCGTGTCCGACTTCAGCTCAAGTCATGATCTCACAGTCCGTGGGTTCGAGCCCCGCATCAGGTTCTGTGCTGACAGCTCAGACTCTGGAGCCTGCTTTGGATTCTGTGTCTCTCTTTCTGCTCCACCCCTGCTCTCTCTCTCTCTCTCAAAAATAAATAAACATTAAATATTTTTTAAAAAAAGAATATCCAATGGAATAAAGTCTTTTCAGCAAGTGGTGCTGGGAAAACTGGACAGAGACATAGAGAAGTATGAACCTGGACCACTTTTTTACACCATACACAAAAATAAACTCAAAATGGATGAAAGACCTCAATGTAAGACAGGAAGCCATCAAAATCCTTGAGGAGAAAGCAGGCAAAAACCTCTTTGATCTCGGCTGCAGCAACTTCTTACTCAACACATCTCCAGAGGCAAGGGAAACCAAAGCAAAAATGAACTATTGGGACCTCAACAAAATAAAAAGCTTCTGCACAGTGAAGGAAACAATCAGCAAAACTAAAAGGCAACCGATGAAATGAGAGAAGATATTTACAAATGACATACCAGATAAAGGATTAGTATCCAAAATCTATAAAGAACTTACCAAACTCAACACCTAAACAACAAATAATCCAGTGAAGAAATGGGCAAAAGACATGAATAGACATTTCTCCAAAGAAGACATTCAAATGGTAGGGGCGCCTGGGTGGCTCAGTTGGTTGAGCGTCCGACTTCAGCTCAGGTCATGATCTCACAGTTCGTGAGTTTGAGCCCTGCGTCGGGCTCTTTGGTGATGGCTCAGAGCCTGGAGCCTGCTTCGGATTCTGTGTCTCCCTCTCTCTCTGCCC
>NW_024412421.1:790936-791577 GCF_014898765.1 Herpailurus yagouaroundi
TCTTCAATTACCTTCATAAGCTTTCTATAGTTTTCAGCATACAGATCCTTTACATCTTTGGTTAGATTTATTCCTAGGTATTTTATGCTTCTTGGTGCAATTGTGAATGGGATCAGTTTCTTTATTTGTCTTTGTGTTGCTTCATTGTTAGTGTATAAGAATGCAACTGATTTCTGTACATTGATTTTGTATCCTGCAACTTTGCTAAATTCCTGTATCACTTATAGCAGACTTTTGGTGGAGTCTGTCAGATTTTCCATGTATAATATCATGTCATCTGCAAAAAGTGAAAGCTTGACTTCATCTTTGCCAATTTGGATGCCTTTGATTTCCTTTTGTTGTCTGATTGCTGATGCTAGCACTTCCAACACTATGTTAAACAACAGCGGTGAGAGTGGGCATCCCTGTCGTGTTCCTGATCTCAGGGAAAAAGCTCTCAGTTTTTCCCCATTGAGGATGATGTTAGCTGTGGGCTTTTCATAAATGGCTTTTATGATCTTTAGGTATGTTCCTTCTATCCCGACTTTCTCAAGGGTTTTTATTAAGAAAGGGTGCTGGATTTTGTCAAAGGCCTTTTCTGCATCGATTGACAGGATCATATGGTTCTTCTCTTTTTTTTTTTTATTAATGTGATGTATCAC
>NW_024412421.1:791677-794101 GCF_014898765.1 Herpailurus yagouaroundi
GCCGTTGAATTTGATTTGCTAGTATCTTATTGAGAATTTTTGCATCCATATTCATCAGGGATATTGGCCTGTAGTTTGCTTTTTTTTCTGGGTTTCTGTCTGGTTTGGGAATCAAAGTAATACTGGCTTCATAGAATGAGTCTGGAAGTTTTCCTTCCCTTTTTATTTCTTGGAATAGCTTGAGAAGGATAGGTATTATCTCTGCTTTAAACGTCTGGTAGAACTCCTCTGGGAAGCCATCTGGTCCTGGACTCTTATTTGTTGGGGGATTTTTTGATGACTGATTCAATTTCTTCACTGGTTATGTATCTGTTCAAGCTTTCTATTTCCTCCTGATTGAGTTTTGGAAGAGTGTGGGTGTTTAGGAATTTGTCCATTTCTTCCAGGTTGTCCAGTTGGTGGCATATAATTTTTCATAGTATTCCCTGATAATTGCTTGTATCTCTGAGGGATTGGTTGTAATAATTCCATTTTCATTCATGATTTTATCTATTTGGGTCATCTCCCTTTTCTTTTTGAGAAGACTGGCTGGAGGTTTATCAATTTTGTTTATTTTTTCAAAAAACCAACTCTTGGTTTCGTTGATCTGCTCTACAGTTTTTTTAGATTCTATATTGTTTATTTCTGCTCTGATCTTTATTATTTCTCTTCTTCTGCTGGGTTTAGGCTGCCTTTGCTGTTCTGCTTCTATTTCCTTTAGGTGTGCTGTTAGATTTTGTATTTGGGATTTTTCTTGTTTCTTGAGATAGGCCTGGATTGCAATGTATTTTCCTCTCAGGACTGCCTTCGCTGCGTCCCAAAGCGTTTGGATTGTTGTATTTTCATTTTCGTTTGTTTCCATATATTTTTTAATTTCTTCTCGAATTGCCTGGTTGACCCACTCATTTGTTAGTAGGGTGTCCTTTAACCTCCATGCTTTGGGAGGTTTTCCAGACTTTTTTCTGTGGTTGATTTCAAGCTTCATAGCATTGTGGTCTGAAAGGATGCATGGTATGATTTCAATTCTTGTAAACTTATGAAGGGCTGTTTTGTGACCCAGTATATGATCTATCTTGGAGAATGTTCCATGTGCACTCGAGAAGAAAGTATATTCTGTTGCTTTGGGATGCAGAGTTCTAAATATATCTGTCAAGTCCATCTGATCCAATGTCTCATTCAGGGCCCTTGTTTCTTTATTGACCGTGTGTCTAGATGATCTATCCATTGTTTTAAGTGGGGTGTTAAAGTCCCCTGCAATTACCACATTCTTATCAATAAGGTTGCTTGTGTTTATGAGTAATTGTTTTATATATTTGGGTGCTCCGGTATTCGGCGCATAGACATTTATAATTGTTAGCTCTTCCTGATGGATAGACCCTGTCACTATTATATAATGTCCTTCTTCATCTCTTGTTACAGCCTTTAATTTAAAGTCTAGTTTGTCGGATATAAGTATGGCTACTCCAGCTTTCTTTTGGCTTCCAGTAGCATGATAAATAGTTCTCCATCCCCTCACTCTCAATCTAAAGGTGTCCTCAGGTCTAAAATGAGTCTCTTGTAGACAGCAAATAGATGGGTCTTGTTTTTTTATCCATTCTGATACCCTATGTCTTTTGGTTGGCGCATTTAATCCATTGACATTCAGTGTGATTATAGAAAGATATGGGTTTAGAGTCATTGTGATGTCTGTATGTTTTATGCTTGTAGTGATGTCTCTGATACTTTGTCTCACAGGGTCCCCCTTAGGATCTCTTGTAGGGCTGGTTTAGTGGTGACAAATTCCTTCAGTTTTTGTTTGTTTGGGAAGACCTTTATCTCTCCTTCTATTCTAAATGACAGGCTTGCTGGATAAAGGATTCTCGGCTGCATATTTTTTCTGTCTAGCACACTGAAAATCTCGTGCCAACTCTTTCTGGCCTGCCAAGTTTCAAAAGAGAGATCAGTCACGAGTCTTATAGGTCTCCCTTTATATGTGAGGGCACGTTTACCCCTTGCTGCTTTCAGAATTTTCTCTTTATCCTTGTATTTTGCCAGTTTCACTATGATATGTCGTGCAGAAGATCGATTCAAGTTACGTCTGAAGGGAGTTCTCTGTGCCTCTTGGATTTCAATGCCTTTTTCCTTCCCCAGTTCAGGGAAGTTCTCAGCTATTATTTCTTCAAGTACCCCTTCAGCACCTTTCCCTCTCTCTTCCTCCTCTGGGATACCAATTATGCGTATATTATTTCTTTTTAGTGTATCACTTAGTTCTCTAATTTTCCCCTCATACTCCTGGATTTTTTCATCTCTCTTTTTCTCAGCTTCCTCTTTTTCCATAACTTTATCTTCTAGTTCACCTATTCTCTCCTCTGCCTCTTCAATCCGAGCCGTGGTGGTTTCCATTTTGTTATGCATTTCGTTTAAAGCGTTTTTCAGCTCCTCGTGACTGTTCCTTAGTCCCTTGAT
>NW_024412421.1:794201-846046 GCF_014898765.1 Herpailurus yagouaroundi
ATTAATTTTATGACTATTATTCTAAATTCACTTTCTGTTATATTATTTAAATCCTTTTTGATCAGCTCATTAGCTGTTGTTATTTCCTGGAGATTCTTCTGAGGGGAATTCTTCCGCTTGGTCATTTTGGATAGTCCCTGGCGTGGTGAGGACCTGCAGGGCACTTCCCCTGTGCTGTGGTGTATAACTGGAGTTGGTGGGCGGAGCCGCAGTCAGACCTGATGTCTGCCCCCAGCCCATCACTGGGGCCACAGTCAGACTGGTCTGTGCCTTCTCTTCCCCTCTCCTAGGGGCGGGATTCGCTGTGGGGTGGGGTGGCCTGTCTGGGCTACTTGCACACTGCCAGGCTTGTGATGCTGGGGATCTGGCGTCTTAGCTGGGGTGGGTAGGCAAGGTGCACAGGGGCAGGAGGGGCAGGCTTAGCTTGCTTCTCCTTAGGTGATCCACCTCAGGAGGGGCCCTGTGGCAGCAGGAGGGAGTCAGATCCGCTGCCGGAGGTTTGGCTCCACAGAAGCGCAGAGATGGGTGTTTGTGCAGAGCAAGCAAGTTCCCTGGCAGGAACTGGTTCTCTTTGGGATTTTGGCTGGGGGATGGGCGGGGGAGATGGCGCTGGCGAGCGCCTTTGTTCCCCACCAAACTGAGCTCTGTCGTCAGGGGGCTCAGCAGCTCTCCTTCTGTTTGTCCTCCAGCCTTCCCGCTTTCTGAGCAGAGCTGTTAATTTATGACCTCCCAGCCGCTAAGTCGCGCTTGCTGTCGGAACACAGTCCGTCAGGCCCCTCCGCTTTTTGCAAGCCAGACTCGGGGGCTCTGCTTGGCCAGCAAGCCGCCCCTCCACCCCGGCTCCCTGCCGCCGGTCTGTGGAGCGCGCACCGCCTCGCCACCCTTCCTTCCCTCTTCCGTGGGCCTCTCGTCTACGCTTGGCTCCGGCGACTCCGTTCTGCTAATCCTCTGGCGGTTTTCTGGGTTATTTAGGCAGGTGTAGGTGGAATCTAAGTGATCAGCAGGACGCGCGGTGAGCCCAGCGTACTCCTACGCCGCCATCTTCCCTCCCCCTCTCTGTAAAAAAATTTTTAAAATAAAAAATAAATTTAAAGAAGACATCCAGATGGCCAACCGATGCATGAAAAAATGCTCAATATCACTCATCATCAAGGAAATACAAATCAAAACCACAATGAGATACCACCTCACACCTTTCAGAATGGCTAACATTAACAACTCAGGCAACAACAGATGTTAGTGATGATGAGGAGAAAGAGGATCTCTTTTGCACTGCTGGTGGGAATGCAAACTGGTGCAGCCACTCTGGAAAACAGTACAGAGGTTCCTGAAGAAGTTAAAAATAGAACTACCCTATGATCCAGCAATTGCGCTACTAGGTATTTATCCAAGGGATACAGGTATGCTGTTTCAAAGGAGCGCATGCACCCCCATGTTTATAGCAGCACTATCAACAATAGTCAAAGTATAGAAAGAGCCCAAATGTCCATCGATGGATGAATGGATGAATGGATAATATGTGGCATATATATATATATATATATATATACACACAATGGAATATTACTCGGCAATCAAAAAGAATGAAATCTTGCTAATTGAAACTACTTGGATGGAACTAGAGGGTATTATGCTAAACGAAATCAGTCAGTCAGAGAAAGACAAATATCATATGACTTCACTCCAATAAGGACTGTAAGACAGAACAGATGAACATAAGGGATGGGAAACAAAAATAATATAAAAACAGAGAGGGGACAAAATATAAGAGACTCTTCAATATGGAGAACAAACAGAGTGTTACTGGGGAGGTTGTGGGAGGGGGGATGGGATAAATGGGTAAGGGGCATTAAGGAGTCTACTCCTTAAATCTTTGTTGCACTATATGCTGACTAACTTGGATATAAATTTTAAAAAATAAATAAAATTGAAAAGAAAAGAAAGACAGTCTTGCCAACTGTGGTGTCAGCTTTCCAGAACATGCTGAAGGCTGTAAAACCATTGAATCACAACATGGTGAGAAACTCAACCAGGGAAACCACATCCTCAGGTGATAAATCTACTTCCAACCCTAGATTTTTTGGGGGGCTTTGTTTTTAACATTTATTTAATTTTGAGAGACAGTGAAAGTGTGTGAGCAGGGAGGGGGCAGAGAGAGAGGGAGACGCAAAATCCAAAGCAGCCTCCAGGCTCTGAGCTGTCAGCACAGAGCTGGACACACGGCTCAAACCCAAAACCGTGAGATCATGACCTGAGCTGCAGTCAGACACTTAACTTACTGAGCCACCCAGGCACCCCTGGATTTTTTGTTTTTTGAGAACACTGTATTCAGAGTTGAGTCTGGAAAACTCCCCTTGCAATACTGAGATGTACTGCATGCCCAAATAACACCAGTAGCAGAGCACCAGGTACATACCATTCCTCAATCACTAGTGGCCAGTTCCATGACAGGCCTTACATTTCTCAAGCTCAGAACCAATGAGAGAAGGGAGGTTTGGGAGGCTGAGTAATTTTCTAGGATTACACAGTGAGCTAGGGTTCAAGGTGAAATGTTCACTTCGTAGGCTCTGTCCAGCAGGTAAACTCTTAGGTAAGCACTGTGTCCCCTCCTGCCTCTCCTAAATTCAGACATACTGAACTCCTCCTGCTTCATATTGAAGGTCCTGTCTCATTTTTATCTTTATTCCATCCTAAATCCTTCCTATTATCCTTGATGGTGGCTTTTTCACCTCATCACATGCATGTAATGATGGCCTCCCCTTCTCTCATAATTTGCCCCCCTCTCTTCAGTGCAAAGGTCTCTACTAAGAAATCTTCACTGATCTTATGGGATTGGACTGTCAATTTAGCTCCACATGTGACTGTGTGTACATGCATATACATCTGAAGTAACATGCCCCTTTTTCATGAAATCAAACTCAAAGAAGTCACACAAATGCAAACCCAGTAAGGATCACAAAGAAACTTCCATGAAATCAGAAAATGCAATGCTTACTTAGATGGAATATTCATAAGACATTAGGACCTTAGGCCTGATTTCCACTCTCCTACCTTATGGATGTTTGAGACATCAATCCTAATGAGATAAATGTAGGACACTATCATTATGGAACATAGAATCTCCTTGAGGCTTTGAGACCAAATAGCAGCTGACAAAGTCAGCAGCTAATACTAATTATTGCAGAGAACAGCAGTAACAGACAAAGCAACTGTGATACTCATAAAGACATATTCCTTATGAATATTCAAGGCCTTCTTTTAAGAAGAATTAGGCACATGGTGCCTGATTGAATAAAAAGGCAATCAGTGTTTTCAGCAGATCAGAATGTACAAATATGGCAGCTGATATTGACATTGAGGCCACATGGCAGAAAACAGCATGGCAAAACCTTTCCTAGGAAGACTAGGAAGCTCCAAAAGAGCACTTGGATTTGGAAATTGGTTGGACTCATCTAGGTGAAATTTCCCAGTTTGACAAGAGTAAAGACTCTATAGCCAGATGGCCTGAGTTTGAATCCTGCCCCACCACTGACAAACTATGTGACATTTAGCAATCACTCAACTTCTCTATGTTTTTTTTTTTATCTCTTAAAAGGGGAATAATCATCATGTGTGTCTCAAGATCTTTATGAGGATTAAATAAGGTAATATAAAATGTGCTTACATAGTCACAGAACATAGGAAACATTCTATACATAATTTATGCCCATTGTTTCATTTCATTCTTACAAGGACACTATGAGGTTGATATTGTTATCAGTCTCCCAGTTTCCTCATCTCCAGAGTAGGATGAGAAGTAAACTACAAGTATTAGAGCTGGGATTTCAACCTAGATCACACCACATCTGTTCCTGGAGCTAATGGTTGCCAAGCCTCATTAAATTGGCAGATTTTTGGCTTGTTCCCTAAGTCAACCCTCCACCATTGTGTGTGTGTGTGTGTGTGTGTGTATGTGCATGTGCATGTGTGTGCTCATGCATGCATGCACTTGTTTGCATGTGCTATTGACTTCACTTCCTTCAACAAACGTTAACTGGACATCTACTATTTGCCAGCACTGTTCTAGGTACTTAGAATCTACCAGTGGAAAAAAACATGAATAAAGAACCCTACCTTTATGGTGCTTACATTCTAGCAGCGAAATAATCAATAAATATAATAAATTAATATTAGATGACAAATACAGGGCTGGGGATTGCCAATGAGACTTCTCTTCACCAATTGCCACTTCCCTAAATCAAAGATTCCCCACAATATGTGGCAACACCAAGCAGTCATTTTCATGTCTGTCCATAACAAGGTAGGGAGTATCAACCAAAGTGACTGAAGGTGACAGCAGACGGTGTGTGAGGGAGGCAGCTTGATGATGTGGCAGGAGCCAGCAGGCCTGAGTTTAAGCATTGCCTCTGCCAAAACTCCTTTCCATTGCCCTCATTTCTAAAGTCGCTGCCGGCTCTGACACTCCACCACCATCACTCTCCTGTAACTGTCACGGCATCTGAGTGTTTTCTGTGTGCCAGATGTCAAACTGAATGCTAGACCCTTAGACTCTAACTCAGTGTAGAAGATGCAATCCCACTGTCTTATTTGATCTGGACATCAAGCAACAAGTCTATTTTCAGAAATTAACATTCACGGGACTTGCTATTCAAATTGAATGGAGTAAACCCTGCAGGATAAACATCCATGTCCATGGCCCTGGAGCAACCTGATGCCTCTTGAGAAAGTATGGTCACATAGCTGTGTCTCCACTGTCCTCAGTCCCTTCAGCATGGTGTGCCCAGGAAGTACTCCACAGTGCTGCACATACAAAGCCCTGTGCACTCCACTAGGCCAGCATGTAAGGGACTTTTCAAAGCCAGTTTTAGCAATAAGCATCATGGCATTGTGTGCATTTCATACAGTATCAGGGTCTGTAAACACCTTCATGTGCACCCAATGTATGCCCACTGGTAGACCTGGAGAGGCACAGCTGTGACTGCTTCCCCTTTATGAAACAATGCCAACAATGGTGTGCATGGGGACACCACTCCCCAAAACCTTGACCTTACACACATGCATGTGTACAGTCGCTCACACTTGCATATACATGTGGCACACATCTTCTTTGATGTGTGAGCCTGGATGCCCTACTACCTCCTACCATCAATGAAATCTAGTCCTCACTACTAAGAGTTGTGGAATCTCAGTATGCTGTGAAACGTGGGGAAATGTGTAGAAATTGAATATTATTGTGGTGTGTAATTTAGAATGATCTTATGATTCATTAAGACTTCAAAACTTAAAGAGATGTTTATTTTCAACCCCATGTAAAAATTAAGCAGTTAACACACCCTTCAACCACCCTTTTTCATGAGCAGGATGGCACAGCTAATCAGTGCACTTAGCTTTCACCTCTGGGGTGAATTAAATCCATCTTCAGTCATAATAGACTTAAGCTTAACGGCTTCAATTCAGTCACTTTGGAGACGGGCCTGCACACACAAGGAGGCCTCCATGAGGTGGCAGGGAGGTTTCCACAGGAAGGAATTAGGGTGCGGGGATGAAGGGGCCCTCTGGGGCTGGCACCAAGCCTTCAAGTGGCCTTGATCTAGACAGGACAACAACTGTTAGGGCTTATAGGGGCACTGACTGGGCTCTCCACCATGTCATCCTTACATTAATGCCCTTCTTTTGAGCTAGAGGTCTCTTCAAAAACCCAGCACTCCTGTAGCTTCCTCAATTTTCCTCTTCTTGCTTCCTAGACTGGCAGCCACTGAAGATTTGGCTTGTCTAGTTTGTAGTGTCTTCGTCACCCTTGAGGGAAGGCATTTCTGGACAACACAGATGCCATCCCTGGGTGGGGAGCTGGGAGGTCCACATGGATAAGCTTCCCTGTTGCAGCACAGTCAAGCACTGCTTTAAAAGAAGGAGGCGTTATCCAATTTTCATGATGAAAACGCAGTTTCCGGTGACTATGGCTGCCTCTTAACCCACATCAGTACATTTGTGTCTGAAAGGCCTAGGTCATTACAGGCAGCATGCTGCCCTGTTTATGGAAGACATGGAACCATCAGCTCAGGGGCTTCAGCTGCTGGAAGAGACAATAGTCCCATAAGTGGATCATGGGACTGGAGAGTGGGTGGGAGCAAGGTTCTGAGCCACTGGTTCAAACCCAGAATCTCTGGGGGAGAGGAAGCCACACAGGGAAACAGCCATGAACATGACTCTGACCTGTCTCTGCCCTACTGCTCCAGGTTCTCTGTCCTCATCCTTCAGCTCCCTCCTCAGCTTCCTGAATGTTGCCCTTGCCTCAGTCTCTTTCCACACCCCAGAGCATTATTCCTAAAACACTTTTTCACCTAGCACTGCCTGACTAGAAACTTCTGTGGCTTTCCTTGCCACTTAGACTACTCCACAGTCCTTGGCTCCCACTCCTTTATGCTCATGGGGCTTCCAGCCTCCGTGAACTTACCAGTGCTCCTACTTAAAACATTCTGCCATTTGCTCTCCACCTGGTCATGGCCCAGATCCAGGTCCACCTTCTCCATGAAGCCTTCTGTATCTCCCTTCATATCTCCTGTTCACAGCAATGGCCACCTGCACCATTCCCTTTTTCCTATATCTTGATAACACTTCTTCTGGTAACATGCTGTGTTATCATCTTCCTTTAAAACTATCTGAAAATGGGGTGTGGCTTAACCACCACAGTGGGCCAGGCAGAATTGTGACACAGTTGTGATTGCCTATCTACAGACATCAAAATTGAAGAAAAGGTGACCATGGTTGGAAGAAAATCCCAGACATTCTGCTCACTGAGGCTGTTCATAGCACCCAGCACAAGAATGTGTATAAAAGCACAGACATCAAAGACTCTCATCAAAATACAACTCAGAAATTTCAGGTTCTGAACACAAAGAAGTTTGTGAAGTATTTTAACCAATTTATTTTGCTTATATTTTCTTATCTGTGTGTGTGAAAAATAACACAGGATGAAAAATATCTATATCTAAATAAGTCTCTTCTCAATAATGTAAGAACTCTTCCCAATATGGGCACAAGAAAAATTCCAAGTGATAACAAAGCATTATGTCACAGGTTAAATGTATTCTTTCTTCCACAAAATAATGGTGCATTCTACAATCTCAGGAATTCTCTGAAGAGAGCTGTAGGTTTCAGCACTTCTGAGCTGGTCTGAAAGGAACCCTACAGACCATCAGCCACTGGAGGAACAGCAGTAAGACACTGGATATTTCTCTTCTTCCCATCCTCTATTGTTTCTGGAGACAAAAGAAGCCCCTGAAATTTCCTCAAATAAAGCAATGTCATTTAGTTCTTCAAGCCCACGGTGAAAGGAAGAAAGAGTTTGGACACCTTTGCCAGAGTTGTTCCCTGGGCCTTCCTCCAGGGACTTTCCAAGAGATGCTCTCAGAGAAGAAAAAAGTAGAAAATGCATCTGACCCCCCACTAATAGAAGAGGACCCGTCTGCTTTCTTCTGCCGCTGACATGTTGGGGATTCTGACAGCTCATCACTAGGGAGGAGCTGGATTCAGGCTGCCATGGTGCCCCACACCACAGATGTGTTCAGATGTGTCTCTGCTAATTAGTGTCATGAGCAGGCAGGGATGTGAGCACCTCCGGAGACAAGCCTCTCCCTCCTACATGTATCACACTTTTCTGCCATGTAGAGGAGCTGCTAGACACCAGTTCCAGCAAAATAAGCCAAGGGGCCAGGCCCAGGGACACCACAGGAAGGTGGGGATCTGGTTGCTACAGGAGATCACCAGCATGCCTCAGATACAAGAGCTTCAGTGGGAGACTTGCAGGGCAGGGCCAAGATTATTACTCAGGTCTCCCCTGTCCTTAAAACAGGGCCACCCAGCCCTTCACTCCATGTCAGGAAAGTCTTACGGTGGAAAAGGAGGCCAAAGGGAGACAGCATTCTGGAGCTGGAGCTGGAGCCTGCTGTTCACAGAAGACCACAAGTCATGCCTCAGGTAATGGCACCAGCCCCCTAGGACAGCACACAGTTCATTCCAACACCAGATAAACAGAAACCAATGTTGTTAGAGAAGAACAAAGGGGAGGCAACATCCACTTTTACTTGGGATAGTCAGGGAGGAATTTGGATGTCAAGATAACAGGATGAGGAGACAGGGTTTTCCAAGTGAATCACACAGCACAGTCAAGGCCAGCAGTAGGTAGCCTCACAGAGGTTTCCTCCAGCCCAGTGCCACCTGGGGGAGTCCTACAGATGCACTAGGTTTTTGGGAAAACAGTAAGATGGGGAGACCAAATGGAGACCATGTTTATTTAGCAGCTACAGGTCATCTCAAAGCCTTCTGCTGGAATGCTTCCCATGACACACATCATTCTTCCAGAAAGTTCTCCTTCATGTGGATTGGCAAAAATGTTAAGTCTTGCCTTCAGGAGTTGTCAGACACATGGGGCCATTTCCTAGAATAAAAACAGAATAAGTACAAAACATAGTGGTATATTTGTTTTATTTTAACCTTTTATATGAAATATTTTCAAATATATAAATATCAAATAGAATAATGAACCCCTGTGTACCCATTACTTGGCTTTAATAATTATCAACATTTTCCCAGCCCTGTTTCATCTATTTTTCCCACTTCACCACCTTGAGGTATGTTTAAAATACAGCCAACAAAGAGATTTTTTAAGATCAAAAACTGTAATAAAGCTGGAGCTCACAAGCTAATTACAGAATTTGTTAAAATGCATATTAATTCACAGTGTGCCACAGGCAGTGCAATGTGAGAATAGGACATAGATTTGAGTTGCTCAATAAACATATCTTCCTTCCCCACTAGAGTGTGCAAGCAGCTCAGCTGGAAAAGCTCTTCAGGGACATGACCCTCTTGGCGCTCAGAGTGGGCCCTGCTGGTACAGCCCCCGGGGTTAAGGAGAGGGTCTCAAGCACAGCCAGGACAACGCTAGGGCAGGAAGGACTGAGATATGGCCTAGTGGCTGTGGCAGCGGCAATGTTGAGAGAAAAGGAGCAGTGTCTGTCACAACATTAAGAAGGCTCATGGGCTGTCACTGAAAAACTTCTCACCTCTTCCCAGCCCTCCCCACCCTGACCCACTTCTCTTAGTGGTTTGAAACTTGGTTATTAGAATTAATGCATCAATGGAGTCCTTTCATCCAGAGACCTGAAGACACTGGTGTAGCAACAAAAAAGAACTGTAACAGCCTCATTTGTTTTTTCTTCCTTCTGTTTTGAAGGGAAATTTTTTTTCTTTAGGAGTGATTATTACCAGCTTAGTGAAATATCTTCTTTAATCTTAAGATCTAACAAACTCCTGCAGGTGGGTATTTCCATGTTCTCTGTCTTCCTGGAAGCAATTAACGGTTTAAGCTAAGCTAGTTAATTTCCTACTTATTCTTTTCACTCTATCACTCTTCATGGATTCACACAGACCCAACATTGTCTAATTAGAGCATTTAAAATAGCATCAGAGGCTAATGAAACTAATATGTTGTAAAGTGCAGGTGAAAAATCAGAGCAGCCTTCAGAGGTGGGGCTGGCTTTGAGGTGGGTTTTCAGGGCTCGTTGCCATCTTGTCCCTCCTAGAAGCAGCCAGTACCAAAGAAAACCAGCTCCAAACAGAAAGAATAGATGATCTGAGGCCTTGAAGCCAGATGTACATGGCACTCACCCCATGGCCTCCTCCTACAAACTCATCCAAGGCCTATTGTCCCTCCTCAGGCCCACTGCCCTTAGGGTAAAGTCCACACTCTCATCCTTGGTATCTTGGCCCTTCCTGCCAATGTAACCTCATTGCTACCTATATTTGCCTTGTTTTCAAGGTTCCAACCATACTGGGCCTATCTCTGTGCCTTGAGCATGCCAAGCTCATTGGTGCTTTGAGCATGCCTTTCCTCATTGCTTTTTTCAAGTTTTTCAATACACTCCCCCCACCCTTTGGTTGACTCCTCTGTTAGGTCTTGGCTACAATGACACCCCTTGAGCAGGCCATCTGCCAGCTGAGCTAAATCAACCTCCTCTTTGGTCATTCTCCATCTTACCTCATGTTTTTCTCATAGCACTCACCTCCATCTCAATATCTGTGTGTTCATACATGTTCTATGTCTTCCCACTAAAAGTGGAAGCTCCATCACAGAAGAAACATGTCAATCTCCTAGATGGTTTTTTAAAATTTTTATGTTTATTTATTTATTTTTGAGAGATAGAGGGAAGGGCAGGGAAAGAGGGAGACAGAGAATCCCAAGCAGGCTCTGCACTGTCAGCGCAGAGCCCAACGCAGAACTTAAACTCATGAACTGTGAGATCATGACCTGAGCAGAAATCTAGAATTGGACTCTCAACCAGTTGAGCCACCCAGGCACCCCACTCCCAGATGGTTTTAGCCCCAACACTGGTATGGAGAAGGCACTTGATGATAATGTATCAACTGACTGACTGAATGAAAAGAACTAATAGGTAATGTCATCCTTCCAGGTGCTCAAGGAAGCCCTTCAGTCCCCCTTGACTCTTTCTTTTTGTCTCCATACAACCATCTCATTGGCTTAAAATGTTAATAACATTTGGCTCTAGCTTTAAATTTCTTTTAATGTTTTTATTTATGTTTGAGACAAAGAAAGACAGAGCATGAGCAGAGGAGGGACAGAGAGAGAGGGAGACAGAATCTGAAGCAGGCTCCAGTCTCTGAGCTGTCAGCACAGAGTCTAACCTGGGGCTTGAACTCACAGAGTGTGAGATCATGACCTGAGCTGAAGTAGGACACTTAACCGACTGAGCCACCCAGGCACCCCATTTGGCTCTAGCTTTAAAACTTACTCTGCATCTGGCTACATTTATCCCCTCCAGATCTGTGGCCTAGGCCATGACCCTTGATCTATCATTTTGTTAATAATCCCTCACTGATCTCCCAGCCTTGGCAGTCATGGGGTCTCCACACAGCAGCTGCAGTGGAGCTCCTAGAACATAGACCACACCATGTCACTCCCTGCTCTCAACCCTCTGTTGGCTTCCCTTCATTCTTACATGGAAATCCAAAGTCCTTAACCAGGCCTGGAGGCCCTGTATGATCCGACACCTGCCTGATGTTCTGATTCATTTCCTCCTCAGCTCACTGGCTCTGCTTCAGCCATGCTAGCCTCCCTGCTCCTCAGTGTCTTGTGCCTGTCATTCCCTCAGCCTCACAAAGCCTTGTCCAAGATAACCACACCTTCTTTCCAGTATCTGCTCAAATGTCAGCTTATCAGGCAGGCCTTCACTGGTTACCTTCTGTTAAAAGCAACCTCCCCATCACCCCCATTTTCAGCCAATTTATTCTGCCTCATCTTTCATCATCTGACATATTCTACACTTACTTGTTTATTTGTAGTACTTCCCCCAACAGCATGTGAGCTCTGTGAGAACAGGGACTTTGTCTTGCACTGCTGTGTCCCCAGTACCTAGAATAGTACATAGTAGGCACACAATAAACACATGTTGATGACCAGGCTTGTTTGCTTTGCATTCCTTGATTGACTACAACCTTCACAAGGCCATCAGTCAACATACTTACAATGTGCCTCAAGCCTGTCTCAGAGAAAACTCCTCCATCCAGTTACATGGTCCTCTCCAGTGTCATCCCAGTTTTGTCCCCACTTTTCCCCAAAAGGGTCAGCGGGAGGGGAGGCTTCTGGGTGTCATTTCTGGAGTCTGATCTATCTTTCTAATACCTCGCAGTTTACAGCACTGTCCATAATTCTGGACATGTTCAAGTATGCCAGGCTTTCCAGCACTTACCATAATTTATGCCTGACTCTGTGCCTTGAAGATTCCAAATTTCTCCAGTTTTATATATCAGATAGGAACTATAGAGTTCCTTAAGGCAGAGCCATAAACCACTATCAGTCAGAAAATGTAAGATGAGTAGAACAAGGGCTTACAAACTTATGCTCTGCTCCACAGTTAAGAGTTCCATAGTCAGGCAAGACTGGGAAGTGCTGCATATAATAGACCCTTAAACAGGTGTGCATTTGTACAGTACACCCATATCAGACATCCACACACATGTGTTCAACTTACTGTTGAGACCTGTAAAGGGTTCATCACTGTCTCTTATGGCCATTCAGGTGGCTGGCACCATTGGAATGTGCCAACTTATTTACTATGGTCTCTAGTTCTTCCATTACTCCATGATCCAATACACATATTTGACACATATGGTTTATCAAAATGCAAGCAGGTAATGGTGTGCAAAAGATGTCAAATACAAGTTGTACAGATTCTAAAGAGCTTTCAGGGGATGGTCAATTCAACAAGATAACAGTCAGCAGGAAAGTAGGGATAGCCAGTCATTTCAATTTATGAAGGGTCACATGGCATAACATGACATGGCATATTAGGAAGGTCCAGGGGAGAAATTATGGCCAGAGCATGTCTGTTCCTCAGGGAATTTGGAAAGGAATTTAAAAAGGGAACAGGGCAGAAGTCAAACTCATCTCTATAGGGACTGGACTATAATGACCCTTATGCTGGCAAATTCTTTAAAGTTCACCTTTCAATGAATCTATCACCACTTCTAAAGGGAATTCCCCTCACATCTCCAACTTGCAGACCCACAGAACACATCTGACATCCCTTGACAGAGAAGCTTCTTTATCTCACCTAAGGAAGGAACCTTTTTTTTATAGAACCCCCTATTCACCTCTCTTATCATGACCACAGAGGAGTTCCAAAACAGAATTTGGCAAATTACGGCTCATTCACCAAATCCAACCTCTGTCTGTTTCCTAAATACAGTTTTATGGAACACAGACACACTCATCCCTTTATGTATTATCAGTGGCTGCTTCCATGCTACAACAGCAGAGTCGAGTAGACATACTATCTGGTCCATAAAGCCTAAAATATTTAACATTTAACCCTTTATAGAGAAAAATGTGCCAACCCTTATTCTAAAGCAACTAGCAACTCAGCAAAAGGATATAATACCATTGTGAAAAAACACAGAGCCAAGTAGGGCTTCTGTCTAGTCAGCTGTCTCCATAGCTGACATACCAAGAAGAGGGAGGAAAGCACTCAAAGGAGAGCATTCTTGTAGCACAGCATCCCCTGAGCCCCTGAGCACACACCTCTAGAATCCAAAGTTGCTTCTTTCAAATATTCTCTGCCAGCGGATTTTTCTGGCCAAACAAGGCAAATTGAACATTTCCTCCAAGGCAGATCTCCAGCATAGATAGATGGGAAGTTGGTAAATAAGCTCCTTCAGTCCTCAGTCGGAGCACCTTGGAAGTGCTTCCAAAATATTCCCCCTTTTGTTTAATTCAAGTTGGGTTCTATTCTTTGCAACTTAAGAATCCTGACTAATCTCAGTAGGCTGCTGTACAGCAACTTCTCCATGTAGGGACCTGGGGACCAAGATGACCAGGTATCCAGTAGAGAGTCACTGGGGGTTCAAGGGTTCTGGTGGGACAGAGACCCCAGGAAGGACCTTTGAGCACTCTGTAGTCAATATGCCATGGCTCAAGAGAGAGCAACACTAGCTTCCCCACTTCTGCCACTCCACCAGAAGACCCCAGTGTTCATGACTTCTGGAGGCCACCCCATAAATGACTTATCAAGTCCTCCAGGGCCCCACATGACCTGGCCTCTGCCTCTCTCCAAGTTCATCTCCTTGCCATCCTCTTCCCTTATAACTCTCTGGCCACACTGTCCTCTTTCCATTTCCTTGGCCAGTCAAGACTTTTCTCTCCTGTTTATCTTTGCAGTTGCTCTTCCCTCTACCTGCAACACTTCTCTGAGATTTTTGTGTGACTGACACCTCTGGCCATTCAATGCTCAACAAAAATATTACATTCTCAGAAAGGACTTCCCTGACTACTCCATCTAAAGTGGGCTTCTCCCTCCTGCCCCTTCACACTTGATCACATCACCCAGTTTTGTTTCCTACTTAGCACTTGCTACTGTGAAATTATCTTGTTTATATATTTATTTATATTACCGGTCTCTCTCTCTGTTTCTGAGCTTATGCCCCAGAAGAGAAGGGGCTTGTCTATTATTTACTACTGTTTTCCCAGCATCAGGAAAGCACATTGTATATGGTACATAAATATTTGTTGGGTAGATGTGTGAATGAATAAAAGGATGGATGGAAGGAAGGAAGGAAGGAAGAAAGAAAATAGGGTTAATTCCTCTCCAGAATTGCCCAGATCTTGCAGCTTGAGGCTTGGTCACCACTTGAGCCAGATATGTTTTCCCATGGAATAAGTACCAGTTAGAAATGTGTTAGGCTGCAAAGTCCAACTATAATAGCTAAAAGATAAGCAATTGTTTTTCTCAGTAATAAGAAATCTAATGATAGAAAATTACCGGCATTAGTTCAGCTATTTAATGATGACATCGGAAACCCAAGCTCATTTTCATTTCATCATCTTTAGAATGGTGGCTATCTCCTATGTGTGTCTTGCCTCTTGGTGACAGGATGGCTGCTGTAGCAAAAACATCATACTCACATTAAGGCAAAAAGGGAGAGAAGGGGCAATACCAACCTTACTGTCTTGTCCTTTCAGGAAAGCAAAAGTTTTTCCTAAAATTTCCCCCCAAACATCCCCAGGATTTTCAATTATATCTCATTAGACAGAACCAGATCACATGACCTGGATGCAAGGGAGTTTGGAAAAGTGACTACATATCCCTTCAGCCTCTATAGCAGAGAAGCAGGTGAGCAGAGATAGGAACAGGTATTCTAATGAACCAAATTCTGGTGTTGGCCACCGAGCATTATCTCCAGGAGCCATGACAACTGAAAGAGGAAGGACAGGATGCGCCCAGTACCCCCAAGTATCAAGAAGTGTTAACCAGGCCACCAGAGAAAAGTTTCCTTCCCCTGTTCCAGCCAAATCAGCAACTCCCAATGCAATGAGTGTTGTTAAGACAATGATTTGGGAAAACGCATCCTTGGAGAACTGAAAGTGACTCACTCTCACGTTAATTTGTGGATTTCACAATTGAATTAAATGAGATAGAATAAGAATGATGTAAAAATGTCATTTTTTAAAGAAAGTTTAAATAACTCACTACATTTAGTCATGAAGTTGTTTTAAGCTGTTAGATTATTTCCAGACTAGGCAAAAGAAACAAGCCTGGGAGATTTGCCTGGTGTGTTAACACATATTATTTACCCCGAGATGACATTTTAATAGCAAGGGAAACATGAGCAGCCTCCCAACCCTTGCACACGTTTTGCCACATGCTGCTCTGAACACATAAATCCTGGCTTTGTCAACAATAATGAGGCCCAGAGAGCAAGCACCTGCTGAGGTCTTTAAACTTTTCCTGAGAAAAATATACATAATTAAGGAATTGTGAGCACTCACTTCTGATTTATTATTAAAACAACACACCTTGGGCTGCATTTACACCCTCATCCATTGGAGTTAAACAGACAAATGATTAAATATCAACCTTACAGGGAGTCTCCCAACATGCTCTGCTTCAGTTTTCTGCTTTGATCCCACCTGTTCTCAGAGAAAGAAGGAGAGAAATTGAGCAGCACCACAGCACACACAGGGAGTGGCTTCCATGAAGCTGGATCCCTCTCTGCCTTCCATTGTCCCCAGCTTTTATGAAAAGTGTAGAGTTCATAGTTAATAGTGCTGACCCTGGGCTCTAGACCTGGGTTCAAATACCATCTCTACTAGCTAAACCTGTGTGCTTTCCACTTTCTGAGGCCTGGGCTCCTTACTTGTAAAATGAGGTGGATAATGACTCCTGCCTCATAGGGTTGCAATGAGGATTTGGTATAACTCTGGACACAGTTTCTGCCATATAGTAATTGCTCATGGTCACAAGATGGCTGCCACCATTCAAACATCACATCTACATTTGTGGCAGGAAAGGAGAGCAGAGGTGATGTCAACCTCATCTATCTGATTGAAACCTCCCCCCATTAGCAGCAGAAACTGTGACTAGCTTTTCTATATGGGAATATAGTGTCAGGGATGACACACAGGTGTCATCATCTACATCATCTTCTACATCATTTCTTCTGAATCACCCACTTTGAGGATCTTATTCCTCAACCTACTCCCTTTTGCAGGAAGCATTTCCTGATCATTGAGAACTCAGTACCACATCAGCTTCAGTGGGAACCAATGGAGAGCATCTTCAAATTATCATCTCTGTGGAAAGAGAGAGGCTGGAGGTAGCCAGCAGCACATAACCTTTTTCCCTATGGCTTTTAAAGGAAATGTGTTCATATGATGTGTATTAGACTGTCATGAAAAGCCACTTAGGGGAACACCATGAAAGCAAGCCCATGGAGGTGGCTGTCAAGGAGCAGTGCCTTTTCATGAGTCTCTCTTTATCGAGGAAGGAAGAAGTCCCTACTTTTCCCCTGATGTTAGAGGCAGGGTTGATGTTGGCAGCTAGAAAGCCTGGCAAAGCATCAGGAAAGCTGTAGACTACAGCACAGCTCCTGACAGAAAAGGCTCCAGTGATACATACTGCGGTGAGAATTCTTCATCAGAGGCTTCTTGATCACCCACTGGGGGCTCAGTATTGGTGGAAGACAGTGAAGAGGTTTGAGGCTGACCCTGGAAGGCTGGTTGCCTCTCCAGTGTGAGAGAAGGTAAGCAGTTTTAGAGTTGGCAGGGCCCAGGGTAGCCTCCATGGGCTGGGAGTTAGTGAGGGCTGCTAGGAAAAGGAGGGCCTTGGCAGAAAGTCAAGCATTCAAAAGGTGGGGGAAGGGGCAAAAATACAGAGGTTAACATGAGCAGAGTGGGCTCATAACACTGTGTTTCCTCAATTCTAGGATGACATTAATTTTTGGATGAGCCTCCCGAATGTATATTAAATGAACATAACTATATGACACGTCCTGATCTCCGAAACACCATGATGTGAGGGAAATGTGGGGCATAGAATTGCGAGCTGCCACCTTTCATCAGCTTCTTGTTCCCATGATTGGTGCAGATGTGTTCTAATGTCCTTCACCAGCATCCTATGAAGAAGGTGCTGTTTCCAATTCTGTTTTCCAGATGAGCAGGCTGGAGATCAGAGCCTCAGGGATTTGGCCAAGTTCTACCATAGGCCTTACTGCTGCAATGCCTGGCACGGCTTATGGGTGAGGTGCTGCAAATGGGGCAGGTCCAGGTGGGTGAAGGAGGGGAGTCACCATGGCTTAGGCCCCCATCATTGCTTGCCTGTTTTACCATCCTCCACTCAGCAATCAGAGTAATCTGCCTTCCCTTTGCCCTGGAATGGGTGTCTGGGCCACCCCTCCTCTCTTTCTCTTTCTCTCTCTCTCTCTCTCTCTGTCTCTCCATCTCTGTTTCTCTCTCTGTCTCTCTCTCTTCCAGCTACACTGACCTCATTCTTGTTCCTTGGAACACCAGAAAACACCTAGTTCCTTCTTGCCCCAGGCCTCATCCCCTGCTCTTCTCCACCTGAAAAGACACTTCTCTCCCAGATAGCCACAGTCTTAGCTCCTCTCATCACTCAACACTGGCCTCAGAAAGGCCTCTCACCTTCCAATCACAGTAACACCAGTCTGGTTTATTACCTTTATAACACTCTGAGATTGTTTCACTTTATTTTTGTTTATTTGTTTGTTGTCTCCCCATTAGAATGTGAGCTCTCTGACAGCAGGACTTGTGTCTGTTTTGATCACTGGTATATCATTTGTATTTCTGAATGAATGAATGCACCCCACCCATAGGGATGATGTGCCCTGACTTTATTTTTTTCAATATATGAAGTTTATTGTCAAATTGGTTTCCATACAACACCCAGTGCTCATCCCAAAAGGTGCCCTCCTCAATACCCATCACCCACCCTCTCCTCCCTCCCACCCCCCATCAACCCTCAGTTTGTTCTCAGCTTTTAAGAGTCTCTTATGCTTTGGCTCTCTTCCATTCTAACCTCTTTTTTTTCCTTCCCCTCCCCCATGGGTTTCTGTTAAGTTTCTTAGGATCCACATAAGAGTGAAACCATATGGTATCTGTCTTTCTCTGTATGGCTTATTTCACTTAGCATAACACTCTCCAGTTCCATCCATGTTGCACAAACGTATGGCCAACTAATCTTTGACAAAGCAGGAAAGAATATCCAATGGAAAAAAGACAGTCTCTTTAACAAATGGTGCTGGGAGAACTGGACAGCAACATGCAAAAGATTGAAATTAGACCACTTTCTCACACCATTCACAAAAATAAACTCAAAATGGATAAAGGACCTGAATGTGAGACTGGAAACCATCAAAACCCTAGGGGAGAAAGCAGGAAAAGACCTCTCTGACCTCAGCCATAGCAATTTCTTACTTGACACATCCCCAAAGGCAAGGGAATTAAAAGCAAAAATGAACTACTGGGACCTTATGAAGATAAAAAGCTTCTGCACAGCAAAGGAAACAACCAACAAAACTAAAAGGCAACCAACAGAATGGGAAAAGATATTGCTGATGTGCCCTGCCTTTAAACAAGATGACCAAACCTGGGCGTCAGTTGGGAACTAAAGCAGAAGAACATAAGGCTGAGTGGTGTCTCAAGGCTCTTTCCAGCCTGGGCAGGTTGCCCACCTCTAAGCTCCTCTTCCATCCAGAAACAAGGCACTTCTCCTCATGCTTCTTCCCATGCTCAGCTGCATTATCCCAGGGCTTTCTCACATTATCCTGGAGCTTCTTCTGCAGCTGTTCTGTTCTGCAACTTCA
The DNA here is from genome assembly GCF_014898765.1 of Herpailurus yagouaroundi. Classification (NCBI taxonomy): domain Eukaryota; kingdom Metazoa; phylum Chordata; class Mammalia; order Carnivora; family Felidae; genus Herpailurus; species Herpailurus yagouaroundi. The sequence goes on from NW_024412421.1 coordinate 812,874, forward strand.
GACCTTATTGCACCTAATGCTTATCTCATCTTTGTCTTAATAAAGGTGAAGCTCAAGTGCCTCTCTATGTCCCTGTTTGTTTTCCCAGCCTGAAGTCAGATTCTTGACATGCTTTGGCATCACAAGGTAGCTCCACCTTTCTGCCATTATTTCTAGCAGCAATACTTCCAGTACCTTTTTCAGTAGAAAGTCATTGGGAGGACTAGTGTCCATTTAGGCCATTGGTTAATACGTGCTTAGAGAGGCCTGGCCCTGCCTCACTGCATAGAAGAGAAGATTCAGTCCTGTCTCAGAGAACTCCCAGTCTCCTTTAGAAAACCAAGACTTGTGCTTGCACAACCACAGGGATTCATTCAGAATTATGTCATTGTCAGGGCTAAATTGTGTAATTCAAACAGTAAGTGCCTAAAGAGTACAGAAGTCATTGTGGACTGGAATGGTCAAGGAGGGCTTCCTGGCAGAGGCAGGGGAACACTAAGCCTCACCCTTATAGACACAGGGGGATAGCAATATTAGGAGGGGCAGAGCATAGCTTAAGTCTTACTGATGTTGAGTTTTTTCCAACTTGCCTGTGGAATTTTTTTGTTTTATTATCTAAGAAATCTTGCAACTTCTACACCTGAACAATGTCTTAAGTAAGAGCTTACATTTTCAATTAATGTCACTAGAATCAACTACTCTTGAAAGGTCTGTCATGCTTCCATAAACCCTTCCCAGCTTTGAGGAGTTGGGGGAGATGGGCAGGAACATACCCCCACTCTTATGGTTTAACTGACCCCTGAGGATGGGTGGGGTTTGTATAAAAAGGAGGAGAGAGGAGTGCTTTCCAGGGAAAGGGAGTAAGTGAAATTCTGTAGATGGAAATGCATAAGAAATCTGTGAGAATCCTAGAGAAAATAAATGGAGGCAGCAATTCTTATCCATTAAGGAACAAATCAGAGGTGCCAGACAAGAGACCCTTACCAGTGCAACTGCATTGTTCCGCAGCTTCTTTCTCTGCTTCCTCTGCATTCTCAGAGATTCTTCCCTGAGATTATTACTCAGTGTGACTATAGACAAAAACTTTAATATGCATACGATACTTGGTAACTTTCATTTCATCAGATCTTCATAACATCCCTATGAAGAAGCAGAACATGGTAGGTACATTAGCCCCCATCTCTAAGTGAGGAAACTGAGGCTTAGACAAGTTAAATTAAATGATTTGCCTGATGTCACACAACCAGTGCAAGCACCAGAGCCCCCTGGCATTCTTATCTCCCAACCATCTTGCTATTTTCCCTGTGGAGACTTCATCCTGCTATTCCTCCTTTAGTCATAATGAGTGTACACACTGAATTCAAGTGTCAGACTGATAATATAATCTTTTTATGTAGTGTTTTCCCATTACAGAGTGATATTACCTTGCCTTTTCATATTCCATTTTCCCCGAAAGTTGTATCATTAAAGAATATGTTCTGACTTATCCAATAAAGTGTTTAACCTTTTTTAATGTTTTATTGATTCTCAAAGCTTTGGTTACACCAGAAAATCCTGATTGCTACATTAACAACCTCATTGATATTCTTTTAACAGACCCTCTGCAATGTGAGAGGTAGTGTGAGAAAGATGGGGCTCCCAACGATCCGTTAATCAATGAACTAATCTTGCATCCACGTTATGCACATTGCAGGAAAATGGGTAATGAGAAATAAGGGCTACACAAAGGTCCCATTGGGGGTGGTAACATCCAAGCCCAGCCTGCTGCCAGAGCATGAAGCAAGGGTCCCTTTGGAGTCAGTGGAACAAGGAAAAATTTTTTCTCCAGCCTGCTCCCTTCAATCCCTTGTAACCAATGTGATCCTTGCAAAGCCAAATTGGACTCTTCAAGGGCAACCATGCACCACTGGACAGCTTTAAGCAGAATTGAGATATAAAGTCCAATTCTTTAGTGAGGCATACAGTTCCTCCTGATCTGGCCTCTGCGCTATGCCAGTTTCATCTTTCACCTTGTGCCTCTCAGAAATCTATATTGCAGCTATGCCCAACTACTAGGACTAAGGTAAAGCAAGTGAGGCACTAGCCTCAGGGGCAAAATTGAAAGGAACAGCAAAAATCTCAGTAAATAAGAAAAATAATATTTTAATGCAATATGTTTAAAAACCAAAATTAATGCAAGAAATTCATATTGAACAAAATATCAAAAGTTCAAATGAAGACAAAATCTTCCCTGTATTTGCATAACCCTGCCTTACTCACTCCCTCCTAATTCCAGACCCATCTTCTCCTTCTAGTTTTCCAAACACACTGTGCACTTTCTGACTTTCTGGACTTTGCCTGTGCCATTTTCTATACCAAGAAGACTCTTCCCTGTAAATAATCTTTCAGGTATCAGCTTTGGTATCGGCTTTTCCAGGCAAGTTTTCTGTGATGTTCATAATGATTGTACCATCCAGTCATACACACAAACCTGGGACTGATACCCCCACAATGTGCCTCATGAACAACTTCCGTAGTATTTATCACACTCCACTATTATTGCCTGACTGTCTCCCTGTCCAACTTATAAGCTCCATGAAGGTGGAGGCTGGCTCATGGTCACCACTCTTCCCATGACTGGTGGTTGTGGTTGGGACTATGGCTGTGGTGGTTTCTCCTTTCCAGGCTGCCTGGAGATAGGCACCAAGCCAAGCTGAGTCAACATGCAAACATGTGTCCACATGCAAACATGTGTCCTGCTGAGGTGGGAAACTCACACTGGCTGCTGGTTCCCTCACCTGAAACCACATTTCTTCCAGGGATGCCATGAGGTGGAGGTCAATGGATCTGAAAAACTAAAAGAAAAACTGCAAGAAACACCCAGGAAAATCAGGAAGGGTCGGGGTCCTGATTTTCAGAGGAAACAGCTGCCCAAATGTCCAAGAATCACTTTCAGGGGACAGTTGGAAGAAAGCTCTTTTTTCACCCCAGCATTTCACTGGACTGTCAATGCCTATCCCTTTGATCTGGCTAGGATGATTTTTGTCTTGCAGTTGTATGACAAGACAGTGACATCATTGGAGCCTGGCTGGGTAGTAGGAGATAAAACCAGATGTAGGTAGACCAACAGGATTGTGTGTTCCCCACCTCTTCTTACTCCTCAGATTTAAGTGATTAGAGCAAGGAAGACAGCTCTAGGAACAGAACAGGGCCCACGGCAGAAGTACTAAGACTGTTATCTAGGGAATGGGGGTCAGAGAAAGAATGGAGCTGCTGAGCCTGGACACGAACACCTGAATCTTGTTCCCACAGCACTGCCCCTCCCCCATCAATCCCCTTCTTCTGGTCCTTTTCTTCTCTCACTACTCTCCTTCCTAAATTCACCAGAAGGGACATGAACTAGGGCTTGGGATTTAGCCCAGTGTATACTCCTTGGTATACATTTAGCATCCAAAGTAGCTAATTACCCCAGGAGAATGTGAACTCTGAGTGGAAAAATAATGAGACATTTGAGGAGTCTCATTCTGTGAAAGAAGAACATCACACCCAACAACCTTTACTTTACAGAACAAAAATTTATAACCATAATAAAGTCAAAGATATATGAGAGGCAGTTGACAAAGCAATTATAAGTAATACCTAATTAGAAATACTGAAAATGAAAATTGTAATAATAGAAATATAGAGTTCCATAGATGAGTTATAGCAGAATGGATATAGCTAAAAAATAGTGAATTGGTAGGTCATATAGAATTTTTCTACTCAAAAAATATGATCCATTGACTAGCAGCAGCAACATCATCTAGGAACTTGTTAGAAATGCAAATTCTCAGACCTTGCCCAGATCTATCCAAATCTGAACGCACATGTTAACAAGATTCCTGGGTGATCTGTATGTTCGCCAAAGTCTGAGAAGTGCTGACATGGTTCTCAACACCGGCTGCACACTGGAGTTCTCTAAGAGATTTAAAAGTACCCACCACCAGGGGCACCTGCGTAGCTCAGCTGGCTAAGCATCTGTCTCTTGATTTTGGTTCAGATTACAATCTCACAGTTGTGAGATCAATTCCCACGTTGGGCTCAGCGCTGCACATGGAACCCACCTAGGATTCTACCTCTCTCTCTTTGTCTCTCTCTCTCTCTCTCTCTCTCTCTCTTTCTGCCCTCCCTTTCTTGCACTCTTTCTCTCTCTCTTTCTCTCTTTCTCTCTCTAAAATAAATAAGCAATAACAACAAAAAAAGTGCCCACCAGAGAGCTACATTTGATTAGTTTGAGGCATGCAGTTGTGAAAGCTCACAGAAGATTCTAATGTGTAGCCAAATTTGAGGAACATTGACTTAGAGAAGCCTTCTCAGGAAAAAGATAGTATTAAAACAATGTAAAATGTGAGAGATATGGTACACAGAACCTGAAAGATCAACATGGAAAGACACAAGAGAAAGGAAGAAATGGTTTTTGAAAATAATGAATGAGAAATTCCAAAATTAAAAGAAATATTCAGGACCTCAGGTTGATATATTGAAAGAGTGCAAAAGGGATAGATTTTAAAAAAAAGATTCACATGCAAAAATATATTGATATTTGGGAACATCAGGGATAAAGAACAGCCTTTAAAAGATATAGCGTGAAAAGTAGATCATTCAAATATGAACAATAATAAGACAGTAACACTCAAATTCAATTCCAGTGTTTTCATCCACCCAAAGTGATGAAAGAAAAAATTTTGAACTCAGAATTTTATATCTAGTTCAACTAGCACTTACACATAACAAAGTAAGATACCCGAAGCCATACAAGCTGCAGACCAACTTTGAAATGCTGTGTCAGTTCAGGTTCATGGCTGAAGCACACAAAGCAGAGCTGGATGCACAGGCCATGTACAGAAATACCCTGGAAAGGTGGAAGGGTGGTAGTAGGGAATGGAGGAGAAGCCCTACTGATTTTCCTTGTTGCCTCAGACCCCAGGCTGACAGCACAGTGCTATCACTGATCCTGACTTTGTGGAAATGTTTGATATTTTGTTCATCATGAATTTTTTCATTAATTTTAATGCTTTAAATATCATATTAAAATATTATCTGTCCTTGCTGAGTTTTTTGAAACCCCTTTACATTTTGCAACCCCAGGTGAGTGCCTCACTCCACCCAACTCACCCTAGTCTGCTACTAACCTACTCCTACTACTATCCAGCTGTCTCAAAGCCTCCAGGTCTCTGGGAATGGGATATCTGCAAAACTGCCTCAGCTCATCAGTGCCTCCAGACCCAACCATCCAAGGTAAGGGTGTTTCTTCCCACATGAAAATCAAAAACCAGGCCACCACTCACTTGGCAGCCCCATCCCCAGCCGGCCAGCAGAGCACCACAGAACGTGGGCTGGAATACTAACCACTCTGAAGATTGAAATTCAGCTTGAGAACTTTGTGGTTGGAGAGGGCTCCTGCTGCGAGAAGGGAATATGACAGATGGCATAAGATATTACAGTAATTTTACTGACAAAGCACTAAGCGTATCACAGAAGAAGTTCAAAATCAATTCATCTGCTTCCCAGCAGAAGCAAGTCTAACAGGCAGTGAAGCATAATCTTGATAATGTAGTTGTTCCAAAAGAAGAAGGAATTAACCAGGCTACCCTAAATGTGTTTGTATGACATTTTTTTGTTTCTTTCTGTTACCCTGATAAGGACTTAAAATCCCATTTGTATGGAAATAAACTAAGCTCCAAAGTTATCTTCCTGTTCTGGGGCATTAGCTCAGGTTTGCCATGAACTCTTCTCTAGCTAAATAGGATCTTAGGCTTCGACCCTGCAGAGTTTAAGCTTTTGTTGTTAAAGAAAAAATGCACCCTTGTTCTGTTAAATAACAAAAATTCAATCAAGTAAATTTTAAAGATCCGGCTGGCTTTATTAAGAAATTCACGAATTAGGCAGCATCCCATGAGGGGAGCTCCAAAGGGCTACAGAAAGAGAAAGGTTTTTAAAGGCAGGAAAGTAAATCATACACAGAAAAATGATTATTTCAGGTGTGGTCACTTATTTATGTTGGGAATTACTAGGTGGGTTGCCCCATCTTCCTTTGGGGGATGGAGAAGCCATGTGAAAGATTACCTTACTGGTGCTGACCAGAAAATTCATAACTGGCTAGTTAAGTCTGCATTTCTGGGGGAGGTTGAAACTGCAGTTAAGTTAGGTATTAAGCTCCAGTTTGGTGACTTGGCCTAAGTGACCCCATTTGGGGCACAGGGTTTTTTTTTTTCAACAATTCCAACCACTGCAACTATGTCTCTTTTAGGGGCTGTATCCATTAAGGTTCTTTGATGGCAAACAAAGAAAACTGACTCTGAGCAACCCAACATCCTTCTTATAAGTTCTTTCTCTATTTGAATTAAAGAAAGATTCAGCTGAGCTAGAGAACCAGGTTTAATTGGAACATGAACCATGCAGTGTGTTGCATAGATAGGAAAGGGCTGGGGTAGGTGGTATGGAATAGTTGACAGGTTTGTCAGAGTTCATTCATTCCAACAACAGACCCCCAACTGATTACTTCACTCAGGATTCAAAGTCTCCAAAAAACTAATCTAATTGTCCATGTTTGGGTCATGTGCCCACAATATTTGACAATCCCAAGACTGCACTCAGTGAGTGAGGAAAATTTCCCAGTAGAGATATGAAGGTGCTGTGACTGAAAGAAGGTGGGGTGGGCGCTTGGTAAGCAACCACAGAGGAGCAAAGTCTTCTCAGAAATCAAAGGCACACTGTTAAACACATTGAAGTTCCAGTGTTTCCCTAGCACATTCTAACAATATAGAAAGGTTTGAAAAATGCACTTCACACGGTTCCTGATACGTAATAAACAAATCATTATCATTACTTTCATCATCATCATCATCAACAACAACCAATATTTATTATTTGAACTATCTGGCCAAGACTTCATAAAAGTGAGATTTTCTGGTGGGCCAGGGAGAGCATCTGAAATGGCTTGGTTTTTTTTTTTTTTTTTTTTTCAGTGGAAGAAATAAAGAGGTGGGTTATCACTGGCAAATGCTTCTGAAGAGTCCTGGCCTCCTGCTACAGCCCAAACTTCATTGTCCATGCTACTCCAGGTCCATGTTTCCATTAGGCACAGTGGGCACACTGTCCAGGGTCCACAAGACTATTAATAGGCACACAAAATGTTTTTAAGTCAGAAGAAAAAAACATGAACTTTTAAGTTTAAGAAAATGTATAATATTATGTATATGTATAATACATAATATTGTCTTTTTATCTCAAGTTTTTATTTAAATTCTAGTTAGTAAGCATATATATTTGTCTTTGTACCAACATAGTTGTTAAATATAATAATGAAAGTCATAGAGCAGCTCTGAGTCATCCTCCACCACATCAAAATTTGTATGCTTTGTGGAGGAAATCTAGGGCCACTTTCTTTCCATTCATGACCAAGAATCTTCCTCCATCCCACACTAGATCTTCCTAAATCATTCTTAATACTTTACTGAGTATGGGGCTGAAAATGTTCATAGATCTCATATTCTTTATTTAATAAACAGATTCATTAACTATCTAGTACAGGCCAGATACTCTGAAAGCTACTGGAACACAGTTGTGGCAAGGTAGACGTATTCTTTGTGTTCATGGGGATTAAAGTCTAATTGGAGAAATATGTAACCAAAGTGCTCATCTTACCTGGCTATAATTACCTGGTTACTAGGGGTATATATATCCATATCTAAGGGTTTTTTTTTTATTTTATTTTTAGGTAATCTCTACACCCAATGTGGGGCTTGAATTTACAATCCTGAGATCAAGAGTCATATGTTCTACCAACTGAGCCAGTCAGGCACCCCGCTATATCTAAGATTTTTTTGTGATGCTCATCATAGCATACATAACCTACCCCCAAACTTCACAGTTCCCAAATCCTCACCTTAATGCCCCCATTAATTCCTTTTATAAGAATATTCATTCAAACAGGTCTAGAATACAGTCTTTCTCATTAAGACATCATAAGTATAGAGGAAAGGATGGATGGATGGATGGATGGATGTTTGGATGAATAGGTGAAAGAAGGGAGGATAAAAAATGAAAGGCAAAAAGAACAGATGATCAATGGAAGGACAGATGGATTGATAAATGTATGGAAGTTTGACTTCAGGGATGAATAAGTGGATGGAGAGAGGAAGGAAGGATTAAATTAAGGAAAAGAGGAATGGAGGGATAAGTGGACAGATGTGTTACTAAAAAATTATATAGAAATATAGGAAAAATGGATGCAGAGGGTTGAATGGGTGGGTGGTATAAGGATAAATGAATGTATGGATGAGTGGATATAGTGATTAGTGACATGCAAATAAATAAATGAGATTGAGGGATAGATAGAATAATTGAGGAAGAAAAAGATTGAAGTAGGAAAGTTTGAACAGATGTTTGGAAAGAAACATAGCGAGATGAATAGGTGGGTGAATGCAAAGTGGATACACTGATGACCAGGAACACAGATGAATAGACAAATCAAGGCATGGCTAAAATAGTAGAGGCAGGGATGTATGGAGCTTCATTTGATGGAGGGAATGATAGACTTGTGTGTGTATCAATTAATGAGTAGATTGCATGAATATCTGGATCAATGGATGATGAATTGATAAATTAAAATTCAAGTTACAAGTGGTAAGAGAGAATAAGCATATACTAAAAGACATTGTATGTAACTTAATACAATAGAATGTGGCACACAGAGTGTCATGTTACAGGCTATCCTGATATTGCTTCTAACTGGGGATGTTAGTGTCAGAAGGCATCTGAGGTAATAAACTGTGTGAAACCTTGAAAGGTGACATCAGTTTGGACTGCAGTCACACATGAAGGCTTTATGGGGAGGTTGGCACATTCATCAAAGTGAACAAAACATTGAGCTGAAATGGGGTGGGAAGGACCCATCTCTTCCTCCTCAAGTGAGGAAGTGCCCCCCTCCTCTCTGCTTCTCTGAGACCATTTGTCTCTGCCATTTGTCCCTTTCAGTGATAAATTATTTGTTGTTGTTGTTAATTAAATAACAAAAAAATGTGGAATGGGAAGACATTCTGCAAATTCTCAGGTACTCCTTTTAGCTGTGGCACTTCTGCAGATATTCATTCAATTAGCTACATATTTTAGAAGGGCCTCCTCTGTGCCAGGCCCTTCCATGTGGGAGACAGAAAAGAATTGGAGAATTACTGTCCTCTATCAAGTCCCAGAGCCTCCACCACTTTCCAGGAACAGGACCCTAGGCATGTTTCTTAACTCATGTAATCCCCACAGCAATGCTACAAAATAAATATTGTTATTATCCCTATTTTAAAGATGAGGAAACTGAGGCACAATGAAGTTAATTCATATAAAGGACATATGTCAGGCACTGTTATAAGTATTCAAAACCATTATTCATTTTCCATACCCTGTGGTAGATTGCAAAAATGGCCACAGTTCTTCACCACTCCCTGACCCCATGCCTTTGCAATGCCATTTAGCAGCCACTTCCATCAAAAGACATTCTATTTCCCCACCTCTTAAAGCTGGGCTGACTGGCAACTGCCATAGGACAACAGAATGTGGCAGACATGATGTGTCAGTTTTGAGCCTAGGCCTTAAGAGACAGTGCGAGTTTCCTGTGTCTTAGACCTTGATGCTGCCATGTAAACAAACCCAAGCTAGTCTGCTAGAGGATGAGGGACCATGTGGCACAGCTACCCCAGTCACTCCAGCTGAAGCTAGACAACTTTTGGACATGTGAGTGAAGCCACTCAGTCTCCAGATGACCCCCAACTGACCACAGAACCTGAGCAAGCCCAGGAGAGATTTGCTAAGCTTACCCCTGATCTGCAGAACTGCCCAGTTGACCCCTAGGCTCAAGCAAGAGTCATGGTTGTTGTTTCAAGTCACTGAGATTGGGGTGGTTTAAAGGGTATAGTAGGGACTCCTAAAGACCATATAAGTTTGGAAAGGACACATACTCAAAAAGGCCAAGATAGAAAGATGTAGGAGCACAAAGAAGGAAGGATGGATCTCTTCTCGCCAGAGCAGGGGGGCCAGTGCATTCCTGGTAGAGATAGTATTGGGATCAGGCCTTGAGGGAGAGTGGTGTCTGTAAGGCATCCCCACTCCTAATGGCACAGCAACTAAAACCTAAATCCCAAATGTCCACCCAAGAGCTTCAGACTCATGGATGAGTCAGGCTCCCTCCCAGTCACAGGCACCAAAAAGTCTCAAGAGGATGTCAAGCTGGTCAGGACAAGGAGCACCACACCTCCACCTGGGTGGCCTTGAGACCAGATTACTGGACACCCAGACACAACCCAAAATGTCTAGCCAGGGGCCAAGTCCTCCTATCTCCCTGCTCCCCTGTGCAGACTTCATGGCCCTCCTTTCCCATACTCCATTAGCATTCCTAATAGATCCTGTAAAGAGCCATGCAACTCCAAACTCAGGGAAATGTTCAAAACCATGTTCAATACCAAAATGAGACAAGAGAAACCATGATTAATTCACAAGGAAGCAACTGGCTTTAGAGACGAGATGAAGCAGGCAAGAAGACAAGGGGTGTCTGTCAGCAGCAGTTACTTCCAATGAGCAGCTTCACACATAGTACCTGCTGGCTCACAGGGGAAGCAGTGTGAACTGACCATCAGGCCAGCAACTACAGAGGGAACCAGGCATTATCTCCAAACCGGCTTTGATCAAAAAGTTATACATGCTCACAGTTTAAGACTCAGGAACTTTACAAGATTTACTAAAAAATAACAGCCTTATGCCTCTCTAACCCAAATACCCCCAACTCCCAGAAGCAACCACTCTCAACTGTTTCTACTGATCTATTTGGTATTACCTAGATATCTCTGAAATATCAAGAAGGAGCCATACGTGTGCTTTTAGCTCTTGGCATCATTTATTTTCTTTCCAATGTAGTGAAAACAGTGCTGTTTGCTTCCTATTAGGGGCTTTCCTGAGATATCTTCTGATCCCTACCTGTCAGGTCTATTTAAGGTCAAGACACTAGCATGCTGATTGGAAGCTCAATCACATGGTAAGACTTACCAACTGTAGGACAACCAAGCAGTCAGTCCACTAAAGAACTTCCAATGTCAGTATCTCTGAAGAAGTGACAAAAAAGAGACCCTAAAGAAGTTTCCTTTAAATTCCTGCCCATAGCATTACAGGCCTGGCAGTCAGCAACCTGGAAGCTGAGTGGGAGAAGAAGCTATTATAGAAATATTCAAAATGATACCGTTTTTACTACAGCACACCTGTATCTATAGTGCATGGTATCTTCCCCATCTCAGGCCAGAGACCATCTGTTTTATCTTCTCTGAGAAAAAAAAAAAATCTTCTTCCCACCTGTGTGGGAAGACCAATCACCAACACCATGGAATGGAAGAGGATTTCCCATTCTAACTGCTTCTAAAATAGATTTTCTGCTTTTTCAAGCATTGTCTTTACCTCCACCTCCAGAGATACCTGAAAGTGACAAATTCTGAGCTTTTTCCTGGATCTTCAGTTGTAATTCAGGCTGCTTCTGACCAGAGACTGCTTAAGCCAGCAGTCAGGAAACCCAAATCAGTTACCACTTGTCTCCATGCTTTTCAAAATGTGTATATTTTTGTTCCATTTCCCTTTTACTTTGTTTTCCTAAACTTATATCTTTTTTTACTTGCTTTTTGTTTACTTGCTTTTTGTTTACTCTCAAAACTTGACTAACATGCCAATGAATGTATATGTTCCGTCAGCCATCTCTACCTAGAACCTAAACTGACCTTCAACTCTAAGAAATCTCAGCCCTGAGTTAACAAGGAGACTCAGAGAACACCTTACTCCCCTGTTAGTCTCCTGAAACCAACCAAATATCCTCCCCCATGGAACTACAGACAGGAGGAAAGGTCCCACAGCACCAGGGACACAACACCTTTCCAACACATCACCTGTTGTGATTAACATATCAGCTATTGTTTCAGACTGGGCAGCCCCAGTCCCTTTCTGAAGTTGTGTATGTGGCCCAGGCCTAACCAGTCATAACATCTCATTACCCAGGGCAGTGATTGCCCCAGAAGTGGAGAGGTGATTCAACTTAGACCAATCAGAGTCCTTTCCTAGGTACAGAGTCAAGGAGAAGAAGTACTGGAGAAAAGAAAACTTCTGAGATGAAAAGATGTTGACTTGGAGCTGCCAGAGGCTACCTTTTCCACCACATAGAAAACATCTGTCTGTAGTGAGAAACAATCAAGCCACACTGAGATGTGTGTGAGAGACAGAGACTGAGCACAAGATGGAAACATTGAGAATGATGATAGCAAACAGAATGGGAAGAGAAAGAGAAATGGGCATTTCTGGAATAAGATGGAAGGAATTCTGTAACATGGACATGCAAACTAGTAACTGATATTTGTAGGTGAGAAGCAGTGGGAGAAGTGTCAAATGAGCTAAAGACAGTAGCGTCCCAATAACTGGCTCATGGGGGTGTCAGCACCAGTGAGGGAAAGAGAAATGGGAGGCCCAAGACGGTGGAGTTCACAGAGAAGCCATAGAACCAAAAAGGAAGAAAAGAATTATCTGAGCCCAGTGTAGGTGTCTTTCATCCCAGCATCTTTGTCTCCATTACCAAATTAAAAAAACAAACAAACAAAAATCTGTCATGTGTTCATTGTAAGCTTAATTCAATCTGTCTCAAGAATGGATGTAACAAGGAATAGAAAATATCCATGCTATGTGCGACTTTTCTAATGTGTTCACCTGGACAGTGATGACAGTCTCACCTTCCTGACTTTTCTGACAGTGTGGTCTATCAATTATCTCTGAAAAACTTAGAGACAGAGGGAGGCAAACCATAAGAGACTCTTAAGAACTGAGAATAAACTGAGGGTTGATGGGGGATGGGAGGGAGGGGAAAGTGGGTGATGGGTATTGAGGAGAGCACCTGTTGGGATGAGCACTGGGTGTTGTATGGAAACAATTTGACAATAAATTTCATATTAAAAAAATACATTCACATTTGAGCCAGATTTTTTTTAATTAAAAAAAAACTATCTCTGCCATGCAGCAAAACCGTGTGCGCGCACACCCACACACACACACACACACAGCACTTTCATAGATGTACATGCACACATATACACAGAAATGAACTTTCCTAGCATGAAACAATACCCTAACTTTCAAAATCACCAATTTTGCCTGTTGCCACAGTAACCAGCAGCATTAAGTCCTGCTTCTAAAATTTTAAGAGCAGATGACATGAAGTATTTATGTGTAATTGTACTGTGTAAGCAGAAAGATCTTTTCTTTCATATAAAATATGAGTGTATCTCAGGGGAGATGGGTGTTTATATCATAATGCTGTCAGACAAATATAACCAAGTCCCTCTGCCTCCCTGGCTCTCCACCCCAGTATGTATGTGTGACTTCCAGAAGAAAGTGGAAAGCAAGATGGCAAAGAGGGATCAGCCTCCACAGGAAGTCCCTGAACTGATTTGTGTTGTAGTCATTCCAAAGATCCTCAGGGGCTCAAGTCTATTTACTTCCCAAATTGAGTGGGTGGGATTACTCTTTATTTCAACTCTTACAAGCTGGAGTTCCTATTGTCCCCAGTGATTGGCTGGTTCCTGGGCGCCATTAGTCATCATGGTGTGTCAGCATGGAAGGGCCCAGGAATGAGGTCAGAACCCTTCATTTTGCAGGTGGAGATTGACAGGGGTCATAACTGGATGGTTCTGGACAAGAAGGGTATAGTCAGTGGAGGCCCCCCATGCTGCCTCCACCCCAAAAAGAGCCAGAGCCAGGTCTGGATTGGGCCATATTGATTTTTCCCTCATCCAGAGGCTTTCTGCAGATATTCTAATGTCATTTTCAGACCATTTTACTTCTGGAGACAAGGCTGTGCAGTTCCATAACTGGCAATGACCCCAGGTAACAAACACTGAGAATTGTTTCTGAGCACTATAACACAGGGCACCAAGTAAACTCTAAAAAGAAATCTTCAGTCATGTAGCATTCACATCTCACATTCAGGACCAAGAGAAAGAACCTTATTCAATAAATAAGTAAATTTTTGTGATTATTTCTATAATCACATCTTTAATAAGCTTTCTGGGAAAGGTAGAGTTTTAAATGTTAATCTACTCATCCAAATAATTCTGATCTCCTTGAGGGAAGAAATGATTTCAAAATGGTGGGTAATGTTTTATTTTATTTTTTTGGGGGGTGGGGGGGTAATGTTTTATTCAAGGGGTGGTTCCCATGCTGGGCACAGAGCCCCCACAGAAGTAGCCTTCCTCCAATGCCTGTGGGATAGAGGAAAAGATGGAAGTGGATGGATGAAAATTCTCTACCAGTAAAATACACAAGAATGAATGAATAAATGAATGAATGAACAAACAAACACATGAATGAACAAACAAGTGAATGGTTTTAGAAAGGAGGGAAGGTTTGAGGGATAATCAGAGCCAGAAGATCCTGAAGGAAATGGGCAGGCTTTGGTTTCCAGGTCCAGGGAAAGACTAGCCTGCCTCTGCCTTAGCACATTCTGCAGGAAATCCCTTCTGGGCCACACCACATAGCACCATCTCCACTGCCTTCTGTTGCTGAAACTTGATTCAGCTGTGTCTGTTACAATGTCAGAAGGGAAAAAGAGAAGACAAATGAGAAATAAAATTATGATAATTTCCACTGCTTTAACAGTTGTGTTCATTTTCTGTGTGCCCAAGAAAGGAAGTTACGGTTCGCAGCTCAGTGACCAAGTTTTCTATGGTACAGCTGCTGGGCCATCTTGCTGTGACTGCATCCAAAGTCCACAGGACATGGAGAGCTCTGCTGGGGTTGGCCCTCCACCATAAGGGCCTGTGCCTGCCTCTTGTGGCAGCACCTGACCCACCCTCGACACTTCCATCTTTATCATAACAGCATCCTGTGTCTCAGATGACATCTGGTCATGAAACATTCCCAGGCTCTGTCTCCCTTCCCAGGGGCACCAGCATCTTCATGCACTGCTGGGTTTCTCTGAAGCTGCTCTCTATCCTGGTGGCCAGATTGTTTCTTACTTCTGCTGATAAACAAGGCAACAGGGCTTAATTAAAGAGTTCCTTCTTTGGGGGACAGAGCAACTACCTTCCCTTGATTAAAACGTTTGCCAGCTGTTTCCTGTTCTGGTTGCAGGTTGGCTTGAATGTTCAGGAAAGTCAAATACTTGACTCACTGGGTAATTATTTCTCCTTATTAAAAATCTCTTTTCCTCCATGTGATCAATATGCAATTCCCCGTCATGATGTTGAGCTCTTCCCACCTCTTCCATCCATCTCCACTTCCATTTTGGTTTTGTGATCTGATCCCACCCCTTGAGATGAAGGAATGAGCCCTCCGTCTTTGGAGCATGAGCTCTCCAGGCTTGCCCTGGTTCCTCTGAGTGTCCATGTCACCAGGGGAAACCCAGCCAGGCTGTTTTCCAGGGCTCTCCTTCACCCTTACTCACAACACAAAACCCTCAGTTGTCTACACTTGGAGGACACCCTCGCAGCAAAGGCAGCACTAGGAGCCTCTTCACCTCAGAGATGAGTGTCTCTGGACACTCTGATGTCTCCCCTCCCTACCTCCTGCCCTACCTGCACAGATTTTCTGAGATGCTGGGATTGAGGGAAGATGAAGAGAGAAAACTTCAGAAAGCTGCACCCAGAAGGCAGAGCCCAGACATAAAATGTTTAAGAAGGCAAGAAAAATATCCACAACCTTAGAAATGTCTATGCCAGATTGCTTTTCATTTTGGAAAAGGCCAAGTCCACCCATCTCTGTTGGCATTCCTCAGCATACTTTATACCCCTATGTCACTTTAGGACACAGAAAGTCAACAAAGAACAAAGCTACAATTGAAGGAATGGGTTTTATTCACCCTTTCAACAATTCATTGGTTGATTACTCTGTATCAGGTAAAGCTCTAGGTGCTGGGACTAGAACTTCTGTCTCATCTGAGTTTATGTTTTCAATGGATGAGAGCAGAAGTTCTGCTGACTGGGACACACTAAGAAGACAGAGTGTGACCTGGGTGACTGGAGCGGAAGGGCAGGTGACTCATGTAGTTTGGGTACAGGCAAAGAAAGCTCTCTGAAGAGGCTCCTCCCACCTGCCTGGTCCAAAAGTCTCTACCCCATCCCCCTCTGGAAATAACAATTTCAAGCTCAGGAAAGCTAGATGTAACCCTTGAGACCATTGCCAAAATCTAAGTAAAACCTCTAGTAAAGATTTTAATACCCGATAAAGCAGATCTTCATCCCCAGTAGGCAACAGGGGAAGCTATTTAGGTTAAATACCTGATTTCAAGTTGTTGTTATTGCTATTGCTGCATTTTGTTTCTCTTGTGCCTGATAAAGGAGAGGAAAGCTGCAGTCTCTTGAAAACCATATGAGCAATAGTTTCCTGGAAGACAAAATCCCCAAAGACGTCTCTGAAACCGTCAATCATATTCTGACTCATGTACATCTGCTGGGCGTGGGAGTTTGCTAAAAAGTTGCCAGGTAATTTAGTGATATGTATCCAAAGCCTTAAAAAAATACCTTTTCTTTGCATCTTTCCTTAATTATTTCCTTTAAATATATTCCTAGAAATGGAATTCAGCTTGCAGTGAGGTTCACTGTAGCACTGTTTGTAAAAGTGAAAGGCTAACCACGTGCTAACTGCCCATCACAGGGAATTAATTATGTCTGCTGGGGCCCTGCACACCATCCCACAAGGAGGTGGCATGACTGATGAGAAACCTAAAGTGGGGGAACAGCAGGAACCAGTCTGCCCCACTGTGATTGATTTTTAACTGTTCCTATAAACACAAACGAGTCCAGTTAAACATCAAAATGTTCAGAATGATTATCCCTGGAGAAGTGAGAATACAAGAGATTTTCATTTTCCCTTCAGTATTCTCTTATTTTTAAAACATCACATGATATTTGAATGACTTTTTTTCAGGTTAATTTTTAAAAGACAACAAAATAGTTGCCCAGAGAAACCCTCTCTCCTAAGTGCAGTCCCCACTCCAAAGTGGATGGTAATTGGATTGCCGGGCACCCAGCAGGTGGCCCACCCTTTATTCAAGGGTCAGAGGTTACCTGGGGGTTAACTTGAGTCCATGGACCACAGTGAAGTCCTTGGGAAGGAGGGAATCTCTCAGAGTACAGGCAAATGTGACTGAACTCCCCACACTGCAAGACTCCTGGGAGAAGCAGCCATTCTGTTCTGCTCCCCTTAGTCAAGGCCCCACCCCACCACCCAAGGTGTCCAAGGCCCCACCCTCGGTCCATTTATCCAGAGCCCCCTGACCCATCAGACAGTGGGCTGTCCTCGAGCTATGAGTGGGGGAGGAGCACCCTTGGGGTCCTCTGGGCCTGCTCCCTTCCACACCCCTGTCCTTGGTGTGGGGGCTGTTTCCTCCTCCAGGCCTCTCCTTCTCCCCATAGGAAGGATATCCTGGTCCCTCCACCATTCCTCTGTGACTCTCCTTTCCACCACTCCCAGAGACTTGGCCTGGGGAAGGAGAAGCAAATTGTTTTTGTTCAAGATTAGGCTTTCCCTCTTCTACCACTGATATACTCCCAAACAGAAAAATAAGCTTTACAAAATTCAGTATTTACCTGCATATTTCCCATGTACTTCTCTCTCCCCCTGCCTCATCTCACTGGTCCATGGAGAGTCTGCTCCCAATTCACATTCACGCCACAGCTTCATCAGAGTCTCAGCTTTGCCTGCAAACAATCACAGAAACACACAATTGCATGAATTAGGTAATATCTTCAAAGGGCCCATTAACATATAAAGGTTTAGAATCATTAGCTTAGACCATGCCTATGAAGATGAACTAAAGGATTTGAAATCTTAAGCCTTAAAAAAGAAAAACCTGAAAGTAAGGAAATTTTCACTAAGTTAAACTTCCATCTCTGGAATCAAGTGCAACTATGATTCAGCTCTGAATGATAAGGTCACCCAAATGGGTGTGTTGTGGGGTCCAGGAAGGACAGACACCCACACTTTCCCTGAACACATAGATGGGGGCTAGGCTCTGTCCCAGGAGGTTAAATCTTATATTTCCATGAACCCTATAACTATCAGCAAATGTATTTTTATTTAAGCTCCAATCTTATATTGCATGTGTCCCTTTCCCTGGCTCTGAGCTCCTTGAGAGCAAGGCCTATGGTTTTTTCATCTCTATCTCCAGAGCCTTCTTTTAAAAGATGGGCATTCCACCATTTATTTGTGTACCTCGGCCCTCAGCATCCCTGACACACTGCCCTGCACCTGCATCAACATCCCAGATCCCCCACAAGGCTTGCATCTTTGCATCTTCCATGGCATCTTGCAGCCCTGGGCCCTGCACTCAGCAGACCAGTTTATGTGGCTCCATCTGTGTCTGACTCCTTCCTTGCACATGGCTCTGAAACTACCCCAGCCCTTCTTCCCAACACAGACCTGGGGGAGCTGGGTTGCGTATCTTTCCTGATATCCAGGTGCCTTCCATCCTTCTTTGCAGCTGTTTGCTCATTTTTCTGGATGCTTCTACACCTCCCAGGCCAGTCCTGTGATTCAGGTCATGCTCCTCTCACTCTGCCAGTGTGGGCAACAGAACTGCAGTGTTTCATGGCTTTGGGCATTACATCCACAAATGGAGCCATTGTGCACAGCTGTATCCGTGTAAAACAAGAGTTCCCTGCCCACAGGATGTGGGGGCCCTCTCTGTAATTCTCTTTCATCTCCCATTCTTTCAGAAGTTTCATTCTTGCCCATGAGGACTTTCCTCTCATCTGTGGACATTAAAAGCTGGTTAGAACGTTCTACTCAGTGCTGCCTGCATGTTAATGCTTCTGAATGGTCTCATTTTGATTCCTCTTGTTGTGAAACAAATGCCCTGGTGTCCCCCTTGCCCAAATTAACTATTTCAATCTGCCTGGCCATGCCTCAACCTCCCCAGACAAGGCCTGTCCTATACCATAATTAAAATTTACTGCATTCTTGGCTTTGTCATCTGGACCTTTCCATGTGATAAGAAGCACACAATTCTGAATTGTCTTCAAAATTGCTGTAAAATTGTGAATTATGGCAATTACAGTCAAACTTCAATTATTCAGATGTGCTAGGGGAACAGGACAATTTTGAATGAATGAAGAGACTTTACAAAAAAGTAAGTAATGCATAAGGAGAGTGGTTAGATTTCAGAGTACCCCATTTCTGTCACAGGACACTCAGCCTCACACTGCAGTAGAGAATACAAGTAGCCCACCTTGTAGGAAATCAAGAAACACCCAGCATATCAGCTCCTTCATAGAGCAAGATGAAAACATTCTGCAGGGGGTGGCCCCTGTTTCTACTGTGAGCAAACCCCATAGTTATGCCCATGTGAGCCACTGAACGGAAATCCCATCAGTCAGAGCAGTAATTTTCTGGGAGGCAAATTTAAATGCATGCTATCTTCTTTCTTACGAGATAACCAAACTAAAGGTTAACTTTCACTTACCAAAACCTTCCCACATCTCAGCCAGAGTGTCACCCTGCCTCTGCCTGCAACTCACCTTCACTCTAGGCAAGGGTGCTTTTAAAAGCTTCTCCACTTAGAGATCAGAAGTATTAACATGCTCTGCAAGCCAAAATGAGCCCAAGAAACTACACACTTGCAAATGTCTATTTTCAAAATGTTTACACTAAGGGAAATGTTAAGCCAGGTTCCCTAATTAGAACAAGTATCTGCATTGCGAGTAAGACGGGTTGTGACCACCAAGCAGAGAGGAAACCAAAGGCAAGATGACATGTGACAGGCTCCAGGTGAGCAAAGGGCAAGCCAGCCCACATCTCTTTTAGTTCTTTAGGCATTTAATCAACTGTAAAAACTGCTGCCTGCTGCCTCTTCTCCCAGTGGTCTCTCTATTATCACTAAAATAATAATGACAAATTGGGAAAGGCACAGAAGACAGGCAAATGTGAAGCCAAGTGTTACAGATAGCAACAGGAGGTGACAGCCAGCAGCCCTCAGGCACCAGGAGGAGCCAGGATGGCACTGAGGGCCTCCTCCCCAGGGAAGCAAAATCAGCTACCTGCATTTGTAGCCTACCAGGAAGCGGGGATGAACCAAGGAGGCTGCAGGATGGTGCCAAAAGAATCCAACCCCAAGCTGAATCAGCCATAAAGGATCAGCCTTGCCTTGTTTCTGGTTGAGAAAGGACAAAGGCAAAGCCCTGCAATTACAGGGAAGGAGTTTTAAGATAGCAGCAGAGGTCTCCCACCTTGGGCTTCACTGGGACAGTTAAGGGAAACTGCCCTCTGCAGTCTGGCTCACCAGGATCACTTTTATTTTTATTTTTATTTTTTTCAACGTTTTTTATTTATTTTTGGGACAGAGACAGAGCATGAACGGGGGAGGGGCAGAGAGAGAGGGAGACACAGAATCTGAAACAGGCTCCAGGCTCTGAGCCATCAGCCCAGAGCCCGACGCGGGGCTCCAACTCACGGACCGCGAGATCGTGACCTGGCTGAAGTCGGACGCTTAACCGACTGCGCCACCCAGGCGCCCCCAGGATCACTTTTAGATACCACCACTGGACTAAGTATTCAGGCCCCAGCCCTCTGAAGCCATCCACCAGTCCCCTGACTTTGGGGTTGTAGATTCTTTCTAGCACCCAAATTCCAGAATCCTCTTTGTCTCATCAGCTCATAGGTTATCCTGCAGAAAATGATGCCAGAAAAAGACAAGTCCACCAAATGCTGGAACTCCCTGGGGCTCCAGCTTCTTAGGCACTGAATGTTTCATGTTTGCTTTTGTGATTTCATTCATTTCCATTGTTCCTAGAATTCCCCTCCCTGAAACTCTTTACCCAGATCACCAACTCCTGCTCATCCTTCATTTCTTCAGAGACCACCCTGCACACCATCCCTCCTCCCCCATCATGATTAGATGCCATAGTGTGCACTCTGTTTCATCTTCATGACATTTATTCCTTCTATTCTTCAATAAATATTGAGCATTAACTAGTAACAGGTACAGAGGTAGGCACTGGGAATTCAGCCACGATCAAGAAAAAAATAGTCCATGCTATTGGTAGGGGGTATCATTGATATTGCATAACAGATATTTTATTACAATATTTGATATTTACATGCTAGGAAAGAAAAGTACCTTGAGCTATGAGGAAATGGTATGCAAAGAACCTGAGGTGAGGCAATTGGAGTTAAAGCACTACAAACAATTACACAAATGCTTTTTCTCCCCAGCTCCAACCCCTCCTGACAGTACACAGCCAAGGAGTCAGTGCCCTGGAACCTGCAGCTCACACCAGGGTGCAAGGGAAGAGGCAAGGGGGGGGGGGCCCTGCAGAGGCCATCCTCAGCTAAGGAGGGGAGTCTAAACCTTGGCTTTCTCTGTCCTTCCTCCCCAACCATTCCACAATTCATTTCTCATAATTAATTTGACAAGTGAGAAAACTATTTTCAAAGTAAACAAAATAAATCAAAATGGTGCTAACTTCTCTCAGTAATGTCCTCCATCAATCACAGATGACTCAGGTTTTTTAAACAGAAAGACAGAACGAAAGCTTTAAACTCAACAGCTCTCCCAACTCTGTAATATTAAGGTGTTGGAATTGATTTGTCATTAAAGAGAAAGCTACAAGTACTTTATATGCCTAGAAGGAGGGGGAAAAAATCAATGTTAAACTGCATAATTAGGAGAAGGGTGAGACAGTAGAAGGGGGTAAATTCCTTATTGATTCAGGAAAAACAACAACAAAAATAAAAAAAGAGTTGAACACTCATTTAATCCCTCCGTGCTGCACAAGGCAAGGTGACAACACAGGAGAGGAATGCAAGCCTGCATGCCAGAAGTGTGAATTCATCAGCCACACACCCTGCCCCACTCCCTCCTCACACCCAAGGGGTGTGGAAGGAGCCTGTCTGCACCTGACTCTCACCAAGTGCAAAGGATGGGCTGGAGCTGCATTGTTTGCTGCAGAACCAAAACTCACTGAGGGGAAGTGGGAAAGGGACAATAGCAAGTTAGGTCCCCCGGGGAACAAAACAGAGCAGCTTGAACCTTCCAAGTCAGGAGTCAGATGCTTGCCTCTACAGTACCATGAATAAAGCTTTGCTAAGCAAATTTAAAGTAAATATGGGCTCCCTAGTCTTTCTATAATAATAAAAAAGACAGTAACAGAAGTTGGTAAGGATGTGGAGAAATTGGAATCCTCATACATTTCTGCTGGGAATGTAAAATGGTGGAACTGCTTTGGAAAACCATTTGGCAGCTCCTTAGCTCTGAACAGAGATACCATATGACCCAGTATATGGTATATATCCAAGAGAATTGAAAATAATTGTTTATATAAGTTTTTATATAAAAACTTACACATGAATGTTCATAGTAGCATTATTCATAACAGTCAAAAAGTGGAAACAAGTATCCATCAACTGATAAATAAACAAATTAAATGTGGCACTTCCATGCAATGGAATTTTATTCAGCATTAAAAAAAAACAACCCCAGTGAAATACTGACACTTGTCACTGTGGTGACCCTTGAAAACATTATCCTCAGCGGAAGAAAGCAGATGCAAAAGACAATATATTGTATGGTTCCATTTATAGGAAAAGTCCAACACAGGCAAATCCAGAATGTAGAAAGTAGATTAGTCATTAGCAGGGCTGGGGAAGGAAGGGTGGAGAGTCACTACCTTTGGGTGGAGAGGGACCAAGGGTGACTACTAAGGAGTACAGTTTTCTTTTGGAGGTAATGAACATCTTGGGATTAAAGCCATGGTACAACTTTAAGAATGTACAACTTTAAGAATATACGAAAACCACTGAGTTGTACACTTTGAAAGAGTGAATTTTATTATATGTGAATTGTATCTCAATAAAAAGAAAGAATATCTGTGATAGGAGTGGTTACCCTATTTGGAAGATGTATTTTCTCATCATCTTAAATATAAATAATGCAGCAAATACAAATAAGAGATCTATTTAATAAAGCAAGTCCAATTTAGCCCAATTTAGCAACACTTTGAGGTGGATAAAGTTAACTAAATGGACTTGAAAGTGATAAAGGTGAATTGCTTTTGAAGATTTTCAAGTACCAACCTTTTTTTACATTCTATATGGCTTCTAATCACTGTCCACATTAGGAAGAGTATGGGCTAAACTGTATCTCCCCCAAATTCTTCTGTTGGAGTCCTAATCCCTGTACCTGAGAATGTGACTGCATTTGAAGATAGGGTCTTTAATGAAGAGATAATGAAGGTAAAATGATGTCATATGAGAGGGCCCTATTCCAATATGACCAATGTCCTTACAAGAAGAGACTAGGGAACAGACAAGCAGAGAAGACCATATGAAGATACACAGAGAAGAAAATCATCTGTAAGTCAAAGAGAGAGAGGCCTCAGAAGAAATCAACCTTGTCAACATTTTGATCTTGGACTTCCAGCCTCCAGAAATGTGAAAAAATAAATATCTGCTGTTTAAGCCACCCATTCTGTGGTACTTTATGGCAGCCATAGTAAGCAAATATAGGAAGTATTAATGTATTAAATTCAGTATCTGACTCCCTTTAAATTATAATTATCATATGCTGGAGCATATAATAGTGAACTAGCAAAGAGTGAACCAACCACTACCAGGGTTTTTAATCCTATTTCCCTAAATCCTTAATGTAACATTGAACTCTACGGAGGCTTTTTTCTCCACAGAGGTAAAACTGAAATTCTTTATAAAGCAATAGAATATTTTTTTAAAGCAGCTTGCAAATTCCACTGATGCACAGAAGGTAAACATTGGAAGATTACTGCCCATAATTCTACAAACATGATGTCCACAGGCTATTCTGCCTGGCGCCTTTGAGGAAATGAATTTTGTGAAACTTCAGTCATTGGGCTAATTCATGGGAGGATCATTTGCTTCATGACAGATGTTTAAGGCCAAGAGGTACAAAAGCAATAGCCTAATAACAAATCAAACTCAGAATTCTTGTCCCCCATGCAACTCCAGAGAATAAACTCCTTGAGGGTAAGGGCAGTGGGTGAGTAAAGTAATAAACAACTCTATGCTTCTTTTGAAAATCCCACCATTCCCAACACTTAACACAGGACCAGACCAAAAATAAATAAATAAATAAAATCTCAGCACATATTTTCACATTCACTTATTGATGACAAACATAAAAATGGCTGCCATCGTCCACACCAAGGAATCTGAATATTCTTAAACATATTTACTGGCCACTTATAACAAAGGCATTTAAAATATCTCAATGTTGTTTTTAACCTCTGTCAATCTGATAGGTTGAAAATGTTTAAATGTATGCACCTTGTAGCACTATAATTCACAATAGCCAAAAAAATGTAAACAAACCAAATGACCATCAATGATGAATGGATAAACAAATTGTGATATATACATACAATGGAATATTATTCAGTCATAAAAAGAAGTAAAGTATGATACATACTACAACTTAGAAGAACCTCAAAAATACTATGCTAAGTGAAAAAAGCCAGACACAAAAATCACATGTTGTGTGATTTATTTATTTAGCAAAATAAATATTTGACAGAATTGGCAAATCCAAAGACAGAAAGTAGATAGGGTAAGGGAGAAACCTGGAGTGACTATTTAATGGGCATTTTTCTTGGGGTAATGAAAATATTTGAAACTAGAGAGAACTGATAGTTGCACAGCATTGTGAATGCACTAAATCTCATTGAACTGTACACTTTAAAATGGTAACTGTATGTTATGTAAACTTCAACTCAAATTAAAAAAAAACTATACCTCAGGTGCCTGGGTGGCTCAGTCGGTTGAACGTCCAACTTCGGCTCAGGTCATGATCTCACGGTTCGGTTCATGAGTTCAAGCCCCACATTGGGCTCTGTGCTGACAGCTCAGAGCCTGGAGCCTGCCTTGGATGCTGTGTCTCCCTCTCTCTCTGACCCTTCCCTGCTCACACTCTATCTCTGTCTCTCAAAAATAAACATTAAAACAAATCCTTAAAAAAATTATACCCCCACCAGTGCAGGAGGATACCTGCTCCCCTACACCGTCATCAACAACAAGGTATAATCTCCCACAGCCTTTAATTTGGAGCACATAAACAAAACCTTGGAGTTGTACATCCCCTTTGATGCAATTTCTAGTTATTGGAATTTATTCTAAAGTAATGGCTCCCAATTGAAGGCAACTTTTTCTCCCAGGGAACATTTGGCAATGTCTAGAGACATTTTTGGTTGTCACAACTGGAGAGCTGCTACTGGCATCTAGTAGAAAGAGACCAGAAATGCTGCTAAACATCCTACCTTGCACAGGACAGCTCCCCTCAAAAGACTGTCCAGGCCAAAGTGGCAATAGTGTCAGGGTTAAAAACCCTGTTCTAAGAAAATAATCAGACAAGCACACAGTGATACATGGGTACAAGTGTTCACTTTAGCATGTTCACTATTATCTTCATATAATAGTGAAAATGTGTAAATAACTTAAATGTCTAGCAAGAGTAGCTAAATAGGCGCACCTGAGTGGCTCAGTGCATTAAGTGTATGACTCTTGATTTCAGCTCAGGTCGTGATCTCATGGTTCATGGGATTGAGCCCCACATTGGGCTCTGTGCTGACAGTGCAGAGCCTGCTGAGGATTCTTTCTCTCCCTCTCTCTCTTCCCCTCTCCTGTTCATTTGTGCACACTCATGCTCTCTCTCTCAAAATAAATAAATAAACCTTTATAAATAATAAATAATAAGAATAATTGCTTGGGTGCCTGGATGGCTCAGTCAGTTAAGCCTCAGACTCCTGATTTCTGCTGAGGTCATGATCTCATGGTTCATGGGATTGAGCCCCACATCTGGTTCTGAGCTGACAGCACAAAGCCTGCTTGGGATTTTCTCTCCCTCTCTCTCTGCCCCTCCCATCCTTGCACACTTTCTCTGTCTCTCTCAAATAAAAAAATAAACATTTTTTTAAATAAATAAATATAATTGTTGACCAGTCAAAATGACACTACACATTTGACCACTCATTTCACATGTCAGTTGTGGGCAAAGTTGACTTGCTTTCTGTCTCAGCTGTATTCACAAATCTATAGCTCCTAGAGCTCCTAGAGTCTGGCACATACCATGTGCTCAGTGAATCTTGGATAGATGAATATATCTATGAACATCCATTAAATTTCAAAATTTCAAGAGGAAGTTTAGTACGACGAAACTACTTCCATTTCTAACAATTTTTCATAATGTTGCTTACAATATAATTTTGAAGACTGCTAACTGGACATGTTAGATGCTTTTACTGAACAGCTTTAGTTGTTCTGAAGGTCTAAATCCACTTAGCTCTTTGACATAAAGGACTTACCCAAATATATCCAAACCCACTTGTGAAATTCAAATGATAATGTTCAAGCACAGCCACAGGTGTTGGTGGGCCACTCCTGACCCAGTTATCGAGAATCTGTCTGCATTTAGGTATAATAAACAACAGGCTCTTTGATATCTATCCAGTAATTCTCCAGCGGCTGACATTGGCTAAAGCCCCCGCGTGTGTGTCATCAGGGGGAAGAAACAACCCAGTGTGTCAATGATCAAAAGGTTAACGGAAAAACAATCCACTAGCTTGCTATTTCCAAGCTACTGGAAAGCTACTTCTCTCTTAAAGGGTCTTAATAACAACAAACATCATTTTCTTTGACTCTCAGATTGGGAACAACAGAAGAGCAAACCCAGGTACAATTTTTCATTTGACACAACAGTTTCTTGTATATTGTTTTAGTTTCTCTATGTCACTTCTGTTCTCCATGACTCCTGCTTTGGAGCAGTTAAACAAGGAATGTCTACCAGAGTGCAGTCCTGACTAGCCATACATAACATCGGCCTGGCAGGACTCAGATGAGAGGAAGACTGTGAAGGGCAGAGGCTCCTCTCCCACCTGGCTGCCTCATCCATCTCAGAAACACTGTGGGTGGGAGATCCCGTGCCAGACAGAGGGACCTGCAGCCTCTCAGCTCCGGGCATGCCAGACTTGGGGTCCCAGGGCCAGGTCTTCTAGGTTTTTACAAAAAAAAAAAATGGAAATTCTGATTTTTATGTAAACTCCCATTCTTTTTTTCTTAGTTGCTAATTAGATTTTTTAAACACTGTGTAGGCAAAAAACAAACAAACAAAAAAAACATCTGTAGGCCACCAGTTTTCAGTCTCAGCGTTTTACCTTAAGTTTGATGTTGACTTCAGATCTTTCTACTCCTAACAAGTCACCTGAATAAATTGCTATCCTAGGACCTTTTGGGCTTGAATTCGTTTTCATTTTTATCTCCTGAGTTTCTTAACACACTCCAGGGCAGGAAGTGGGGCAGGGATTTCTTAAGACCAAGTCATCGTCTTCTCTGGATCACTTCTGGTTTTGAAAGTCACATTAATTACACTCCCGAAAACAATTTTCCCCTCTAGTCAACTGGATAATAGAATTCCAGGCCCTATTCCTAGAAGAGGTGTTTAAGAAACCATTAGTAGATTATCATGATGTGGATTCCCTTACCTCACATTACCCCAGATTCCAACAAAGATGGGGCAGCCAGTGTAGATCTAAAACAGCTTGGCAGAGTAGGAAATAAATGACTTCTCCTCTGAGCTTGGCACAGAGGAATGATGTGTTGGTCTAATAGCCACTGCAGATGCTGGCTATTGCCCAAACTGTTGTCCCTCCCCAAATGCCTGAGGCCCCTGCTGTCCCTTGAATTCCTCCCCACCCCAAAGTTTCCTATACCAAGCACATGGAGAATGCTTCAGACTCCCTCTCCATTCGGGAGAGGCTTCCAGGGCACTAAGTAACAAAATGAACCTCCCTTTAAGCTGGAGGAATTTGATATGATCGTTATACACGGTACAAAGGAGCCAGTTCCATTCCCTGGAACAAGGTGGAATAAAGACCCATGACATCTGTCTTAAGCCATTTCTACTTTCTAACTTGAAGCATCCAACAATGAAGCAGAATGCTTTACAAGTGGTGAGCTCCCCATCACCAAAGGTATTCAAACATTAACTGTGCAGAAGTCTTTTTGACAGCACAACCAAGTGAGAGGCTGGACCTATGGCCACTTAACCATTACTTTCAACAACAAAGCCTTACACTTGTACCATGTTTGTTGGAAATAAGTCTGTGTGCACATACCATCTTTCTTTTAATCCTTACAAAAATTCTGAGAAGTTTTATAGCCTTTTTTACAGAGGAGTCTTTGAGCCTCCTACCATGTATCTTTCCAGGAGATTCCTTTATGTTCATTGCCTAAGGCAAAGCTGTCTGAAAGGACAGAAATAGAGTCATCCTGGAGAGCCAGGAGCAGAAACCTGGATTCAGCATGACCCTTGGAATGAGCAAAATCCCATTTTCATTCTTCAGTCATCCTGCTCAAGAACCAAATTCTTGGGAGTTTGACTGAGTATCTGTAGCAATTCACAGATATATCTCTGGGAAGACCCTCCCAAGATCACAGGAAAGGAGCCAATGATATCCTGATTTTACAGAGGAAGATTAAGTGGTTGGGCCCACAACTTGGCAAGACCAGGAATAACATGGTCCCCAAGGTGTCCTAACTCAGAAAAGGAGAATTGCTACCTTCCTGGCCTGGACCCTCAGGACAGTCCCACAGGCTCATGTAGAGCTGAACCTCCACAGTGGAAGTACTATGACTTCTTTCTGCATAAAACAGGATGAGCCTTTATACACAGTAAAACACTTATTATTTTTCATCTTCCTTTTACCTTGTTGCAATTTCATTTTTTGTTTCCAATGTCAATCTAGGACCACTTTTGGTCATACAAGTCAGACACTTTAATTTATGCCCACCATCCACAATTTCATCCAAAGTAACAAATTAACAACCTTGAAATGATTTGAAATGTAACTATAGCTTTATCTTTAAAATAATAATAATAATAATGTTAGAACTATGGAAAAAATATATATATCCAAGTTGTGTGTGATAGCCTGAGCTTACATCACTGCTCCATGTCTGGGCCAGGAGAGAACAAGAAACCAGCAATGACTATCCCCCCAAAACTGCATCCAAGGAGAGAAGGAGCAACAGTTTGTCTTAGCAAAATCAGATGTTTCTCCAGTGACTTTAACCATCCATCCACAGATAGCCACACTGATTCTGGGGGAGGATATTTCATGGGAATACATGTATGACTCCTCATTTAAGAAAGCATATTATGATATGGAACCCAGACTGTGTTCCCTTCCCACCTTCTTCTCAAATCCCCACCTGCAGTGGGGAGATCAGATGCAGAGCACTTAGAGATGAGTTTGGGGTCATGCTCAAAGTTCAGTGCAATGTTCAAGTAACTCATTAGTGATTGCCAAGTGAATAAGGAAACAAACCTTGAACTCAAAAATCCTCTTGGAGAATTTGAAAATATGTCCCTTGAAAATGAGAGATTTCAAAAAGTCTTCAGAGTTGGGAACCCTGCTGACACACCCGCCCAGCACAGCTGTGGCCCAGGGTAATAAGGGGTGATCATCACCTAAGATCTAGGCTGCTTAATGGGGCTTGAGAGAGTGGCTTCCCAGTCAACGAGAGTGGGAGGCTTAATGTGTTAATGTTTTCAGAAGCTTTCCTGGTGCTCTAATGGGAGCAGCTTCACACCTCCAAACAGCCTTTTATCTCCCAAAATAGTCTCTCTCTTCCTGCCCCCTCCATCAGCTGGTCCTTCCAACCTCACCAAGACCACTGCCTCCAAGAGAAGAGGACTGGAGGCAGCGAGCTCACAGAACATGATGTATGAGCCTCCCAAGATCTCTGATCTTTTCTTCTTTTGCCTAATGCACCTTGGCTAATTTTGCCAAAAAGAATCATCAGTGGCACATGTGGCCCTGCTCTGATGCTGTGCCATCTGAGGAGGCAGAGAAACCCTTCTGCTGGAAAATGAATGCAAATAAATTCTAATCATCAGGAAGAGCTCAATTAGAGCCAAGTTCAGCACTCTTCAGAGGTGTTGCTATTTTCTCCCTGGCTAACCCCACACAGCCTTTTCAAAGGGGTCTCTGACCTTGGGAGAAGCTTGGCAACAAGAGCTCCTCCAGGCAACTTTGTAACCAGACGGGCAAACTTCCACCCATCTTTGATGTCTCCTACAAGCCAGAAAAGGGGAAAGGCTCCCTGCTACTAAAGATGTTTGAGTTTAGAACCACATTTCTTCTCTTACATGCCCACAGCAACTTCATCGGGGCTAGGGAAGAACAGGACTTGGTGAAGATGTGAGCATGGCACTGGTCTGAGGGGACCTGGGACCTAACAGCCCAGGAACATGTGACCACCTACAGAATGTCAGCTGCTCTGCCAAGCTGCTAGGAACTGACTCCTGTTTAAGTGACCCCAAGTAATGAGGGGCTGGAGCCTGGCAACTGGGGAAGTGAGGCAGGACAGGAAAACAGCCCAAATGCCAGGCAACATTTTGAGGGTTCAGATATGGATACCCACTACTCATCAACTGTGTGATCTTGGGGAAATTTAACAATCCTGCAGGTAGCTGCTATTGCTATCTCCAGTTTGTAAAGGAAACAATCCTCACATTATCTCAAAGCATTAGCAAGAAAAGAGAGGAAAGGGCTTAGCACAGTACCAGGTACAAAGCGCAGAGTAAATGTTGACTAGCAATACCATGGTTTCTACTACTCTCAGTGACAGATATGCTAGAAAATGTGTGTAAAAGAGCTAGTGACCAGAAATTTTAGGAAAAACTGCATACATCTTCCTCTGGGAGTCTGACAAGGGACTTTTTCTGTAGGACTTCTCAGAGTCTTTTACATGTTAAAGGCCTGACTTTGAGAAACACTGAGTTAAATAAATTAACGTACATATTTGTTGCTACAAAGAGTGCCTGTAAACATCAAAATACAGAAATATTATGAAGATCAAATTGAGAAATGCTGAACTTGCACATCTCAGCTCATCGTCCTCTCCCTTCAGTAAAATCTTACCATACATACTTCCCCAGGCACATGGAGACCTCACATAGCAAGCAGTGTACAGGAAGTGGGCAGACAGTGGGCAGAAGGGTCTGTCCAGTTCACTGTTCAGGTATTGGCTTCCTGTGTAGTTCATTTCCCTTCTTCTAGATGAAATCATTCCAGGCTGGAAGCCATTATTCATTTATCTTGCATTTTGCTTTTAGACTTAGTAAGTTTTTAGTTTTGTTTTTAAATATTTAACCACATCTCTTTTTTAATAAAAAAACAAAAACTTGGAAATTGGACTGATGAAATTGGACGCATTCCATGAATCCGTCTCTATAAACTTAAAAAATATATATATTAGGTCAGTCAGTTCACTCTCCCATTATCTGCAGCTTCAGTGGAGAGCCTGTCTTTTTATTACAAAATCTAAATTAGGAAGTGCTTCTCTCCAGGAAGGAATTTTTCAAGATATGGGAGCAGGGCAGAGTCACCCCAGTGCAAGGAAAGCCCTAACTAGCAAAGTGAGCTACAGGCCCCCCTAGAATGTCACTTTGCACTGTTTCTTGTGCAAGAAGAGGCCTTTGAGCTTGCCAGCTGGACTCAATCACTTCTAATTCATCATTCCAGTCCTGTCTTTCTAAACTTCCATGCTGGCCCAAAGTCCTGCTCCACCTCACTCACCAAGGATTTGGGGGTTTTCCAGTGGTTTCAAAAAAGACCCTTGAAACTTGGGACCATACCCTAAAGATGAAAAGTGGCAAAGCAGCATTTCCAGCCCCCAATCCCTTGGCCTTTTAAACTGTCACCCCTAGCAGAAAATCAGATTTATGCCCACATATGACTTTCCTGAGGATAATCCAGTGACAGTGGTATGGTAAAGGAGTACCCGGGCGCTTGGGTGGCTCAGTCAGTTAAGTGCCCAGAGTCCTGATCTCAGCTCAGGTAAAGATCACACAGTTGTGAAATTCAGTCCCACATTCTGGCTCCACACTGAGCATAGAGCCTGCTTGAGATTCTTCCTCCCCCTCCCTCTCTCCCTCTGCCCCTCCCTTGCTCTCTCTCTCTCAAATAAATTAACATTAAAAAAAAAAAAAAGGAAGGAGGATGAGGGGCCAGTGACAGTGGTGTGGTAAAGAAGGAGTCTCTGGGCACCTGGGTGGCTCAGTTGGTTAAGTGTCCAACTTTGGCTCAGGTCATGATCTCATAGTCCATGAGTTTGAGCCTCACATCAAGCTCTGTGCTGACAGCTCAGAGTCTGGAGCCTGCTTCAGATTCTGTCTGTCTCTCTCTCTCTCTCAAAAATAAATAAAACATTTAAAAAATTAAAAAAAAAAAAAGAGTCCCAATTGGCTTGTCCACTTTGTCCCAAGGTGGATAATATAGGGTCATTGTTTTATTTCCCTTATAGACCCCAGGTTGCCTTCTTATAATCAGGTCTGACCTAAGTGCAAGCCAATAAAGGGGTTAATAGTTCAGGCTTGAGAGTCTGTTTGAGAGTCTGGGCTTAACTCCCAGTTGTGTGACCCAAGGCAGGTGGCCTAACCTCACTGAGGCTCACTGGCCCAGGTTCTCAGACAAAGAAGCTAACAACTGCCTCACAAGCCAACATGACAATTCTTAGCTCAGTTCCTGAAACATAATTATTTAGCCAACATTCATTGAGGACTAAGTATCATCATCATTAGTAACTAAGGGGCATTTAACTGCCCAAAAGAAGATGAGGAGAAATAAAAGGTTTAGAATCAATCAAGAGAGAAACTAACATAAAAAGCATGTTGCTTTCAGGCTGGAGAGCTCCCTCAGAGACGTTGCCTCCCTCTATTCCGGCAAATGTGTGAAAAGAGGCAGGACAGGCAGGATTATTCCCATATTCCCCCACCACAGGCAGGAAAAACTGCTAGGGAAATGTGAAAGGATTTGCCCAAGCCACATGGTCAGACAGCAGAAAATCCAGGACTGGGGGTCCAGATCTTCCACCCAAATAGACTAAGTTATTTCCCACTAAAAACACTCAGCTCCATTCTTCAGAACCTTCTGAGAGGGCCAACTTTGTGACCAAGCAGCTCTGAAGGCAAGTTGACTAATGAAGAAAGACGTTGGAAAAGGCCAAAGGAATCTTGCACAAGTGGCCTTCAACCTAGCCTCATGTCCTGGCCCCCAAAACTCTGCTGCTCATCAGTGTTAGAAGATTGGGGCGCCTGGGTGGCTTGGTCGGTTAAGTGTCCAACTTCAGCTCAGGTCATGATCTCA